>NC_136416.1:137655743-138258243 GCF_051521515.1 Lactuca serriola
AGCCTCCAAGCCACCACAGTCAAGTCGCTTCATCAACAATCATCAACCGAAGTCTCTACTACCGCAGTCTCTATCTATTTTATGTTACTTTGTCTTTTCTGTAAAACACTCTATTGTCCAGTATGCCTTGCATGGCTACTCTTAGAGCTGTAAACCTGTGATCTTTGTGAGTCTCTATAAATAGAGCTCATTCTCATGTATTTAAAAAAGAGAGTATCGCATCTAATTCTAATACACATCTTAGAAGTTCTCTTTCTATCTTACTTATTCACTCTTCTTACTCTCATAATCAATCACAACCTTTCTACGGAGCAAGTCCTTTGTGACTTAATCACTAAGTTTGATCTCACTTATTAACTTGGCATGAATGCAATCCTCGTTATGAATCAGCTTATGTGTATACTTGATATAACAATTGTTGTCATTTACATTTCTTTACTTTTCCAAAATTAACTCTCTAACTTCTAACTCTTAATATTATTGTTGAGCTTTTAGATCCTTCGAGATTAACTATTCCGCTATATACTTGTTCTAACATTTGTTCAAGTGTGTCTCAAAGTTTTTCTCTCAACAATTGGTATCAGAGCAATAGTGATTCCTTTTTGAAAATCAGAACTCTGATTTTTCAAAGAGCCTTCTATACCACTGAAGCTCTTTTCGAAAATAAAAAAAACAAAAAAAACTTCAAAAATGGCACAATCGTTATCTCTGAATGTTTCCAATAGTGTTGGTGGTTTTAATCGAGCCCCAATACTGGTTGCAAACGAATATCATCATTGGTCACAAAGAATGGAAAGATACTTAAGAAGACTTGGTAGAGATGTATGGCGATCAATAGAAGAAGGACCACATGTTCCAGTCCTTACACCAGTCCAAACTGACGGAGCTACAACAAGACTAGGAGGAGGTCAATCAGCTATGAGCTGTCCCACCAAGGATGATCTTGATAAAATGGAAAATGATGTTGTTACTTTTTATGAAATTTCCTGTGGAGTTTCTCCTGACAACTTCGATATTATCATAAATTGCAAATCAGCTAAAGAAATCTGGGATGTTCTCAAGAATCTGTACGAAGGCTCAGAGCAAGCTCAAGACAAGAAGCTTACAACTGCACTCAATGAGTTCAACAACTTCAAAGCTCACACTGGCGAAAGTTTAGAAGACTCCTTCAAAAGATTCAACTTGATTGTCACCAAGTTATCCAATGCAGGCACCATCCGCAGTAACCATGAAACAAACCTTTAGTTCCTTAATGGCTTGGGAAGACATTGGACTAAGGCCAAAATGATAGTCCAAGGTGATAGAAAGATTCATTCCTTGTCACTCAACAAACTCTATGGGGAACTTCAAGCACATGAATCCACCGTACTCAAAGATTGTGTTGAATTCGGAGGACCTCTTGCTCTCATAGCACAAACCCCACAAAACCAATCCTATACTCCCTCGTATGATACTTCAGCGCAGTCATACGAAGCTGATTCAGAGCATGACGATGAAGAAGAATTTCAAAAGGCAATAGCTCTCGTCAGCAAACAATTCAATCGATTACCACCTCGTTCCTTTTGCAAAAATCAACAATTCAACAAACCACCCTTCAATCGTAACTTCAACCCATAAAAAAATCACTCATATTATCCTAAAAGTTCTCATCCACCACCGTAATCTCACAATACTCAACCTAAGGAAGCACCACAACCTACTCAAACCATTGTCTCTGGTACTCCCTCAGAAGACAAGACTGATGTTGTAGTCTTTCACAAATGCAACAAAGAGAATCACTTTGCAAGAGATTGTAAGGCCAATGTATTTAAAGACAGGGCGTTCTACCTTAGAATGGCTCAAGAGCTGGAAGAAAAGGAGAAAGCAAGGGCATATGTAGCCCATGTCAAAAGGGACCATCAAGTCTGGTCATCCGGAGATGAAGATGAAGCCATCAGCAGTGTTAATGGCAAAGGGAAAATATGCATGTTCGCAACTACGGATGATGATGGGTCTACAAAGATGAACAAAAACTACTGCAACATGGCAAAGGAGGGAACTCTAAGCATCGTTGAACAGGTAAAACTCATGATCCAAACTCTAAATTATAGCATGCATGATTCTCAACCTTACATAGGTAATCTTAATGACACATGTGCTGCCGTCCTTACAGACTATAACAAAGCCTTAGATGAGAAGAACTTTGCGTCCCAGGAGATGTTCCATGTGAGAGGACAACTGGATAACAAAAGACTCAAAATGGCTATGTTAGAAAGAGATTTAGAGTTAGAAAAAGATGCAAGAATGTTGAGTGAAACCCAATTAGAGATAGCTTTGAACCAGAGAGATTTAGGTCAAACTGAAATTGTACGTTTAAATCTTTTAATCGAAAAGTTTTTCAATGAAAATGAAGCTATTGAAAATTTGGTAAATAATGGAACCGTGGACAATACATACAATTGGGGTTGGTCGAATGAATATCCTACCGCAATGGATTCCTCACCCCGGTTCAACAAAGACATACTATATGTCCCTCCAGACCGAGAATTTCAATTCCCAATCAATGACAAGACTTTTCCCGAAGATATCAAAACTCACTTTGGTAGACTGCACAATCTAAGCGACAATTGTGTCATTGAGGAAATTGTGCCTGAGGTTTTGAGTCACATTTGTGATCAAACTCCTATCAGTGGCACTACTTTCCCAAGTTCTCAAAACTCATCCGTAGTAGATGAAGAAATTGTCATTGAGGACACATAAGTCTCTAAAGACTTTCCATCTCTGTCCTCAGACCGCAGTGTTCCTCACTGTAGTCAAAAGTCTCACAAGAGTCCCACTGAAGTCCCAACTAAGACCTACTCTGCGGTAGTCAAGTCATCCTCACCGCAGTCTACAAACAAAAGTTCTGCCACTCTTCAAATGATTTATCATGAATTACCCATAGAAAATTTTGAAGTGGGTCAATGTTCCCAAATCCCAGAATCCTCAAGTTATGATGACTCAAGCCCACGTTTTCACAAAATTTCAAAGGATTCCAGGAAACCTGTTGAGAGAAAAACTTGGAGACACACTTGAACAAACATTAGAACAAGTATATTGTGGAATAGTTAATCTCAAAGGATCATAAAGTTCAATAATAATATAGTTAGATAGTTAGATAGTTAGTTGCGGAAAGTAAAGAAATATAAATGACAACAATTGTTATAACAAGAATACACTTAAGATGATTCGTAACAAGGAATGCATTCACTCCACGTCAATAAGGAAGATCAAACTTAGTGATTAACTCTTAGAGACTTGCTCCGAAGAGAGGTTATAGCTAGATATGTTTCAGTAATAATTTAGAGTAAGAAGAGTAGAAAGATAAAGAAATGAAGAAGATAACTTAGAAATATATTCAGAATAATTCATAAGTCATCAGAGATGAATAAGTAGCACAGAGGTAGTAGAGAGAATTACAAGAGTAAAAGAAGTGTGGTAATACAAAGGAATGAGTCTCTATTTATAGAGTCTCAGAACTAAACTACTACTCTATAAGCAGCCGTGCAAGGCATACTGGATAATAGAGTATATTACATAAAGATAAGAGAAACAGAAAGATGGACTGCGGATGCTGAAGAAGAACTGACTCCGGGTGCTGAGATGATCGCGGATGCTGAACCGTTGCGCTAGGTAGATGGTTGTGATATCTGAGTTCAAGAGGGTCACTTTTATGTTTCAATAATTTCCCCTAAGTGACCTCTTTAACTCTGGTTCAGGTATCAAGTTTGAGGAACTTGATCAAAATCCACCAGAACTTCTTGACGTTTTCAAGCCAAGTGATCCTTCTAGAAATTTCAAATTTGACTTCTGCAGTAGTATGGTTCGATCTTTCAACTGCGGTCTTGCAGATGTCAAGTTGTTTCTTGGGCCGGCGGTGCATGGCATTCATTGGTATGAAGTATTTGACTTTGTCAGTCTTCCGTTTGAAGATGATGCCCAGTTCAGGAAAGTTCATTGCGCCTAGTGATCTTTCTTTGAAGCCTTCGGTAGGCATTGGCACAGGTTCAAGTGGGGGAAGATAAAACTTCTTGATGATGGTGGGGTGGATTTCCGCATCAATCTTGGCGAAGTCACAAACTGTATCCCTTAGAAAGGATTTGGCTTTGTTAAGCGCCATTTGCATCTTCGGGTGCTTTTCTGCCTTGTTCTGGAACACCCTGGCAATAAGGAAGATTTCTTCCGGATTCATGCTTGGGAAGTCTGCCTGAGTGCGGATGTAGTCATGCTCTCTTCTGGTAAGGGTATACTGAACGAAGTTAGCCTTCATGAACTTCCGCATCTTATAGTTCTTGACTGCGGATGGTCTATCGTTAGACCATATGTCTTCAGCAGAAGAACCATGCTTAGCGTAAAAGTGATTAAGTCTTTCAAACTCCATAGGCAGTCGTTTGTAGTCAGGGAGGTTGCAGTCAAAAGACTCAAACACTGCAAAATACTTGGCATTGGGAGAGATTGGAATATCCCAATATCCATCAGAAGGAGGTTCAGCATATGTGGGATGTGTAGTGTAGTCTTCATCCAGTAGCCTGCGGAGCGGATTGACCCATGAGTATATCAAGGACTCACCAATCATAGTATCAAATCTGCATTCTCTCCAGATGATTTTCGCAAGCTTGGCCGCCTTCCAATCGTGTTTTCTTTGAGCTGTGGCAGGGGAGTCTGTGGAGCTTGCTGATGATATATTTTCCTCAAGATTTTTGAGGTGAGGAGGAGTCTCAGGCCTTTTGAGGGTGTTGTTTATAGGTGAAGAGTGAGGAGATGGAATATTGTGGGATGGTGGAGGTGAGGGTTGCGGTGTGGGAATTTTCTTTGTGGTCATGGGAGGGCTCTGATGGATGGAAGTATCCGAGTGGTGGACTTCTTCATCACTTCCCCCTCTTGAGGGATGCAATGGAGGTGCTTCTTCAAGCCATTGTTTAAGTCCATCCACCTTGGCACAGACTTCTTGAAAGTAAGCTTTTATAGACTCGGCCAATTGGGAATTGTTTGGGGTGGAGGAATTGAAGAGCAGCTTGTGTATGTCTTTGGTAAGCTGGAGGATCTCAGGGCCATGGAAATTGGAGGTAAGGGATTTCTGCATTCGGTTGATAGTTGCATGAAGAACATAGATAGTGGACTCATAAGTAGTATGAGTCTCATCTATCACTTTCTGAGATACTGCAGCTTGATCTGCAATGGCTGCTTGAAGATCGTGTTTGATTGTGGTCACCTCAGTAATGAGGCGTTCTGCTGCAGCCATGAATTCCTGATGACCATCCCTTCGGTTGTTGTCAAGGGACCGGATCCCCATTTCTACCTTGAGAGAGATGTGCTCAGGAGCCATACGCTCTCTCGTCTCGAGTCGTTCAACTCGCTCAATCAAAGACTACGGTCCTGGAATGTCTTTAGGTGGAGGTTGGGTAGGTTTAACCGCAGCCAAAATTTGATCAACTTTCGCTGGGAACCACTGGACTCTTCTTATTCTTCAAACATCATTAGGTCTTCGTCTGAAGGGTTTGGTTTGTTGACCTCTTGGATGTCGTCATCATCAAGACCGAAGGTTGGGGCTGAGTTGAGTTCAACAGCAGGCTCTTCGTCTTGAGATGGGTTGACTGCGGGAGATGGAATAGGAGTTGGAGTAGGAGGAAATCTGGAGTTACCTGCGGCTGTGCCAGCAGCTTGAGCTTTTAATACGGTTTCTGCCATTTGATCCATCCAGTTTTGAACCTTTTGAATTGTGGCAACAGTATGGGCATTGCTGATGGCATTTGCCCAATACTTGGCCACAGACAATATTTCTTGTTCCTTTTGTTGTTGTTGTTTGACCTGTTGCTCCTTGCGGGCTTGGAAGGCTCTTCTAAAGGCAACATATTTCTTGATTTTGGCATCAGTAGTTGGCTGATATCAACTCCAAGAATCACTTGAGTCATCACCGTCAATTCTTTGGGTACGCACCAAGCTGTCCCTTGGGTTCACGGATCCTTTCATATGTGTGCTCACCGTGCCTAAACCACCTGTAAAGGATGGAAGCAGAGTAGGATTTCCTGGGCTTCCTTGGTCTCCTTGACCCGTGGTCAAGTTTGGCCTCGACCCAGTTCTGGCATGGGCGAAAGAAATGCCCTGCGGATGGATTGGTGTTTGAAGTGTTTGGGAGATGTTCAAGAGGATGGAGTGTAACTCCTCGGAAGAAAAAACATGCAGTCGGGAAGCCCTGGAGACCTTAGGGCGATGTACAAATTTATCTACTTGAGATATAACTAGGGGGCTGTCTCCACGTTCAGATGATGAAGATGATGAAACAATCTCACATGATGAGGTTGGGTGGTATTGAATGGGTGTGCGGCCACCCCAATGACTACCGAAGCCTTTGGCTAGAGGTTTCTGTTGTTTTTCTTTTCTTGAGGATAGATATTGGTTGTCTATCTTCCTCAGAATCACTGCTCGATACAGTGGTAAGTTTGGTTTTGCATTTCTTGGATGGTGCAGTTTGTTTTGGAGCATTCTTCTTAGGTGTACTAGATTTCTTCTTAGATGCCATGGTTTTTCTCCATTGAGAAAGGTTAGATAGTGTGGTGGCAGAGGGGACTGCGGTACCATCAGGGATAATGGTCGCGGATGGAAGAGGTGGGGTAGAAGGGTATGGGACAATACCCTCCGTAGTCTCAATGTGATCTGAGACATCAGCAGTCTCAAGACCAAGAAAAGTGAGAATGTGGGCGGGAAGCCTGCGGATAGGTCCAAATAAAGTTTGATCAGAAGAGGGGTTGTACCTTTTTAGATCCTTAGTGAAGAAGAAGTTGACGTCACTGCCCATGTTGATACCAGCATCCGCATGTAGGTCAAATATGCATAAGGACCAGAAGTGAGCAAATGTGAGCTCGGTTGGATTCTCCCTTGGGTGCTCTTTGGGGATATATTGGAGGAAATCGTCCCAAAGGATCTGCCCATGGTTGACATCGTGGCCTATGTAGATGCTCCATACTAGTTCAAGGAGCTTCAAACCCATGTTGTCGATGCCTCCAGTTCTGCCAGATAAGCAGCGAATGACGAAGTGGTATACAAACTACCAAACCGCAGACAGTTGGTTCTTCAACTCACCAATCCCTCGGATTGGTTTCTGATAACCCATTTGGTAGAGTACGGTGGTGATGTCAAATAGTGATGGTGTGAAGATCTTGATGGAGGGGTGAATCAGAAGATTTATGGCAGACAAGAACTTCTCTTTGGTCAAGATGACCAAAGAATCATTGATGAGGTTGAGATGCACTTCTTGGGGATTCTCCAATGGATGGTATGCAGAAAAGGCACACTTGAAGAGTGTAAAAACAGGAACAACATCGGTGAAGGCATCAAATGGACCAAACAGAATATGGTTCTAGAGAAACTTGATCATAAGCTTGGTTGGGGCATTATACGATGGATGATCTTCAAAAACTACTCTGAAGTTGCTTGAAGCTAACATTGGAGAAGTGGAACCAGTTGGATTCATGGAGCTTGAAGCCTTGGATTGCTTCTTGGATGCACCTGATTTCGCCATTGTGAGATAAGAGAATGGAGTTCTTGAGAGTTGTGGTAGTTTTTGGGAGTTGAGAAAGAACAATCGATAACCAGAGAGCATAAACGATTATTGAGAAGAAGACGGGTTAATAAAGAGGGTGAAAAGATTTTAGCCCTAGATAAAAAGATAGAAGAGGGTAAGAAGTCGAATGGGGTTTTGGGGGGAATCAATGATTTTATGGATTAAATCTCAGCCACACAAAGGTAAAAACGGGTTTAAAAAGATTTTGGGAGATTTCCAAAAGGGGGTTTGCATTTAATGGAGGATTAGACGCATGTCGATACGTCAGGTAAACGTGGGGTGATGAGAGAGAAAGTTGTAACTGATGGGACGTGGTTGGGAGAGGAAAGGACAAGTTAAGGATGGGTTTATTGGGAAATCGTTCTTTTTGTCATCATCCCTAAAATAGGTCTGATATGGGGTTTATTTAGAAAGGGAATGTGGCAGTTTCTAAAGGGAATGTTTGTATTTTATTTAATGAAAAATCATTAAATAGCACACAAAGATTCAAAAGTTAATGAAAATGATGAGAAATTATCATGTGAATTGCAGATGGACACGTCATTCCGGTTGAGAATTTTTCATCGCGGATGAACAAAGGAACGATTGCAGTGAGAGACTGAGAGAAAAACACTTATACACAAGTTAGAAAACAAAGACAATTTAGGACCCATGAGAGATACGTATGATATATGGTTGCGGTACATAGACTGCGATACCAAAACCATCTATCATATGTAGTTCTCAGCTAGAACCGCAACGGAGACCAATAATGGTTTACGGTAGCTAACTCTTTAGAAAGAATTGTGGGTCTGGATTCATCATTCCCAGCGTTTGTAAGAATGCATTGAGTTTTGTAGAGTCAAGAGCTTTTGTAAAAACATCAGCAATCTCTTCATGAGTAGGAACAAAGATGAGTTCAATATTACCTTCCAGAATATGATCTTTGATGAAGTGATACCGTAACTCAATATGTTTTGTCTTGGAGTTTTGAATAGGATTATGAGAGATCGCTATAGCACTTTCAGAGTCACAGTAAATTGGTATTCGCAGCATTTCGTACCCGTAGTTTAGCAATTGTGTTTTCATCCAAAGAACATGGGAACAACAGATGGTTGCGGCCACATACTCAGCTTCTGCAGTAGATAGAGATACACAAGTTTGTTTCCTTGAAGACCAGCTGGCAAGTCTTCCTCCTAAGAATTGACATCCACCAGATGTACTTTTCCGATCGAGCTTGCATCCTGCATGATCCGCATCTGTGAAGGCTTGAAGACTGAAGTCGTTGCCTGCGAGATACCACACCTCGCTGCTAGCTACAGCCGGACCGACAGGTCTGCGGGTGACAAGAGTCATAGGATCAGGGCATCTGAAAGACGTTGGGCAGGTTACCTCTAGTCATAGTATGGTTATAGTGGCTCACATAGGAAGTTAACAATACATAAAGTTTACGGGAATTTTCATAAATCAAAAGGGGTTTTATGTCGATTTAAAATCACTTTTTATATCAATAATTACAGATATTATGGTATATTTTCAATCTTGGTATTTAAAACTACACATCATTCATTACGGGATTTTTCTCAAATCAGAAAGGGTTTTACGCCAATTTAAAACCACATTTATATCTTTAAGTATGACAAATACTTGTTCATTTTCAGTCCTGGTTTTTAGGACCACATAACTCTTATAAGGAAAATATTGGATTTTTCTTGGTAACATACATCTCTTTACAAAGATCGATTTTCAAACTCTTACTGTCAAAAGCTTATGAACTCACCAACCTTTGTGTTGACACTTTTCAAAACTACTTGTATTCTCAGGAATTCAGTGTAACAGGAATTCAACAGCGTTTTGAGGATGGGACGATAAATCGTTAAACAGTTCACTTTGTATCATAATGTAATTGATTTGAATCATGTAAACATATACTTTGGTGTAACTTTTTCAATTATATTTATGATGGTTGTATTTATTTTGAGCACTATTATACACGTTGTTGTGATACTATACATGAAGTCCTCCACCCCCGGACGTTTCCGCCATCCTTGGTTTGGGGGTGTGACAGTCACCCCATGGTGATTGACTCTTCAATATCTGAACCATTTGAGATTCTACACACAGATCTTTGCAGTCCTTCAACCGTAGCCAACCTTCATCACAAAAAAATACATACTGGTTATAGTTGATGACTTAATTCGCTTCACTTGGGTTTTCTTCCTCAGACTCAAATCTGAAACACCGCAAATTCTCATCAACTTCATCAAAGAGATAGAACTCCAGATCAAGCTGCCTGTAAGACGCATCCACAATGATAATGGAACCGAATTCTCTAACCATCCATTCAACAACTTCTTGGTGTCTAAAGGTATCACTCACAACTTTTCAGCTCCTTATACACCTCAACAAAATGGTGTAGTAGAGAGAAGGAACCATACACTAGTCGAAGCAGCCAGATCCATGCTCAACTTCGCACTCCTTCCACTTTACTTCTGGGCTGAAGCTGTAGCAACCACATGCTATGTTCAAAACAGAAGCATCGTGTGCAAACGCCTTAATAAAACACCATATGAGGGCCTCAACAACCGTAAACCAAATGTGCGTTTCTTTCACATCTTTGGGTGTAGATGTTTTGTGATCAACAACAGAGATCAACTTAACAAATTTGCACCGAAGTCTGATAAAGGCATTTTTCTTGGCTACTCGACGAATAAGGTTGCTTATCGGGTTCTTATCAAACGTACGAGGCTAATCATTGAAAGCTTCGATGTAAAATTCGATGATTCTTACATCCACAACGCCCCTCCATCCACTGAAACCACTGCCATCATGGAAAGTGACATTCTTGCTTCTTCAGGTCCTCTAAACCTAGTTGAAATCAATTATGATGATCATTTTGATCCTGTTGAAACGGAAAAACTATCCGAAGTTCTTGTGTCACCAACCGCTCAATAACAACATGCTGATGTTTCTGGTCCATCTCTATCCGAAGTGGCATATCTTAATACTTTCACCTCTCTGGTTGAGGGGAAAAGCTCTACTCCGGATCAAGCAACAACCATCGTGGTTCCAGTACTTGATGATGCTCAAGCTCCTCTCCTCAGAAAATCATTACCATCAAACGTACCTTCGGATTCGGATGATGAAATCATAAAGAACATTGACACTAGAACCGATTCAAGGATCATTACTCTCCCTTCAGCAGTCCAGGGGGAACCTTCTCAGGTTCCAAAGGAACTCCCAACAACAATCCAGTGGGAACCTCTCCAAGCTGTTCAAGAAAATTTCATTCTCGCTCCAACAAGCCAAGATAACTCTGCAGGATGTTCTCAAATCCAGGGGGAACTGCCATCCCCATCTGAAGAAACCTCTGATATTGAAGACATTCCTTCTACCGCAGCCACTGACCATCTGATGCCTCGTCTACATTTATGGACGAAGGACCACCCACCAGGGCAAATTATTCACAATCCATCCGCAGGTATCCACACCCGATCTGCCAAGGACTTATTTGATCAATATCACTACGCATCATTCATGTCCGCAGTCGAGCCACGATCGATCAAAGAAGCATTATTGGAACGTGATTGGATTTCTACAATGCAAGAAGAACTGGAAGAATGTTGGGTTTTGAGCATTCTAACACTCCTATGGTGTACATGAAACCCTATAAACCTTGGATCTATGTTTTCTCTATTATACATGCAAATAATAACTTTCCAAGGCTTTAATCCTAACTAGTATATTATGAAGCTCTTATACTACAAAGTACTAGTAAGATGACATACCTTTTGATGTAGCTTGATGTCTTCAAGCTTTAAGAGCTTAGCCCCAATAGCGTGGAAGCCTCAAGTGGAATCACAAATCAGCAAAACACCTTGGAAGACTTTAGAGAATATAGATACTTGGTTCTCTCTAGTGGAATCGGCTAGCCCTTCTTAGTGTACCCACACTAGTGCCAATTTCACCAACCAATGACATCTTTATATAGTATGGAGACTAGGGTTAAACCCATGACCTTTCATTTTATATGATCCATGGGTTAACCACTCCATGGACTATCCATGAAAGCTTAGCCCAACCTAAATGAACTTGGCCCATTCCATATATATAAGAGTCAATATTTAATTAGTTCATTTTGATCACTTAATTAATTATAAATTAATTCTTGATCAATACTAATTAAATAATATGATTATATATTAATATATTAGAACTTATAATATATTAATATAAATCATAAATATACTATTCTCAAATGACTATCCATATAAATTGTGTCGGTGAAGTGCAAACCAAATGGACCATGTCGGGTCAGGTCAAGTACATACCAAATATAGTTATGGACTTAGACATTAATCCAACAAAGAATTCAAAAGAAACAAGGTTTGGCAACTTATTCCCATACCGCAAGGCCATACTATTGTTGGAACAAGATGGGTGGTCAAGAACAAGTTAGATGAATATGGTGCGGTTATCAGAAATAAGGAAAGACTGGTTGCAAAGGGGTATAGTCAACTGGAAGGTATTGACTACGATGAAACACATGCTCCGGTGGCCAGAATGGAATCCATTCAAATCTTTTTAGCATATGCTGCTCACAAAAAAATCAAGGTACACCAAATGGATGTTAAGAGTGATTTTATCAATGTGGAATTGAACGAAGAGGTTTATCTGCAACAACCTCCCGGTTTTGAAAGTATTGAATTCCCTGACCATTACTACAAGCTTCAAAAGGCAGTCTACGGTCTGAAGCAAACTCCAAGAGCTTGGTATGAGACTCTTTCTGAATTCCTGGTCTCGTCAGGCTACAAACGAGGAATGATTGATCCCATGCTATTTAGAATAGCAAATGGTGACCACCTTATGCTTGTACAAATATACATGGATGATATCATCTTCAGATCGACTGATCAAGGAATGGTGGATGATTTTGCTAAGCTCATGACAAACAAAATTTCAAATGAGCATTAATAGAGAGATTAATTTCTTTCTAGGTCTTCAATTCAAACAAATTCAACAAGGGATATTCATTCATCAAGAGAAATACACCACAGAACTATTGAAGAAATACTCTATGGACAACTGCTCCTCGGCTAAGGTCCCTATGGCCTTCGGATATAAGATCTTTGCTGATCCCTCTTGCGAATCTGTGGATCACAAGACTTATAGAGGTATCATTGGCGCTCTTATGTACCTCACCGCAAGCCGATCGGACGCTGTCTTTGCTACTGGTGTATATGCAAGGTATCAGGCTGACCCAAAAGTGTCTCATATGACCGCAGTCAAACAAATTCTCCAGTACCTGAGAGGAAGCAAATCTCTTGGTCTATGGTACCCCGCAGGCAATGATTTCAGTCTGTGAGAATTTACTGATGCGGATCATGTAGGATGCTAAATTGATCGAAAAAGTACATCTGGTGGATGTCAATTCTTGGGAGGTAGACTCGTCAGCTGGTCCTCAAGAAAACAAAGTTGTGTTTCATTGTCTACCGCAGAAGCTGAATATGTGGCCGCAGCAAGCTGTTGTTCTCAAGTTCTATGGATGAAGACACAGCTGTTAGACTACGGATACAGAATGATGTGGATACGAATCTACTGTGATTCTAAAAGTGCCATAGCGATTTCTCATAATCCTATTCAGCAATCCAAGACGAAACATACTGAACTACGATATCACTTCATCAAAGACCACATTCTGAAAGGTAAGATTGAACTCATCTTTCTCCTTACTCATGAAGAGATTGCTGATGTTTTTACAAAAGCACTTGACTCTACCAAACTCAATGCGTTCTTACAAATGTTAGGGATGATGAATCCGGGCCCTCAATTCTTCTTGAATTGATAGGTACCGTAGACCTTCTTGGTCTCCATTGCGGTCTATGTACCACAACCATATACTATATCTTTCTTTCACGAGTCTTTCTTGCTTGTTATCACTAACTTCTTGTACAAGTGCTCTTCTCAGTTTCTCCCACTACAGTCATCCGCAATGACAAAGAAGCCATCTGCAATGATGTATCCATCCGCAGTCACATAAATTGATTTTCAAACTGTTCTTTCTTTTTCAAATAAAAAACAAAAATAGTGTGCTATTTAATGATCCTTCATTAAATAAAACATTAAATAAAAAACATTCCTTTAAGATATTGTCTCATTCTTTTCTCTAAACCTCGTGTCATACCTATTTTAGGTATGATGAAAAAATAAAGATTTTCCAAATCAAATCCCTTAATATGTCTTTTCCTATTACCCCAAACCATCACATCCGTTACAACTTCCCCTTTATCCAACGGATTTATCTCACCTCCTCCACATGTTCTCTAGACGTGATGAAAAATCTGACATTTCATTAAATGCAGAGTCCATTTTCTGGTTAATCCCAAATTCAGTCTTTATCCTTCTTTTGTCAATATGTGGCTAAGATTAAAGATTCTAATTCAAAAGATAAACCCAAACGTTTTTACCCAATTTCACTTAGGTAATAAAAAACGTTTCCCATTCCATTAAGCCACTATAAAACCTTTTTCTTCTCCACAAAGAAATGTTTACGCTCTCAAAAACCTTAATCTTTTCCTGCATTCTTCAAGCTCTCTCAAACTCAACAATGGTAAAATCCGGTGTGTCAAAGAAACAATCCAAAGCTTCTGGATCAGTGAACCCAACTGGTTCGGCCTCTCCCACAATTTCCTCAAGCAATTTCAGGGTCATCTTCGAAGAACAACCTTCTTACAATGCTCCCACCAAACTCATAATCAAGTTCTTGAAAAACCATCCTCTGTTTGGACCATTTGATGCTTTCACAGACATTGTATCAATTCCAACTCTTTACTGTGACAACCCGAAATTTCCATTCTGTACAAACTATATCACTTCAATAGAAGTTATAGCAGTCACAACTAATTTTCAGACTTTTTCGTGTAAGTTTGAGTAATTCAGGGTTTACACTTTAGGAGATATCAGGAGAGTGGATGCACTAGGGTTTAGTGGAACTTTATTATCCCATCACTCTATTATATTAGAGGTCATTTCAGGAATAAAAATATTTTCTGCCAAAAATATCTCAGGACTATAAATAGAATTTTGAACCAAATTCATTCATTATTCACATTTCCAACAAGAGAAAAGCCATTTTCTCTCTCACGGATCTTCGGGTTTTTATACCAAAACGTGAGTAACTCTTTCTATTAGTGTTAAAAATCTTTATATGTAGTTATAACATGATTTAGAAGGCTAAATCACTAGATTTCGGAGTTTACTCCCCAAGGAGTTCTTGGGCGGTAAACTCCCGAAACAAAGCCGGGACCGACCCTTGTGTTATGCTACTGCCTTAGACTCATTTATATGTGTAGTAGGAACATGAATCAAGCAAGAACCACCCAAGTTTCGGAGTTCACGGCCCAAGAGTTTCTTAGGCCGTAAACTCCAAATTCAAGCTCCAAATGGTGCTTTTAAGGCACCTAAAGCCTTGGACTTTTACCTAGATTTGTTCCCAATAAATCAAGGGCCTTAAACACATAAGAATCACCTTGCAAAGTGATTTTATGGCCATGACATGGTTCATGGGCCGTAAACTCATTAAAGGGGCACCAAAGTGTGCCTAATGCCTTCATATGCTTTAGGTAAAAGTCTAGAACCTATCCTTCATATGTAAGAGACTTGAAAACAACAAAAACACCATTCCAAGGGAGTTTACGGCCGTAAACTCCAAAGGAAATGGCCTCGGGGCCGTAAACTCCTCTAGGGAGTGTTTCTAGGCCTTAAACCCTTTCAAGAATTGAACCACCAAGTTGGAATAATTCTAGGAATCATTTGGAACTTCAAAACACACAATACACCCATGGCTGGGAGTTTACAGCCGTAAAATCAAGAGTTTACAACCGTAAACTCCAAGTGTGATGGTATATGGGGAGTAAACTCATATATGGGGTCCTTTGGAACCCTAAACACAATTGCCTTGTCCCACAATAGCTTAGATGCAATCATTAGGGCTTAAAACACTTATATAAAGTGTGTATTATGTCTAGGATGTCTTAACATTATCAATTAGTAATTTGAGACTAACTGAGTGCATATACGTGTGATTATATGTTTATTAGGATCGTAGTGTGTGTACAAGTTCTCACTTGACACCTAGCAATCCTACACCGTCCAGTTCATCCGAACAACCAACTACAGGTGAGTTCATACCCCTTAATCAATGTTTTAAATGATTTTAAACGTTTTAATGGGGGGGATACAAGTAGAAAATAGTATGTTATTAAATCAATCTTATGTATTTTATAACTGTGTTTTCACTCAGTAGATTTCACATATATCAAAAGGTGTCACATGAAATGGTTTTCTATCTTAAAATACCCTGATAACAAACGTATTATTTTTGAAATGTTTATTAAAATGACATCAAGTCATTCTTAATTATTGTTCAAAACTCCTAGATATCTTGCAAAACCATTATTTTACCTTCTTGAATCAAACTATACTTATGCGCATATGTTCATTTATATGTTAGAGATTATAGTTTCCACCCTTCATTTAGTTTCCAATACTCTTGGGTAGCAAGAGTGCATACACCTACATAAACAACCAGTTACCTTCCAGTTAACTATCATAGGGATAGTCAGAAGATATCAAACATTATTACTACTACAAGGAATCACACAAGAGTCAGTTCATTCATGAGTCGATACCAATACCTTACATGATACATGAGTACACGTACTTAGGATTACCTGATACATGAATATGTTTACATATACTTACCTATTACATGAACACACTTATATGAATACCATACAAGAACACTGTTACTTAAGTGCATTATCCTGTATTTACTTACCTGGATACTTGTACTTAGAACCACGAGGATGATTTATTAGTATTTACTGTGTAAATTATCTTTCCTATCCCAATTCAATGGGATAATTCGGCGGGACTTACCATTCCGAACCCCACTGATTAGCACCAGTGGTCGATGAACGTCTACGGATGTCTAAGGTTGTTACTTACTTAGTAGTCAGTGACGGGACTAACCATCCCTCTGTCCAACTGTTGCAACAGTGGATGAGATGTGAATCTTCGGAGGATCATTAGGTTAACGATCGATATTAGGAGATCGATGTCGGGACTAACCCTCCCTCCACCCTGCTGCCGCTGCAGAGGATGAGGGGACACTCTTCGGATGTCCATAGGGTCTATCTTTCGCTTCGGCGATGTCGTGTTTATCCTGGAAACCCAAGACAATAACACTTACATGATTATATTTTTCCTGTTTACTTTATTTTGTGATACTTTCACATAAACGAGGAGTTAGACTAAGTACTCTAGTACTAGTCAATAGAAAGGAAAAGCTATCATATTACTTACAAAACATTCGGGTCTTGGTAGAAGACTACCTAGTCATAACAAAACATTCGGGTCTTGGTAGAAGACTACATAGTCATCACAAAACATTCGGGTCTTGGTAGAAGACTACATAGTCATAACAAAACATTCGGGTCTTGGTAGAAGACTACATAGTCATAACAAAATATTCGGGTCTTGATAGAAGACTACACTTCATACTTATAGAAAATAAGGGATTTTCTAGGGTTTTTCATACTTACATCAACATTTTCATTTAAAGGTTTACATGGCCTTCATAATAGATTTTCATAAGCAAGACAATGACACTTAATTACTTATGAATTCACCAGCTTTAATGCTGATACTCTCTTTCAAAATAACTTGTATTCTCAGGTCAACAGTAGACAGGTACGATGGCCAGGTTTTGAGAAGACGGAGCAGACAAGACTCGTCTTTTATTTTGATTGTATATTTTTGGTGTTTTACTACAATGAAAGAACACACATGTATTAAAACTCTACTTGTAATGCAATGGATGATGTTGTTGCTTGTTTATTATATTACATTGTTGTGATACTGTACATGACGTCCTCCACCCCTGAACGTTTCCGCCGTTCGTGGTTTTGGGGTGTGACAGATTGGTATCAGAGCATTGTTTATAGTGAATAAAGTATATCAACCCATAAAAGATATACTAACTATAAATACATGGGGATTAAAACACTCTGTCTAAGAGTTATACTTTTAAATAATAAAATATTTAACAAAGTATACGTGCCTGCATTCATACTAAAATCAGTTTCACAATGACAAGAACAAAAGTATTACGATTGTTGAATATCACAAGTAAGCCTGGGGATATATAGTCAGTCTTGGGAATGGCATAGCCTGATCAACTATGCTGGTCCGAGGAGTGACTAGCATATGCCCAAGAATGGTTGTGATATGGCAACAAGTCTAAAAACTTACCAACACCACCATATAGAAATACCATAGGGGTATTTGGTCTTACTGTAATTGTCTTAGTCAGTTCGTCTATTTAGCTATTTCTTATATCCCTTTTCTCGCATAGATTAAAATGGCTGGATTTCACCATGGCGACCCGTACTTCCCAAACCAAGGCAATGCTGATTGGCTAGAGGCAGAACCAGAAGATGATCACCCAATCCCTTTGGATGATCACCATGCTGAGGGTTTTTCCGATAGTTCTGACTCAGAGCCTGAAGTCAACAACCTACCCCCAGGTGCTCAAAACCCAAAACTGAACCCCCGCCCTGTGTTTCAAGGACCCACACCCCTGTGGGCCACGAACTTGAATACATGGAGCCAGGAACAAGGTCAATCCATCCCCTACAATGGAGACCGAATTTTCTACAACCTCACCGAAGGAGGTTCTGCTGATAGAGTCCTACCAATCATGGTGCGTAGGATTTCTCGGAACACGATAATGGCTCAGGCGACTATCAATCAAGTCTTGGAAGTTGACGCCAACTCTGGTGTTAACACTGTCCACATTCGCCAACTAGAGTCTGCTCATGAAAGGACTCTGGTCCGCAATGCAAATCTGCAGAGGGAACTTGCTGAAATCCGAGCTGAAGTTAGAGAACTTCAAGCTCAGCAAGCAAGGTCGGACAGGCGTATAAGGGACATTGAACGTCTATTTTCGGGATCGAGAACTCATGCTAGCAGTTCTCGTCGCCGATAGAATCTCGTCGACTCATCTTTTGGATATAACCTAGTTTATGTAAAACTTTGGTCTAATTTCCTATCTGTATAAATCTTAGACCCGTTAGGTCTTGATCTAGTCTTAATTTTGTCAAAATTTTCCATCTTGGTTGATGTAAAGCCTACTTCTAGGCCATTTTTCTCGAACTTGTTACATCTGTAATTCCAGTATTATTGACAGATATCTAATCATTGGGAAATTATTATCCAATTACTGTTATCTTCGTTTAGTCATACTATTCCTTCTGTTGTTGGGCTATGGGGAGTTAGTCCATGAGACACATTCATTAATCATTTATTCTTATCCATGTCGTCATCTTTTAAACTACAGTAAAAGATGTCGCCACGCAGAAGTACAAGACGTAACCCAAACAACGAAGCACCGATACCACCACCTCCACCACCACCTGAACCTCTTCAACCAACAAATCCTTTTGATGCCAACATGTTCCAGGCAACATTCACAGCAGCAGTTGCAGCTGCTGTGTCAGCAATCAACGCTCCTGCCCCTAGTGGATCAGGAACAGGTGCACCTCCCTCAAACCACAGCGAAATCCATGGACACCCTCGGGAATGCACCTACAAGGACTTCACAAACGCCAAACCCCGCAGCTTCAATGGTACTGGTGTGGTTATGGTGTTAAGACAGTGGATTGAGAAGATGGAATCTGTCTTCGAGATCTGCGGATGCCAAGAAGGCAACAAGGTCAAGTTCGCAGCTTGTACCTTCTCTGACAGAGCACTAACGTGGTGGAACAGCCATGTTAACTATCTGACTTTGGTGGTGGCGTATTCCATCAGCTGGGAAAAGTTAAAGGACATGCTGATGAAAGAGTACTGTCCTCGAGGCGAAATACAAAAACTCGAGCAGGAATTCTGGGGTCTACAAATGGTTGGATTCGACATCACGACCTACACAAATAAGTTCTGTGATCTGGAAAACTTATGCCCTGACATGGTTGATCTCCAGAGAAAAAAGATAGAGAGATATATCTGGGGACTGTCGCCCCAAATCCAGTCAAGTGTGATAGCTTTCAGGCCTATTACTTTCGATAGCACCAAAGAGCTAGCACAATCTCTCATAGACCACAGGAAACCTCAAAACCCATCAATCCCTATACCAGTACCGCAAAAGTCTAACCCCGACCACAACAAGAAGGGGTGGAATAAGAGCAAAAGAGGGGCTTCGCAAGGATCCTCCAAGAAACAACAACTTGTGGCGATCAATGTTGCCACAGTTACTCCCATAGTCCCTGCGAACCCCTTACCAGCAAAAACATATGCTGGAACTCTCCCGAAGTGCACCAAGTGCAACTTCCACCACCACGGACCTTGCAAGGAGATGCAGTGCTCTAATTGCAACAGGAAGGGACACACAGTCTGTTTCTGCAAGACTCCAACAACTCAGGCCGCGCAGGTTCCTAACGCCGGTATGGGCCAAGCTTGCTACAGTTGTGGCGAAGTGGGCCACTACAAGAGGAACTGCCCTATAGCAGGAATGGCTGGTGGAGTAGGAAGAGTTATGGCCCTAGGCCACGAGGAAGCGGTAGCTGATCCTACAATAGTTACTGGTACGTTTCTCCTCGATAACTCATATGCTTGCATACTTTTCGATAGTGGAGCAGAGAAAAATTTTGTAAGTCACAAATTTGCACACCTGCTTAAACAAAAACCATGTGCATTAGATAGTTCATTCACGGTAGAAATGGCTAACGGGAAAATAGAGAGTACAAACTGCATATACGTAGGTTGTACCTTAACTTTAGATAGCCATACTTTCAAGATAGATCTCATGCCAGTCCCAATTAAATGTTTCGACGTTATCATCGGCGTGGATTGGTTGAGTCTTCTTCGCGCCGACATCATGTGCTTTGAAAAAGCAGTGCATCTTAACCTTCCTAACAACGAAACTCTAATTATCTATGGCGACAAACCTAGTACGAGCCTTCGCATCATTTCGTGCATTCAAGCTCAAAAGTGCTTGCGAAAGGAGTACCATGCATTCCTCGCACACGTCGTTGATACCATTCAAGAACTAAAAGACATTCAAAACATCCCAGAATTATGCGACTTCCCCGACATATTCCCAGAAGAACTTCCCGGTTTACCACCACAACGCCAAGTCGAGTTCAGAATCGACTTAGTCCCAGGGGCTACCCCCGTAGCCAAATCTCCTTATCGTCTGGCACCGGCCGAAATGCAGGAACTTTCCAATCAACTTAATGAACTTCTCAAGAAGGGATTCAATCGACCAAGCTTCACACCTTGGGGAGCACCGGTCTTGTTCGTCAAGAAGAAAGATGGATCGTTTCGCATGTGCATCGACTATAGAGAACTCAACAAACTTACAATTAAAAATCGTTATCCTTTGCCCCGCATTGACGATTTGTTTGATCAACTTCAAGGAGCCAACTACTTCTCGAAGATAGATCTGCGATCCGGATATCACCAACTACGAGTGTTAGAGGAGGATGTTCCTAAGACAGCCTTCCGAACTCGTTATGGGCACTATGAGTTTGTAGTGATGCCGTTCGGATTAACTAACGCGCCCGCAGTATTCATGGATCTGATGAATAGGGTGTGTCGTCCTTACTTGGATCAGTTCGTCATCGTCTTCATTGATGACATACTCATCTACTCTCGAAGTAAGGAGGAACATAGCTACCATCTCCGTAAAATCTTAGAAACATTACGATCGGAGAAGCTCTACGCGAAGTTCTCCAAGTGCGAATTTTGGATTCGGCGAGTCGAATTTTTGGGCCATGTTGTTAGCGAAGAAGGTATACACGTGGACCCTTCCAAAATTAAGGCCATCAAGAACTGGTCAGCACAAAAGACACCTACTAAAATTCGTCAATTTCTAGGTCTAGATGGCTACTATCGCAGGTTCATTCAGAACTTCTCCCGCATAGCAAAACCTCTTACAACACTTACCCAGAAGGGCGTGGCCTTTGACTGGGAAGAGAAACAAGAAAGAGCGTTCCAAACGCTCAAGCGAGCCTTGTGCACCGCACCAATACTGTCCCTCCCCGAAGGGATAGACGATTTCGTGGTCCATTGCGACGCATCAAACCAAGGGCTCGGATGTGTTCTGATGCAGCGAGGTAAATTCATAGCCTATGCCTCGAGACAGTTGAAGACACATGAGGTTAACTACACAACCCATGATCTGGAACTAGGAGCAGTTGTGTTTGCTCTGAAGATTTGGTGACATTACCTGTACGGTACAAAAAGCATGATATTTACAGACCATAAGAGTCTGCAACACATTTTCGACCAGAAGGAGCTCAACATGAGACAACGACGGTGGGTCGAGCTACTCAGTGATTACGAGTGCGAAATTCGTTATCATCCGGGTAAAGCCAATGTAGTAGCCGACGTCCTAAGTCGGAAAGAATATACTGGTCGTAGAGTCAAATCTTTGACTCTAACTATCCATTCACACTTGTCCACGCAAATAAAGGAGGCTCAGCTCGACGCTTTGAAACCTGAAAACGTGGCTGGTGAGTCCCTTAGAAGGATGGATAAGAACTTAGAAGCAAGGGTGGCGGAGCCTTATACCTCATGGATCGGATCTGGACACGGACACACGGTGGATTCAAAGACTTGGTCATGACGGAAGCTCACAACACTCGTTATTCCGTCCACCCGGGTTCAGATAAGATGTATCTGGATCTTAAAAAGTTATACTGGTGGCCTAACATGAAAGCAGATATTGCTACCTTCGTGAGTAAATGCCTTACTTGCGCAAAGGTCAAGGTCGAATACCAGAAACCCTCTGGTCTTCTACAACAACCGGAGATACCAGAATGGAAGTGGGAGCGGATTACTATGGACTTCATAAGCAAGTTGCCCAAGACGACGAGTGGACTTGATTCCATATGGGTCATCGTCGATAGACTGACCAAGTCTGCATACTTCCTACCGATCAAAGAAACAGACAAGATGGAGAAACTTACCAGAACCTACATTAGGAAGATTGTAAGGCTGCACGGTGTTCCTTTATCTATCATCTTGGACCGAGATAGTAGATTCACTTCGAGGTTCTGACAGTCATTACAAAATTCCCTAGGAACTAGGTTGGACATGAGTACAGCCTACCATCCACAAACCGACGAGCAAAGTGAGAGGACTATCCAAACCTTAGAAGATATGTTGCGTGCCTGTGTGATTGACTTTGGAAAAGCTTGGGATACTCATTTACCCCTTGTTGAATTTTCCTACAACAACAGTTATCATACGAGAAAAGCCATTTTCTCTCTCACGGATCTGTGGGTTTTTATACCAAAACGTGAGTAACTCTTTCTACTAGTGTTAGAAAGCTTTATATGTAGTTATAACATGATTTAGAAGGATAAATCACTAGATTTAGGAGTTTACTCCCCAAGGTGTTCTTGGGCGGTAAACTCCCGAAACAAAGCCGAGACCGACCCTTGTGTTATGCTACTGCCTTAGACTCATTTATATGTGTATTAGGGACATGAAATCAAGCAAGAACCACCCAATTTTGGGAGTTCACGGCCCAAGAGTTTCATAGGCCGTAAACTCCAAATTCAAGCTCCAAATGGTGCTTTTAAGGCACCTAAAGCCTTGGACTTTTACCTAGACTTGTTCCCAATAAATCAAGGGCCTTAAACACATAAGAATCACCTTGCAAAGTGAGTTTACAGCCATGACATGGTACATGGGCCGTAAACTCATTAAAGGGGCACCAAAGTGTGCCTAATGCCTTCATATGATTTAGGTAAAAGTGTAGAACCTATCCTTCATATGTAAGAGACTTGAAAACAACAAAAACACCATTCCAAGGGAGTTTACGGCCGTAAACTCCAAAGGAAATGGCCTCGGGGCCGTAAACTCCTCTAGGGAGTGTTTCTAGGCCTTAAACCCTTTCAAGAATTGAACCACCAAGTTGGAATAATTCTAGGAATCATTTGGAACTTCAAAACACACAATACACCCATGGCTGGGAGTTTACGGTCATAAACTCAAGAGTTTACAACCGTAAACTCCAAGTGTGATGGTATATGGGGAGTAAACTCATATATGGGGTCCTTTGGAACCCTAAACACAATTGCCTTGTCCTACAATAGCTTAGATGCAATCATTAGGGCTTAAAACACTTATATAAAGTGTGTATTATGTCTAGGATGTCTTAACATTATCAATTAGTAATTTGAGACTAACTGAGTGCATATACGTGTGATTATATGTTTATTAGGATCGTAGTGTGTGTACAAGTTCTCACTTGACACCTAGCAATCCTACACCGTCCAGTTCATCCGAACAACCAACTACAGGTGAGTTCATACCCCTTAATCAATGTTTTAAATGATTTTAAACGTTTTAATGGGGGGGATACAAGTAGAAAATAGTATGTTATTAAATCAATCTTATGTATTTTATAACTGTGTTTTCACTCAGTAGATTTCACATATATCAAAAGGTGTCACATGAAATGGTTTTCTATCTTAAAATACCCTGATAACAAACGTATTATTTTTGAAATGTTTATTAAAATGACATCAAGTCATTCTTAATTATTGTTCAAAACTCCTAGATATCTTGCAAAACCATTATTTTACCTTCTTGAATCAAACTATACTTATGCGCATATGTTCATTTATATGTTAGAGATTATAGTTTCCACCCTTCATTTAGTTTCCAATACTCTTGGGTAGCAAGAGTGCATACACCTACATAAACAACCAGTTACCTTCCAGTTAACTATCATAGGGATAGTCAGAAGATATCAAACATTATTACTACTACAAGGAATCACACAAGAGTCAGTTCATTCATGAGTCGATACCAATACCTTACATGATACATGAGTACACGTACTTAGGATTACCTGATACATGAATATGTTTACATATACTTACCTATTACATGAACACACTTATATGAATACCATACAAGAACACTGTTACTTAAGTGCATTATCCTGTATTTACTTACCTGGATACTTGTACTTAGAACCACGAGGATGATTTATTAGTATTTACTGTGTAAATTATCTTTCCTATCCCAATTCAATGGGATAATTCGGCGGGACTTACCATTCCGAACCCCACTGATTAGCACCAGTGGTCGATGAACGTCTACAGATGTCTAAGGTTGTTACTTACTTAGTAGTCAGTGACGGGACTAACCATCCCTCTGTCCAACTGTTGTAACAGTGGATGAGATGTGAATCTTCGGAGGATCATTAGGTTAACGATCGATATTAGGAGATCGATGTCGGGACTAACCCTCCCTCCACCCTGCTGCCGCTGCAGAGGATGAGGGGACACTCTTCGGATGTCCATAGGGTCTATCTTTCGCTTCGGCGATTTCGTGTTTATCCTGGTAACTTAAGACAATAACACTTACATGATTATATTTTTCCTGTTTACTTTATTTTGTGATACTTTCACATAAACGAGGAGCTAGACTAAGTATTCTAGTACTAGTCAATAGAAAGGAAAAGTTATCATATTACTTACAAAACATTCGGGTCTTGGTAGAAGACTACCTAGTCATAACAAAACATTCGGGTCTTGGTAGAAGACTACATAGTCATAACAAAACATTCGGGTCTTGGTAGAAGACTACATAGTCATAACAAAACATTCGGGTCTTGGTAGAAGACTACACTTCATACTTATAGAAAATAAGGGATTTTCTAGGGTTTTTCATACTTACATCAACATTTTCATTTAAAGGTTTACATGGCCTTCATAATAGATTTTCATAAGCAAGACAATGACACTTAATTACTTATGAATTCACCAGGTTTTGAGAAGACGGAGCAGACAAGACTCGTCTTTTATTTTGATTGTATATTTTTGGTGTCTTACTACAATGAAAGAACACACATGTATTAAAACTCTAATTGTAATGCAATGGATGATGTTGTTGCTTGTTTATTATATTACACTGTTGTGATACTGTACATGACATCCTCCACCCCTGAATGTTTCCGCCGTTCGTGGTTTTGGGGTGTGACATTTACAAATGTGCCTTTTTTACCTATCGCCCAATCGATAACCCCCAAGAAGTCCACCTAAACCTTATCAATGATTCTTCGTTCATTCTCTCCAATGAAAAATTCCTCAACGCCATTAACCTTCTAGTTCATCCCTCCATTAAGTTTTTCACTCCATCAATGGCGGACATCACTTCATCACTCTATCAGATGGGTTATCAGAAAAAGATCAAAGGGATTGGTGAATTCAAGAAGAACCAATTGCCTTCGGTCTAGCAGTTCGTGTGCCACTTCATCATCCGCAGTCTATCCGGCAGAACCGGAGGCACTGACAACATGGGCCTTAAACTACTGGAATTGGTTTGGAGCATCTTCACAGGCCAAGACGTAAACTACGGACAGATACTTTGGGATGATTTTCTACAATACATTCCCAAAGAGAGCCCAAGACAGAACCCAACTGAACTTACCTTTGCTAGGTTCTGGTCTCTCTGCATTTCTGACTTACATGCGGATGCTGGAATAGACATAGGTGGTGACATCAACTTATTCGTCACCAAGGATCTAAAAAGGTACAAACCTTCCTCTGATCAAACAATCTTTGGTCCAATCCGTAGACTCCCTACCTATATTCTTTCTACTCTTGGTCTTGAGACTGCTGATGTCTCAGACCACATTGAGGCTACGGAAGGTATTGACCCATACCTTCCTACCCCGCCTCTTCCATCCTCAGTCATAAACCCTGAAGGTACTGCAGTTCCTTCCTCTACAACTCTCTCCAATGTCTCTCATTCCTGAAGACGAAAACACAAAGTTTCTAACCTTCATGGCCCCCGCAACACAAAGAAATCTGGAACTCCTAAAAAGGATGCTTCCCAACCCTCCAAACCCTCAAAGAAAAGAAAAACACCACCCGCAATCACAACTGTTGAACCTAGTCATCATGACTCTACCAGTGATTTTGAAGAGGACAACCAACCCATATCAATCCTCAAGAAACGAAAAACTGATCCTACTAGCCAAATGCATGACTCGAACGATACCTCATCCTCTATACAAGCTCCGGTAGTCCTTGGGATGCCTGCACATCCATTCGAAACCACTATCTTTTTCCTTTCAGACTCAGAAAGTGAGTCTGAATCACAACAAAGAGGAGACTCCCCAGTTCATTCCTAAAGGGATAATACTGGTTCTCACCCTAAAGTCTCTAGGGCTTCCCGACTGCATATCTTTTCTCCCAAGGAGTTGAACTCCATCCTATTGAACGTCACCCAAACACTTCAAACACATTCCCAACTGTTGGGCACTTCTTCCGCCCATGCCAGAATTGAGCTGAGGCCAAACTTGACCACGGGTTAAGGAGACCAAGGAAGATCAGGAAATCCTACTCTGCTTTCTTTAGAAAAAGGTAGTTTAGGCACGGTGAGCACAAATGTGCAAGGATCCGTGAAACCAAGGGACATATTGGTGCATTTACAAGGAATTGACGGTGAAAACTCGAGTGATTCTTGGAGCAAGTATCAACCCTCAAACGAGGCTGAAGCCAAGAAATATGTCGCTCTTCGTAGAGCATTCCAAGCACGCAAGGATCAACAAATCAAACAACAACAGCTGAAGGAACAAGAAATACAAGTTGTGGCTAAGTATTGGGCAGCTGCCATTAATAATGCCAATACCATAGCCACCATCCTCAAAGTTCAAGATTGGATGACACAGATGGTTGAAACCTTCCACAAAACTCAGGAAGCCACTACTGATCAGCATGTCTCCAAAGTTCCTCCCACTCCCACTGCTGAAGGTTCACAAGATGAAGGACCAGAAATCAAAGTGAGTTCATATCCCATCTTTGGTTTTGATTATGCTGAACTTCAAGAGGTAAACAAACCCTCTCCTTCTGATGACGAGCTAATGATGTTTGATCAAGACGAAGAATCCAGTGGTTCTCATTACTCAACTTCTAAGCCCTAAGAGAAGAAGAAAAAGAAGAAGAAAAAGAAGAATGCGGTAACCATGAAGGAATTTCTCAGTCTACAGGCCAAGGTTTATCAAATCCTAGCTGCGGTCAAGCCTACTCAACCGCAACCAGAAGACATACATGCGCTGCAGTCCCTGATGGAAAGAATTGAACGCCTGGAAACAAGAAAGTGAATGGATACGGAGCGTATCTCTTTGAAGGTTGAAATGGGGATCAGGTCTCTTGACAATAATCGTCAAGCTGACCACAAAGAATTTATGGCTGCTGTGGAACGCCTCATCTCTGAGGTTACCGCAACCAAAATAGATCTCCAAGCAGCCATTGCGGATCAAGCCTCACACTCTGAGAAGTTGATTGCTGAGACTCACACTGCTTATGATTCCGCAATCTTCGTTCTTCAAACAATAATCAACCGACTGCAACGATCTCTGTCTGCCTACTTCGATGGTCCTGAAATTCTTCATCTCACCAAGAGATCCACAGGCTACTCTTCAACCCCACCATCCCAAATAATCAGCAACTGGCCGAAGCCCTCAAAGCGCAATTTCAAGAGGTGTATGCCAAGGTTGATGGCCTTCGTCAATGGCTTGAGGAGGCTCCGGGTCTGAACTCCTCAAGAGGGGGAAGTGAAGAAGAAGTCCATCATTCCAACCACTCCATCTCACAACATCAAACTCCCCCAGTCACTACTGAAAGAATTCCCACACCACAACCTTCACTGCAACCATCTCATCACACTCCACCTCACAACTCTCCACTTCAAGTTGAAAATACTTCCGAAAAACCAGAGACTCCCCCTCACTTCAAAAACCTGGCAGAGTATATGTCTTCTCCGAGTTCAAATGACTCACCTGCCACTGCCCAAAGGAAAAGAGATTGGAAGGCAGCCAAACTCGCTGAAGAAGTATGGAGACTTTGCAGATTTGACACTATCATGGACGAGTCTTTGATAAACTCTTGGGTCAATCCCCACCGAAGATTTCTTGATGATGACTACATTCCACACCTTACCTATGTGGAACCCCCTTCAGATGGATACTGGGATGTTCCAATCTCTCCCAATGCTAGATACTTCACTGTATTTGAGCAGTTTGACCGCAGCCTTCCTGACACCAAAAGACTGCCAATGGAATTTCAGAGACTTAGCCAATTCTATGCTAAGCATGCCTCTCCCATTGAAAACATATGGTCTTACGATAGACCATC
Source organism: Lactuca serriola (assembly GCF_051521515.1). Taxonomy (NCBI): domain Eukaryota; kingdom Viridiplantae; phylum Streptophyta; class Magnoliopsida; order Asterales; family Asteraceae; genus Lactuca; species Lactuca serriola. The sequence goes on from NC_136416.1 coordinate 137,684,523, forward strand.
TGCAATCAAGAATTACAAGATCCGGAAGTTTATGAAGGCTGATTTCATCCAGTACACTCTGACCAGAAGGGAACACGTTTACATCCACACCCAAGCTGATTTTCCATGTAGTAACCCTGAAGAAGTCTTTCTCATTGCTAAGGTATTTCAGAACAAGTCTGAGAAGCACCCGAAGATGAAGATTTCACTTGAAAGGGCCAGTACTTTCCTGAAGGAAACAGTCTGTGACTTTGCCAAGATCGACGCAGACATTCACCCCACCATTTCCAAGATAGTCGATCTGCCACCACTTGACCCCACACTGATGCCTACCGAAGGCTATGAAGAAAGATCCTTAGGTGCAACCAACTATCATGAACTTGGAGTCATTTTCAAGAGGAAGACAGACAATGTCAAATACTTCATTCCTCTGACTGCCATGCATCAACTCACCAGAAAGCAACTTGACATCTGCCGAAACGCAGTTGAAAAATCCAAACACACCACCGTAGAGGTCAAGTTCGAGATCCTTAGAAGAATCAACTGGTTGGAGAACATCAGGAAGTTTTGGTGGATCCTGATCAAGTTCCTTAAACTTGATAGCTGATCAAAAGTTAAAGAGGTCACTTAGGGGGAAATTGTTGAATCATAAAAGTGACCCTCTTGAACTTCAGCTACCGCAGCCTCCAAGCCACCACAGTCAAGCTGCTTCATCAGCAATCATCAACCGAAGTCTCTACTACCGCAGTCTCTATCTGTTTTATGTTACTTTGTCTTTTTTGTAAAACACTCTATTATCCAGTATGCCTTGCATGGCTACTCTTAGATCTGTAAACCGGTGATCTTTGTGAGTCTCTATAAATAGAGCTCATTCTCATGTATTCAAAAAAGAGAGTATCGCATCTAATTCTAATACACATCTCAGAAGTTCTCTTTCTATCTTACTTATTCACTCTTCTTACTCTCGTAATCAATCACAACCTCTCTAGGGAGCAAGTCCTTTGTGACTTAATCACTAAGTTTGATCTCACTTATTAACTTGGCTTGAATGCATTCCTCGTTATGAATCAGCTTATGTGTATACTTGATTTACAATTATTGTCATTTACATTTCTTTACTTTTCCGCAACTAACTCTCTAACTTCTAACTCTTAATATTATTGTTGAGCTTTTAGATCCTTCGAGATTAACTATTCCACTATATACTTGTTCTAACGTTTGTTCAAGTGTGTCTCAAAGTTTTTCTCTCAACAAATATAACTAATTAACATAATTAGTCCCCATAGATTTAATTAGTCTCTTTTGATCACCAAATTACTTCTTGATCAATACTAATTATCTTATATGATTTCATATTAATATATTATATCTAATAATATATTAATAAATCATATATAACATCTTCTCTCAAAAGTCCATCCTAACAAATTGTCTTGATGATATGCAACCAAAATGGACCATGCTACTCTTGGGTCAAGTACATACCAATAATAGTTATGGGCTTAGACATCTAATCCAACAGATCTGTGGTCATTTTGTGTTGCTTTTCAGTGGAGGAGTTACTAAAAATCTTTGAGATCACGTGCCCAACATCATTGTAGTCGCCTATCCAGTTGAACCCCTATGCACCTGTCACAAAATTAATAACAACTATATATGTTGCTATTTGATTGATGGTTTCAATTTTTAATGTGAAAGTAAGGTGTAAGATTAGGGTGATGTGTACTTACAAAGCTATAATGAACAATACAAAGAAACTTGTGCTTTGGAAGAATGCAAACCATGGGATTGACTTCCCTTTGAAAGGGTAAAATAGAGATAACCCTTCAGCCAAAGTTGAGGCAACAAGAAAACCAAAGGACAAATACCCCAAAGCAACTGTGGGGTCTGTTGGATACTTGCAGATAACTACGTATTTTCCTGTTTTGTAGTAACTAACATTTCACCTTAAAGACGTAGATTCCCTGCAAAAAAAAATTGGATGAAGAGTTTGAACAAAGGGAAATATCAAGAAATAAAAAGCTTATTTCAAGAAAGGCTGAAACATAAGGATGTTGTTATTTTTTATCAGTTACTTGTATTTCAGATCTCTATTTTGGAAAAAGAACCAGAAAAAAGACACCCGTGTTTATTAAAAAACCACCCAAATTTAGTCTCTAAACGTGCTGCAATTCCTACACCTCGAACAGCCTAGCAACAAGAGAAGAAGAAAGAAAGAATACACCCGTCTGTGTAAAAAGACGTAAACGCCCTCCTCATCCTCATCATATAAAAAACAGCCTAACTACAAGAGAAGAAGAAAGAAAGAGAATACAAGTAACTAACAAGAACATTGGGCCTTTGTTAAGGAGCCTTTATCATTTTTATCAACAGATTGATTAGCTAATCTTTCCATTTCTGCCCTTTGAAAAGCTGGGGGCTTTGAACCATAAAGTCCACCACAAAACTCCAAATAACAATCTTTACAATGCCCAAAACCTGATTGAACTGCATTGCCTTTATGTTGACAAGCAACTCCTGTTAATCCAGGAATCTTTAACTCCTTTGAACTCTGTTTGCATGATTTCATTTCCTTCTCATACTCCTTTGCTTTATTAGTAAACTCATCAATCTTTTAAAAAAATCACATCAATCTCACAATTACAAGATGAACAAATTATGAATATACACATGAAAACTCACAGATAAACTCCTAGCTTCTGTATTTTCAAACTCAAATCAATTTCTTTTGCAATGTTGCTTCACATATATGCACAGTTTTAACTTGAAAATAATACAAGTATATAAAGAAACGAGTTAGAAACTTTTCATTCATAGTATTATATTGACAAAAAAAGTAATTAATCTTTATATGCATAGATTTAGATATAAGTCATACGTACAACAACTGCTCTTGAAAAACTATGTCCATGTAACACATAAGAAACATATGTAGGTGTTGCACATATCCCACTAGGTTTTCTTCATGTATGTATAATATATATAAAATACAAAAAATAATTTGATGTACAAAATATAAAAATAATAATAGTATTCAATAAAGAGGGAGTACTATGTGCACCTGGTGCACCACTGATAGTTGGTGGATGTCAGAGACTCCAACTACTGCATACATTACAATGATGATCTCCTCTCGCCTATAGTTGACCAAAGTCAATGACTTTGACTTTATATATATATATATATATATATATATATATATATATATATATATAAGGGTATAATTTAGCATACCATATGATAAGCTCGGATAACCATCATCCCATCATATTCTCCAGCAGCTCCAACATTTGGTTGCAAAGAGAAAGAATCAAATATGGTTATGGTACACAACATGTCCCCCAAATTCTTGAACATTTCCTGCAAGATATTTTTTTTATGTTGCTCTCATGCTAAAAAAAAGTCAACAGAAATATAATATGGAATTGTAAGTCAAAATTAGAAAGAGTTGATTACCTAATACCCCTGTGCCTGTTGGGTAGGAGCAAAAGGATGCATATCTGCAAAGGTTGTCCATCTCACAGGCATCATCTATGTAGTTGCATCAAGCTTCATGGTGCAAGATCCCAGAGGAATTATATTGTGGCATAATGACAGATCCTTTGACTACAGCTTACTAATGTATCTTAGTAGCTCATGCTCCATATGATAACTAAAATAAATAAATAAATAAATAAAGAAGCAGTAAAATCCTTTTACATGTTAAAAAAGTGACTAAGTTTTGAAAAAAGTATCATATGTGTTGAAAATCGAATGAGTCGGATATGGAGTTTCTCTAACAAGTCCGGAAGGGATAACATCCTGAACCTCTGGTTCAAGTGATGCCTGTGAGATGGACAACCTTTGCAGATATGCATCCTTTTGCTCCTACCCAACAGGCACAGGGCCTGTTGGACTTTTTTATATAAATCAAGAAACTTTATATAAATCAAGAATCAAGAATCAAGTTTCTTGATTTATATAAAGATTTTTTATATCAAAAGAAAGGACAAACTCACGGGTTTTCCCAAGGTGAAAACTTTGAACATCCTGAACCTTCGCCATGAGAACTCACTTCAGTTGTCGCCGTTATTTCGCCAACTCCGGCTATTAGATATAATTATGTGTGCAGATACTTACATCACCAAAGATAGGAGCGGAGGCAAGAGCGGATGAACCTGGTTCAGAAAACCAGAAGCGTGATTATGGTTTTCAAGAGAGAGAGAGAGAGAGAGAAAGAGAGAGAAAGAACCTCAGGAATGATGCCCTCGACCATTGCCCAAGTCAATCAGATACAAAGTTGAGGGCTTTGAGCATAGTGGGCTGAAAATATCACATATAGCTACCAGACCAGACCAGACTTACATTATGCCACCTCAGGAATGATTCCCTCGGCTATTGCCCAACCTACTCATGCCCTGGGGCGGGCCTGGTAGTCATAGTAGATGGAGTAGGGTTAACATGAGATGGATCCATGACTTAGAACGCCAATCACCAACATCGTGAGCGTATACGTGTGTGAGCGTAAGGAGTCGCTGACACTGCGAGGATGAAACTTGATTAATTTTGTGGAGGTCTCCCATAAAAGCCATAGCTGGTTGATGGAGGCGTTTATTGTTGATGATGAAGGGACAGTAGGGTTTCATCGATTTTGAGTGTGGTAATACCAGGTGGGGGAGGATAAGATAGCTTCGAAGAAGGTCACAACTCTGGAGCAAGGAAGAAGGAAGACATCGTTGCAAATTAACGGTGGTTGTGTCTATGGTTAGAGAGAAGGAGGAGGGAGAAAATGGCTCTCTGTGCGATTTTATGAGATATAAGGGAGATTACTTCAAAATTTTAGAATTCTCTAATTTTAGAGGATCCCTCTTAAAAAACGAGCGTTTAAATGAAAAAATATAAAGCGACATTTGTAGACGACACCCATTTAATTTAGGTGCCCTCCGTGTTTGTATTTTTTTTTGTAGGACAATAATTTTAGGGCACGTACAAATGTGTGTCCTCTATCCTTCAAAATTTGGAAGGTTGACATTATTTTTAAGGACACACAAAAATGTGTATTGTAAATCAGCGAGTGTCATTGTTCGCGCGTCATTGAAGGGTATTTTTCTTGTAGTGTTAGTTTAAGAGAACTAGGAAATTGTAGGATTTCTAGACTTCAACTTAGAATGCTAAGTAAGGATTGTGATATGAGTGTCTATCATATTTTAGATATGAGCACTAGTATATTTTAGGAAAGATGCCTAAAATGCTTTTATGTGCTAAATGGTATATGTTTCCCATATATGAAATTGTTTGTTCGGATCTATGGTCTGTTGCCGACCGGATCTGGAAATTTTATGTGCTCATGATTCTAATCGTTTAATTACGATATTAGAACTGGCATTTAACTTTTCGGAGTAATAAGGAGGAATACGCGTCAAAACCTTCCTCTGTCTATATTTTTGTTCCGTTATGTTGAACACTTGTTTTTGTGAACATAACGTCATGGTAAAGACTCATAGTGAACTGAGTAAATGGAGGAAATGAGAAGGTTTACGATAGTAAATGATACCTATCGGAAGATATCGTAAGAATCGCATCTTGCCTTTAGAATACGTCTAATAAAATAACAGTACATTTAAAGGAGTACGGTACGTCTGACGTACACCTTCGATTGGCAAGATGATGGAACGGTTGGCGTAATTCTTGAAGTTGTCCCATCGTCTAGCATTTCCATCACCAATCGAGTTGAAGCGTGATTGATGATTGAAGATATGCATGGAAGAAGTCCTAGCAGAGTCTAGGAATTTTTTTATGATTAATTGGACACATTCGTATGTGTTAAATTGTTTTGCGATTTTAGGACTTGGGGACTGCAAGACAATACTCAGGACGAGTATGAGTAGGTGTGAATAGTAGTAGAGATCTATATTACTGGAAGCACAGGACTCACACTTGGATCAGGGAAAGTCAAAAGGTTACCAAGAAGCTAGTGATTGGTCTCATTTTATTCGAGTATGTCATTACCATTGTTTCGGTAATGACTAAGAAGATGATTGATATTCTGACCCTAGTGGTCATATCAAGCTGAGTCTGACTACGATGAGTTTTTTAAGAGGTTCGAAGAACCAAGTTCTATGTAACATCTAACTTAAGTCAGAAGATTGAAATCAAAGTGATCAATAGTATCTCGAAGGTACTTATCCAAAGAAGAAGAAGGAGTCCTCAATATGGATTTATTTTGTAACTCGAAGGTTACGATTAAGCGTCCAACATAGTACGAGGAGCATGTGCAAGATTGAGCATCGCCTGCGGTCAAGAAGTCCAAGAGTTAGATACTCATTCGAAGAAAAATAGAAGTTACAATTATTACCTAGGATGAAAATATATAACATATGGAATCATTATACAAGTCCTATTTTCTTTGATGATTCTGGGACGTAATCATCCTAAGGGGAGATAATTGTAACGCCCATAGATTCGGGCTAGTCAATCTAGAGACGAGAAGCGTCAAAAATGAACTTTTGATAGAAGAGTGTTTAGAGTAAATAATCTTAACCAAGTTATAGTATATGTCACAAGGTTTCCGTGCATATAAAGAACGCTGAAATCCGAGTTATAAGGAAGAAGTTATGACCATTCGAACTTTCGCGACAGATTCGACACGACGCTGTAGGAAGTAAATAGCGAATTTACGATAGAGCGATATTTAGTCTTAGTGATCTAAATGAAATTCGTAGAATATGTTAAACCGAGAGCGTGCATAAAAAGAACATCTAAATCTGACTTCGTTTGAGGAAGTTATGATTTTCGAAGTTTCGACTTAGCGGTATGCAGCCCAAAGTTCGAATATGAGAGCGAGTGGTTTCTAGCAGAAACAATCTAAACAAGAATCGAAGATCTCATCGATAGTAGTCAAACGGTAAAAAGACAGACGAAAACGGACGTCAGATGAAGGAGTTGTGAATTCCTAAATGGAGTTTTCCTGTCCCGACATACTAAAAATAATATAATAAATGTTAAAGTACAAATTAGCCGACGAAGTCTAAACAAGAGTTGTAGAGAATAATCTCACCTACACGTGGATATAAAGAACATCTAAAACAAAGCTCGTATGCAAAATATATGAATTTCTGAAGTTCGGGGCGCGAACCCTGACACCGTGTCAGAGTTCACAACGTGAACACAGTGTTCACGAGGTGAACTTAGTCTTAATATATTCTGGAGCCTGACAGACCCAAGTTGCGATGACGCACCTAATGACTACTGAACTCGCAACATGAATTTTGAGATTCACGACGTGAATCCAGAAAAATGGCCCTATAAATAGAAACCGAAGGGCAGTCGGCCATGGTTGCTAATTCCTTCACTCTCTCACTCCCGATACCCTCTCTAGCCCTCTTGAAGTACCCACAAAGCCCCGGTATCACCCCGAAACCCGAAGCAAGTCTTGAAGCCCCGAAGATCCTGAAAAGAAAAGAGTTTCAAGCCGAAACTCTGCCCGCAAGAAGCCCGGTTTTTGGAAGATATCCTAGTTACATCAAAAGAATAGTACTTGGAGAGCCGTAGTGTTGTTCGAGCATCATCTAATCAAGTGAGTGCGTAGTTACTTTCTTCTAACATATAGATATGAAGTATTTGCTATGCAATACGTGTTATGTGTTGATATGTTGTTTGCTTACTTGAGATGGATGTTGAATGAATGTTTTATACAAGTTTTTAAATGAATTAAACTATATATGTAATTTATATCTACAAATATGTTGGGTAGAACATGGGTAGATGAAATAGTTAGTGTGTGAGGAAATATGAGTTTGAGGATGAGACGAAAGATGATATAGATCATGAGATGAGGGTGACAAGTGAAAAATGAGTGAAACCTTTACCCAAATGATGGCCCCGTCATTCAGCAGAGTAGGGATGACAACCACTGACGATTCTAGACAGTCCAGTGGAACACTAGTAGGCTCGCAACTTGTAGGTGTTGTGAACTTGATGTTCACCGGTGTACTCTAAAAACCCTGGCGACTATGAGACTTAGTGCCTATACCCTATCGACTATGAGACGTAGTGCCGGTTGAATAAACCCTAGCGACTATGCGACGTAGTGCCTGTTGTATAAACCTTGGTAGAAATAGAGTTTGTGCCTATTCCTTAGGTTAATCCTTAGGAGTGAATGAAGGAAGGATAGTTGATTCTTAGGGTAAAACCTTAAGAAATAAAGAAGATAATGGGGATGGGTAATTGGGTTGATTGTTTGATGATTAAATATAATAATTATATTATTGTGGGTTGAAAACCATACATGCTCACCAGGCTCCCAAGCCTAACCCACTCAGTTTTCTTTGTATCACAGGTAGTGGCACAAGAGCATAAGTTGGTTGACATGACGAGAGATTTTGGGATTATAGATCATTAGTTATAAATAATTGTTGTAAGGTCTATTTTATACTGTTTATGCTTTTGGTCTTTATCGGAACATGACATCCCGAGATTTTGTTATTTAATGAAAATACATTTCTTTAAAGAATGCTTTGATAAATTCTTATCACATTTTGTTTTGGGAATAAATTCCGCAATAGTTTTCTTTAAATGATTACTTTGATTTAAAAACAAAGCATAAACAAATCGGTATTTTCTGGCTGTGAAAATGGGAATGTCACAACTAGTCTCTCACAAACTTATGTTGACAATAAGTATGATCATAAGGACATTTTTTGAATAACCATAATTCCAAGTTGGTTCTAACCCAAAATGTTAAGGATTAATAAAAACTCATTGTTCAATCGTTTAGAAAAGGAACGTTATGTTTAGGTTGGTTTATACCCAAGACGTCATCGGTTTCCAAGATTGGTAAATGGAATCATAATACCTATGCTATCCAATAATGACCAAGTGGTTATGTCTAAACTCCAAAATGAGTAGAAAAGGTAGCTTAATTACTTCTGATAAAATATCCTTTATTGGAAGATTTTTTTAGAATAAAAATTTCATTAAGTCTTCGCAAACAGAAAGTCAATGAGGCTTAGGAAACATCTTCCAGCATGCTTTTAGGGACACTAAACTAGTCAAGTTGTATCGAAGAATACATGATCCCTTTGAACTTCGTTAGTGCACGCAGAAACGACATATGTTAATAGAAATAAACATCCTACAAGATATAATAATGTTAAAAGAAAAGAAAAAACTTTTTGGATTTTGAAATGTTATAAAAGAACAATCTTTTTGAAAATTTGGAATTTTTTAACAAAATGTATAAATAAAGAAAATCTTTTTGGAGTTGTTAATTTTTCAAGAAAAGACAGAAATAAAGAAAATCTTTTTGTAGTTTTTGATTTTTGACTTGAAAGACAAAAGAAAAAATCTTACCAAAACTTTAATATAAACTTCGATTGTAAGCCAATATCGTTGAATGATTCAGAGCAAATGTCGAAATCAGAGAAAGTCATAGCTCTGACCATGAACAATAATCACTATCGAAGTTAGCAAAAACCTTCAATATAAGAGATAAAAATTGCAGTTAGATTTTCGAACATAACAGCCTTCCATCATTCCCAATCCATTTAAAATTCTCATGACAGATTTTTGATCAAGAGGTTTTTTGAAAATATCAGCTAGTTTATATGTGGTATTAACAAAATTAACTTTAACATTGTCATCTTCAACATGATCATTGATAAAAGGATATCCAATAGCAATATGTTTGGTTTTGGAATGTTGAACTGGATTATGAAATTTTCTTCATGTTAATCATATAGTCATGAAGTTGACTTTGAATCGAGATCACTTCCAAAGTAAAAGAAACATCAACAATATACTCAACCTCTACCATAGATATTGATACACTCGTCTGCTTCTTCGACTACCTACTTACAAGCTTGCCATTAAGAAATTAACAACCTCTAGTTGTACTTTTTCTGTCAAGTTTACATCTTCCAAAATCTACATTAGAAAGGCTTGAAAAAAAATATAGTATTCGCATGATACAAAATTCCAAGCATAGGAGCTTGAACTAAATATCGAAAGATATTTTTGACAGAAGTGAGATGTGGTTCCTTTGGGTTTGCTTGATTCCTAGCACAATTACACCCATAAAACATGATGTCATGTCTACTTGCAGTTAGATATAACAAACAACCTATCATGCTTTTATATGTCTTCAAATTAACAACAATTTTATCCAATGACGGACTCAAGCAAGTGCCACATGTCATAGGAACATTCACATCTGAACAATTAGTCATTCGAAAGCATTCAAACAATTTTTTCTTGTAAAACTCTTGATTGACAAAAATGCCTTCTTTGCTTTGCCAAATGTTCAAACCCAAGAAATGATTGATTTTACCCATCATGCTCATCTCAAACTAACTTCACATTAAATCATCAAATTCCTTCAAAAAAATCAGGGTCAGTAGAACCAAAAACTATATCATCTACATAAGTTTGAACAAGAATGAGATGATTCCTAACTGTTGGGATATGATTTGTGGTTTATACTTTACTTCACATAGCTTTTAGAGTTCTCGATCTAGGACCGAAAACACCATGAATTTGGTGGTGCTTGGATCAAAATCATTAAGTGATGTCGGTTTGGCTTTGGGTTGGGCCTTTGTAATTAGGTCTAGGTATATATATTGTATTGATTCAACTGTGTTTAGGGTTGTTCATCCTAGTTTGTTGGGTCCAAGTGATTGCGTCATTGGGCTTTGTGTTCGGTCCATTTCTGTTCTCGGTTTGGGCATGTCCAACTGTGTTTTGTATTAGGGTTTAGAACATATATATAGTGCATGCATGCATTATATTAAAGAAGCTAATTGATTATTATTTAGAGAAGATCTTGTATTGTAACCCTAGCACAGCCCTATAGTAGCAATTTACATTGAATTCTTCTGAGGTGGAGCATATTAATCATTCGACATTCGTTTGATTCATCTTTGTGTTTATCGTTTTCTGTTCTTTTCATTATCCTTTTACTATATGTTTGAATCTATCGATCTAAGAGTGTTTTATTCTCATCAATTGGTATCAGAGAAGGAGACTGTGTAATAAATATGCATCTTTTCTTTTGGAAGAACAATTATTAGGGTTTCCGCTTTTATTGAATCTGTAGGAGCCGTCATCTCTTCATTGACGCTGTTTCCTGGTTTTGATAAAACCCTAATTCAATATTTACAAGTCTGATTCTTAGCATATATCTGAAAAAGGTCATCATGTCTCTCGACGATTCACAAACCAATCCGATCAATATCTCCAACAACATTAGATCCACAACTAGGATCCCAATTCTATACACTCAAGATTATGAAGTTTGGACGCATCACTTTGAAGACTACGTCATTGGTTCTGAAGACAACAATTATCATATTTGGGAAGCAATAACATCGGGTCCTTTCGTTCATTTTAGAACAAACAGAACCATTAAGACTCAAAAGGAGTACAACACACTCTTAATTGACATGGATAAGATTCCTCAAGACAAAAAAGATAAGTTGTTGTGTAATGTTAAACCCATGAGAATGATAAGATTTGCTTTTCAGTCTGATACTTTTCGTCTGGTAAGTCCATGCACCACAACAAAAGAGATCTGGGACAAACTCAAAGAGCTGTATTCCACTGATGAGGACCTGGAACTCTCTATCCAAACTCTACTGCTCTCTGAGTTTGGTGCTTTCCAACAAAAGCCAGATGAAAAACTTATTCAGACATTCGATCGTTTCAACCATATTCTGAGCAAGATGATCAAGCACGACATTGGAAGACAAGTGATCGAACAGAAGGTCACATTTTTGAATGGTTTGAGACTCGAATGGATGGTTGGGGTATCAACTGTGAAGGCTCACGAGCAGTTTAGGACCTATTCATTGGCGAAGATGGTGGGTATTCTCAAGTCTCATGAAAGTGTTGTGACAAAGGATGCAAAAGTGGTGTCTGGTATGGGTTCCCTGGCCCTTCTCTCTAAGGTGAAGAATGTGACAAAAGATGAAGAAGAGTCAGAGATGTCAGAATGTGATCTGACAAGCGATGTGATCTGACAAGCGAAGAGTATGCAATGATGGTTTCCAACCCGAAACGGTTTGCTCGCAAAAAGTTCCCCGTTGCCAAGAACCGAAACTGGCAGGGAAGCTACAACTCAGAAAAGGAGAAAGAGGATAATAAAAGCAATCCTCCGAAAGAAGAAGAGAAGAAGGAGAGCAAGCTAGTGGGAGACTCCGGATACGATTGCAACTTTTGTCATGGCAAAAACCACTTTGCCAAGGATTACATGTTAAGAAAGCTATCTGAGAAGAAGGAGCGTGAAGATGATGAAGCATATCATATGCGCACGCTGGAGGAGATAAAGAAGAAGAAAGCTACTAACAGTTCTATGAATGCTTTGATTGTGCAGGACAACGTCGTGGATGATGAGTTCGGTGGCATGGAGGTCTGGTATACAGACTCTGAAGATGAAGAGATACGTAAACCCATGCCTGGCAGGGCCTTTGTGGCGAAAGAAGATAGTGTTGAGTTCACTGGGATATGCTTGATGGTGACAGCTGGAGTATTAAAATGAGGGGTTACATAACCGAAGGCGAGCATGATGAGGCGAATCAGAAGGAAGATAAGTGTTTTGCAGCTAAACCTATGAGCGAAAGGATCAACAGCTGCGATCAGTTGATCAAGAAGGTACAATCCATTCTCGAATCACTCAAAATACCTATAACAAACTATGAAAAGGAATTAAACGAATTAAAAATCAAAATTTCTAGTTTAAGTGGAAGTCTAATGCAAACACGTCTCACAAATGCTAACTTAACCAATCAACTTAGCAGGGTGACATCCAAGAGTGGGGAGCGAAGGATGTGGAGTGAGAAGACGGAGTTAGATTTAGTTAGAATGAGAGATGAGTTGATTTATTTACAACGTGAAATTTTGAAGTTTTTAAAACAAAGGAATATTTTTTGTTTAATAGCTAAACGTCTTTACACCAATATTACTCAGTTACATTTGAATTGTGATATTGGCAAAAAGGTTCACAAAATGATTTTGCCATTTCTCGAATTTAAGGAGGATGAAGTTGATGTAGATTGCTACAATTGTGAATCTATTGTATCATCAGATGAGGTTTCAAATGCTTACAGGATTGTTCTGGACAAAATTGAGTCATTTATAAAGTCCAAAGACCATAAGGACATGCTTAGGAATTTACTAGACGAAAATGACAAGTTAAAAATGAAGACCAAAACCATGCAAAAATTTGACTCATTGAGTACCAAATTAAGTTCAGAAAATAAGATGAATGTGGAAAATACTTCTGAATTTGATGAGGATTGTGATATGAGTGAAATTTCTAAATGCGACGAGGTCGACTGCTCTGAATTCCTCAAAAGCGAACCCAAATCAGCAAAACCTCTCATATCTGAAAACTCAATTGCATTCGCTCGTATGTCCAAGGACAAGTCCAAAGTCCTTAAAGAAAAGGTTGTGGTATACAAAAAGGTGCAAACGGTACCGAATCTAGTATATGCCACTAATGGAGTTACCAAGAAGCAAATAGTTGAACTATCTTCATTGGTAGATAAAGATAATGCTGATGAGTGTGATAATTTTTTCTGGACAGCTCCCATTGACAATGCAGACGAAACATTTTGTCTATCGAAGCAAACCTCATGGAGAATCAAGGGTAGATATGTGGCTGAACCTCTCAAAAAGCCTTCAAGATTTGATAAGCCAAGTACCAGCGGTACTAAAGAAATTCAAGGTGAACCAAAAAAGGCATTTAGAGAATCATCTCCAAGCAAATCTCCTGAAGATGAATCGAAACCAAAGGCAAAAATTCACAAATCTCAAAAACAACTTGTTGAACAAACACGTCAAAGGAACAGAAGGTACCAGAAGAATCTCAAAGAGCGAAAGAAGTTTTGGAATTCTCATAACGCTAATCACATTCATAAGGTATCGAATCAGCAAGCAAAAGTAAGCCCTCAGACAAACAAAGGTCCATATACTCACTGTCAGTCCTGCAGCCAAACAAACTAAAGAAACAGTTTCAGTGCTGAATCAAGAAGAAATAAGAACCGAAAGACCAACTTCGGTCCTAAAGTCAATCAACAACCAAAGCCGAACCCAGTCAAGGATATCAAAGGAAAAGGCAAGCTAGTCATGCACTCTGAAGTTCATACCAAGCAGACGTTAGTTAACCCTAGGAATCAAAAGAAAGGTTTAAATGAGAATCAAAATTCAAATAAACCAAAAGAAGAAAATAATACAATCAATGTTATTACCATCAAAAGTAAATATGAAACCAATTTAATAAAAATAACATACATGGTTGATCTTTCTGTTGCAATTCCCTGTCCTGTAAAAGGCTCACGATGACCCAAGAAACTTTGGGTTCCTAAATTTGCTTAAATTTTGCAGGTTATTAGCGACGAGCAGTTCGACGACGAATGATACATTGATAGTGGTTGCTCACATCACATGATAGGAAGGAGGGAAGAGCAAAGGGATTTTCAGTCCCTTAAGGATGGTGGATGTGTCAAATACAGGAATAATTCTTATGGCACAATCAAAGGCTACAGAATGATCACAAACGAAGAATTCTCAATCTGGAAGGTAGCATATGTAGAGGGATTACAACACAATCTCATCAGCTTTTCTCAACTGGTCGTGGGAACTGGATTGAAAGTTTCATTCGATGATGAAGGTTCTGAGATTGTTGAAAAGAAGACGAAGACTATCCTGTTGAAATCCAAGCGAAAAGGAGAGATGTATCCTCTAAATCTTAACCCAGTTCAAGGAAAGCCAATTGTATGCCTTTTGTCAAAATCACACTCTGAAGAAAGTTGGCTCTGGCACCGAAGGCTCTCACATCTAAACTTTAAGGATATCAATAACTTGGTTATTGGTGATCATGTACGAGGACTTCCCCTTCTCAAATTTGATAAGGAACACTTGTGTGCTGCATGCGAAATGGGAAATCAAATTTGAAAGAATCATACCACATGTGTTAACACAATGATCGTTGAACCACTTGAACTTCTACACATCGACTTGTGTGGTCCTTCAGCAATCGAAAGCATCGGTGGTAGTAAGTACATTTTGGTAATTGTTGATGACTTTTCACGTTTCACTTGGGTTTTCTTTCTTAAATAGAAATTAGAGGCGAATCCAAAACTTAAAACATTTATAAAGCAAGTGGAACTTCAACTGCGAAAAGAAGTTAGAAACGTCCGAAGTGACAACGTGATAGAATTTAAAAATCAAGAGTTAGAAGAATTTCACATTAATAAGGCAGCGACTCACAACTTCTCTACTTCCTAGACTCTACAATAGAACGGCATAGTTGAAAGGTGAAACCGCTCTTTTTGTGAAGCAGCCCGAACCATGCTTAGCTTCGCTTCCTTACCTTTGTACTTCTGGGCTGATGCAATAGCTACTACCTGTTATACCCAGAACCGAACTTCCTCAACAAACGCTTTTCCATCACTCCATACGAAATCTTAAATAATCGCAAGCCAAATGTCAAGTTCTTCCATGTGTTCGGTTCAAGGTGCTTTATTTTCAACTCCAAAGAGAACCGAAACAAGTTCGATGTAAAGGCAGATGAAGGAATTTTTATTGGTTACTCGCTTACTTCAAAGGCATATAGGGTTCTGAATAAGAGTTCAAAGAAAATTGAAGAAACTTATTATGTCACCTTTGACGATGATTACGTGAAGAAACTTCAATCAAGTAAAGGACCAAAAGAGGAAAATTTTCTAGCATCCGGTCAAGTCTCGGTCCCAATTTCCAATCTATTTGCTGAATACATGTTGCTCTTTGATGAACCAGAGAGAGCAATTAATTCTAAGACAAAGGAAGCTGACAACAAGATCGACAACTTGAAGAAAATTATCGATGAAGCAGCAAAAGAAATGGAAAGCGAACATCAAGGACCAACCGAATACCCAGGTCCAAGCGAACCTCCAAAATAAAGCTCTACATTCCAGAGGGACGGTTCATCCACATCAGATAACCCTGATTCGTCATTCCAAGACGAAAATCCATCACCAGAAAAGACCCACAACGTTCCATTCGAGGGGGGCATTCTGATCCTGATGTTGAAAACGTATCATCATTCGAGGGGGAATCATAATACGAATGATAATTCGGATACTCAATCAGAATTGGAAAAGGAAATAAATGTCGAATTGGATCCTGCCTATGATCCAACCTACCCTCCTCTCACAAAATGGACAAGAGATCATCCAAAAACTCAAGTAATTGGTGAATCATAGTAGGGAGTCCTCACTCGGTCTCAAATAAAAGCAAAGCAAAGTGCTCTGTTCTCTCAAGTAGAATTTTGCATGTTTAACTCTTTCGTCTCAAAAATAGAACCGGAAACGGTTAATATTGCACTTGGTCACTCAGATTGCGTACAAGCAATGCAAGACGAACTCCATGAGTTTGAGCGAAATCAAGTTTGGAGACTAATTCCCACACCAAAGGATGCATTTGTAGTTGGGTTAAAATGTGTTTTCAAAAACAAAATGGAAAAAGAAAGGAATGTGATTCATAATAAAGTGAGATTGGTTGTAAAGGGATATTGTCACGAAGAAGGTATAGACTATGAAGAAACCTTCGCTCCAGTAGCAAGGTGAGAACCAGTTCAAATCTCTCTGGCATTTGTTGCACACAAAAACTTTGAAGTATTTCAAATGGATGTCAAGTGTGCATTCCTGAATGGAGAATTAGAGGAGACTGTATATGCTGAGCAACCACCAGGTTTTGTGAACGAAAAGTACCCTGATCACTGCTATATTCTGGATAAAGCCATCTATGGGTTGAAGCAAGGTCCTAGAGCCTGGTATGAAACCCTTACTCGATTTCTAAAAATGTCCAAGTTTAAACAAGGTTTTGTTGACTCTACCTTCTTTCGCAAGAAAGAGGGTGACCACTTAATGATCGTCCAAATTTACGTCGATGACATCATCCTCGATTCCACGAATCCCAGCCTAATAGCTGAATTCAGGAAGTTTATGGAGACTAAGTTTGAGATGAGTTCAATGGGTCCAATTAAGTTTTTCCTTGGCTTGAATATTAGACAGGGACCCGAAGGCATATTTATCAATTAGGAGGCTTATACGAAGATCTTACTAGCTAAGTTTGGCATGATGGGTGATTCCAAAGTAAAAGTTCCTATGGCATTTGGAACGAAGTTAACACCATCTTTGGAGAAACCGACTGTTGCTATGACTCTCCATCGGAAAATGATAGGGTCTCTAATGTATCTAACAGCTAGTAGACCAGACATTATGTTTTCTATTTGTTAATGTGCTAGGTTCCAAGCTAATCCACGTGAACCTCATATGGTGGTTGTTAAGAACATCTTAAGATATTTGAAGCGAACATCTTCTCTCGGTCTGTGGTATCCTGCTAAATTAGGATTTTTTTCGTTCAAGCATTCTCTGATGCTGATCTTGGAGGATGCGGTTTGGACTGAAAGAGCACTATAGGAGGATGTCAATTCCTAGATGGTAAACTCTTCAGCTGGCAGTCCAAGAAACAAACATGCATTTCGCTCTCTACAGCTGAAGCTGAGTATATTGTTGCAGCATCTTGCACTTCCTAGGTCATTTGGATCCAAAGCCAATTAAGAGATTATGGCATGAATATGAAGAAGATTCCACTTTATTGCGACTCTGAAAGCGCCATCAGGATCTGTCATAATCCAGTACAGCATTCCAAGACGAAACATATAGCACTAAGATATCACTTCATCAAGGATCACGTAGAAGATGAGAATGTTGAAATTCAATTCGTTCGGTCCTATGATTAATTGGCTAACATCTTCACTAAGGCCTTGCCTAAAATGTCATTTAATAAAATACTATAAGGCTTAGAAATGATGGAAACTAAGTTAGTTCCAAAACCACATTCGTTTCATTAAGTATAACTTTCGCTTTCGTTTTCTTAAAATTTTCTAACCGAAATGAGTCGAACGCTCAGTCTATTTTGCCTCCTAATTTTTCGGGAACCGAAATGAACAGAAGGCCCGGTCTATTTTGCCTCTTATTATTTTTCATAGCGAGCGATAGTTTCATCTTATGGTTTAGAGCTTATATATATCCTTTGTATACTATGTATATCTTTTGTTTACTTTACTTTCTGTCTTCAATTCATTACCAAAAATTTTTCTTTTCTGTTTTTATTTCTTTTTCAGAAAATGCACAAAACTCAAATATATTTTCTTTTCTGGTTTAATTTTTTTACAGAAAGTTTGTAAAATCCAAAAGGAATTTCTTTTTATAATTCAGTATCACAAATGCACTTTCATGATGGAGACTAGGGCAGGTATAACACTCTTTATCTATGTATTAGCTAAGTGTCCCTAGAAGCATGTTGTTGCATGTCGACCGAAGCCTCCAAGACTTTGAGTGAAGCCTTACTGATACGATATATACCAATCGTTTCTTCCCAATTAGGCTGATAAAATCACTCAAGTCATGAGCTACCTTACTCTTCTCATATTGAGTTAAGAGTGATCTGCTTGGTCTATTTTAATAGCAGAGGTACTTTCGGTTCTTTAACCACCTATTATTATTTCTCCATCTCATTTCGGTTCATAATCGTAACCCTTGAGACTCTCATCATTTACCACTAAGTTTTATGGTTACACAACATCAGTGTTGATGATCTTAGTTTCGTTTCACCATGTGCTAAGTGAGACCCAAAACCCAATGCCTTAAACGAATTGACGGTTTGTGACTTGAAGTCTTTTTATTTTTGTATGATCTTTATGGATTTGTCTAAACACCAAGACTTTTCTTCCCAAAAGATCCAGTTTTTATTTTTTTTAATATTTCAATCTCTTATATCACCAAGTCACTGAATATATTATCTAACCTACTTGTTCAATAGGCCACACTAGTCTCACAAGTACTTCATCAAACTTTCGGTCTTATGTCAAGTACTGAAGTTCGGTTGAAGCAAAGCCACCCCTTATAGCTTGACTTTGAAAAGATGCCTTTCAATGTTTCTTAATAAACATTTGATCGTATTACAACAAGAAACCACACAGATACTTCTAAGTCTCTTTTTTACTTTGAAGGAATCGATTCATGCTCGGGATCCATAGTTTTGTGTCTATGTAGACATCAATTAAATCCCACAAATAATTTTCTTTATTTCTTTTCGATTGGCACACTGTTTCACGAAGATCTTTATGATTTTTCACAAGTCTTGCTAGTGGTACAAACTGGTATTTCTCAAATACGGCGCTCGGTTCAATTTGTTGTGGTAATACACTATATTGGGAGCGAAGGGTAAATACATATGAAGCAAAAGGATGACTCGACATTTCACAGGGAATTTGGATCATTTCAAAATTTAAATAGAAGATGAAAGGATAATTTTTTAAAGGCACGTGAATTTGAATCGTTTCCATTCTCACGCCGCCTGACGCACTTTTCGGGGTAACAGTTGTCAAATCGCGCTTTTTCAGGCGATACGTCAGCAAATTGTGCACTTATCACTCCATATTTATCTCTCAAATGGTAATGGTATCAAGCAAATCGGAACCAAATCAGAACCTGTTCCAATGTCGGATTCCTTTCTCTAATGTTCATCTTCTTCTTCAAGAATCATCAATGGAGGATTCCTCATCAGTTCACGAACAAAGTGCCCAATCATCTCTTCTCACAATTAAACCAAATCAAAACTTCATCATTGATCTATCACCGTTCCAGTATGATCCATATATGTTGCAAGTGGTTGAATGTCGTAAATATTCACCACTTGTTGTTGCACTAACCAAGGTGGAGTACGTTCCAATGTTGTTACTCTCTCAATTCTACCCAACTGCTGTCTACGACAAAGTCAAGGAGCGAATCTTCTTTGAGATCTTCAATAACAAAGCATCGATTTCCAAAACTCAATTTTGTTTGTTACTAAGGATGGATATCGACGACTCCATGATCAACCCTAATACCATTTCGACTACCCAACTCTTCGCAATGCTCTATGATATGGCGTATACCGAGGTTCTCACCACTGTTACAAAATTCAAGAAGTTGTGCCTTCCTCCTCAATGGAATGGTTTTTTTACCCTCCTCTCCAATGGTTTATCGGAGAGGGTTGTTGGTTCCAATGAGGCGAGATAGGCGTTTATGACCTTTTTATGGTCTCTACCATGGGGTTAACATGGACTTTGGATCCTGATGGGTTTGGATCATTCTAACACTCCTATGGTGTACATGCAACCCTAGAAACCTTGGATCTATGTTTTATCTATGATACATGCAAAATTGATTTTCCAAGGTTCTTAACCTATCTAGCATACCAAGGAACTTTTAATCATAAAAGATAGTAAGAAAACATACATTGTAGTGATTTGGATTCCTTGAAACCTTGTGAGCCTGGCACCCCAAGTGTGATGCCTTAAATGTCTCACACAACATCAAATGCACTTGGAATAAACATTAAGAGAAATGTCACACACTTAGAATCAGCTATGCCCTCTATCTTTCATCTAGTAACCGATTTTGGTGAGCATCATATCCTTTATATAGTGTGTTACAATTAGAGTTACACCATGTAAACCCTAATGTGACATGGCTCTTCATTTCCATGACCCATGGGTTTGTAACTCCCATGAAGCATCCATGGAGCATCCTATGGACCTTAGCTCAACTTGATAATCCATGGAGCATCTAGTCCACTATACAAGTATGGATGATTTACACAATCAACCCATATATTTAATTAGTCTCCTTTTGATCACTTAATTAATTATCGATTAATTCTTGATCAATACTAGTTAAATAATTTATTATTAATATATTAGAACTTATAATATATTAATAAAGCATAAGTGTTATTTCTCTCATTTTAGTTTATCCAAATGCATGATGCCATGCAACCCAAATGGACCATGTTGATCGGGTCAAGTACATCCAAAATAGTTATGAACTTAGACACCTAATCTAATAGTCTCCCACTTGGATAAGTCTAATAACTATATCTGCAAGAATAACTTCAGGAACCGATAAGCAATCGTAGCTCTTTCAAGGTCTTCGCGGGACTGAGATGACGATGATATTCCATTTAAGATAAGTGATCATATAATCCTCTGTTCTTGATATTAGTCGGACAAATACATGGAACAATGTCTTACTTATTGTCCAGCAGTTTGTTTCCCGATTTCCGATTTGTTTGATACAGAACTTAAGTGAACAGATCAACATAGTTCTGACCGGGCCCGGTACATGGGTCAGTACAAAATCATCAAGGGGCCCAGATATCGCTTCTAATCCAAGAAGGAACAGATAAACTTCGACTCATATGCTTGTTCTTCTACTTGTTGAATCATACACAAAGGCACGTTTTATAACATCGAGTTACGAATGCGGTTTCATACGATCAATGTATAACCAACTCATAGGCAACTAGTCATATCTCTAGGTTTGAAGACTTATATGATATTACCATCTCACGATCACTCGAGATAAATTCCATGAAGTGATACTAGTGAGCGTGGGTTGAATCCAATACTTAGAACTTATGAGCACTCATGAGTGTTCTAGCACCACTTTGTCCAACATCTTATACCTCTACAATCCAAACCATGACAATCTTGATTCATATCTACTGCCAACATATGACCGAATGTGGATGGTTTGAATAACTTAGTCATTCAGGAAGAGCGATTTAGTTATTCTGGAAGTCAAAACATGCAAGGTGAATAACAAGAATAATCGAATCCAATATGGTCTCAGAACTTATAAATATAAATAAAACACCTTTTATTTATCACCATATTGATTACCCATCATTCATTTCATATTGTTTCAAACTATCAACTTTATACTTGAATTAAAACAATAGTTGTCCCATGCTCCAAGCATGTACACTATGTTTTTCTAAACACTAGTCATGTGATACTCCAAGTATGCACACTATGTTTATCTAAACCTTAATTATGCCATACACCAAGTATGCATACTAAGTTTTTCTATGATCTTTACTTTGTGAAATAGATCGATTGAACATGATTCCAGTGATACTCATTTCACAATCCCAATCCTTACCGCAAATGCAAGAATTCCAAATTCCTGCCATTTACCTAAACCTATTAGATTCTAAACTTACATGCATTGGTCTTCTTGTAATGGTTATGCACAAACTCACAAAGACTTGTCAACAGACATTACAAAGTATTCCAATGGAGATCAACTCCATGGAAACAAAGTCTTATATTCAAAGTTCATTGCCTTTGAACATTCTTCTTGCATTAAGTTTCCTAATCTTACACAGATTTAGTGAATACCTTCCACCTATGGGAACATTTCCATATTCCCCTTTTGACTATTACTCCAGAACAAGAGTTTCCTCTTTTCAGAATATGTCATTATGGTCCTTCCAAAATTAACAATATACTTCGAACTGTCCCTGAGCAACCAATCTTTGGTAAACCTTAGATTCTCCTCGACAATTTCTTAATCAAATTAGTCATATCTAGTTCTAGTACTTTTCCCTCTTAATGCTCTAGGCATTCCGAAAATTTAGAATAGATGAATCTTATAGCACATGCAATCGATCCTATATCTGAAGCATATGGGACACGATTTATAAAGACATGATACTAGACCAGTCTTTTGCTATAATATTTGTATTTCTATTTGCCAAGTTCTCATAATTCAGATTATGAAAAGGGATGTCGTAATCATAATCGAATATTAGAACGCAAATAATAGACCCATATATAGAATTTCCTTATGTTGAGCCATTCCAACATGAAATTCATATATATATATATATATATATATATATATATATATATATATATATCCTTCACTAAATATGATTAAAACCTCAATCTAAGCTTTTAGAATTGAAGTGAAGTATAATTTCCTCTTCCTTAATTATAGCAAAACAAGTTTTTCCCAATTGAAAACTTTGTTTTCTATAATTAACATTGCTAACTTGCAACACTTATTATAAATATCATGCTCCCACTTGCATGATGCTTATTACCATGAAGCTTATGCTCCCACTAGCTTTGACATGTACTCAGAAATCTGCTGGACTTCTAGAAATCAATACTTTATTGGCCTTCTTTCCAAAGTTCAGATTTTTGATACGGGATGCTTTGATATAACTTTATCAAAATCATACACCTTTCCATAGTTAGCACACATGTGTGTCTAAACAGTTTCAGAACTATGAAAACGGATGTCGTAATCATAGTCTCAATTTCTTAGACCTTTGCCATTTCTCACAAGTCCATTTTAGTGTGCCGGTTAACCATACATGCTCCACTAACGACTTTGAGAATGCAAATATCACAATTGCTATGAAGTTAAAATCTACTTAGTGAAAGTGTTTCCTCACCATCATTTTCATGAATCGGAGAGAAACCTTATGACACTTAGATTTTATGGTGTATGTGTCCCTATCCATGTCAATTTGTCAAAACCATAATCACAAGACAAGGTTATTGACAAATCCAAACTCTTATGGATTGAACTTGTGTAGTCTTAACTTCTTGCCACCTAGCAGCACAAGGGCCTGCCATTGCTTCCAAATTGTTATGCAACCAATTGAGACCTCTCAGAACTCATATGGAAAGCCAACTTTAACTGGAATGGGCACAGAAATAGGAATATGTCAACATGATAGGTTATAAACCTCAAGTCGCGTGCTAGTAATAAACTATAGGTTTTTCCTTCTTGATTAGATCTGGAAGTATTTCCAAGATATTTAAGACTCCCACTGCCCTCTTGATATATAAGACTCACTTGCCGAATTTTCAAGAGATAGTGTAGATTCTTTATCAAGACAAACACTTCACACAATTGGCTTTAAGTTGGTCTCTGTTTTATCCAAAACATCACAACTTACCAATTTCAAATGTACAAGAGTGGGTTACACTTTACTCTTACATTTGATTAGTGTTATAAACCTTTCTTTAAGATATGTCACTCAAGTTACAATCTTGGAGTATGACTCTAAGAATTGTTTTTTTGGAACGAAGTATGACTCATCTTCTTGATTTAACCATTTCAACAATTCTTGATTCCTCTTCCTATCCATATGAATGCACTAAGATGTCTTTAGAGGACCAATTATGACATGGTATCTTAATGATTAACATGAACACAAAACATGATACTAAAGTACTCTCCCATATTTTTACATTTGAGAAACTTTTATCCTTCTGCCTAATTTGATTCTTCTCATCCGTCCTGCCATACACTGAAATTTTTTCCATGTTTCAGAATTATACTTAAACTTGTAAGTATAACCATATTTACTAAACCTTAGTAAATCATGACGAATAGTCTTATCAACCTTTTGTGGTGGACCTTGATCAATGCACAAGAATGTGTACCCGATCCCTTAGTCCTTCACTTGACTCACATATACATGTGAACAAGGAACTGGTCTTAATTTTCCAAAGCGGATAGTTCTCATTCATCATACTGTACAACTTGTATGATTCCAAGTTTCTATCCAACTGAAAACTTGGGTGATGAGAAGCTTTCCTTATTTGGTAAATTTAGACACTACCACAAACGAAAGAATCAAATTCACATTTCCATTATTGTTAGAAACATATAAAGATCAATTTTCAATAAAAGTCATTACAAGGAGATATAAACTAAAATAAAATCAAATTTTTATTTATTTATAACAAAAATGTGGAAAAAAATTTCCTTACAATGCAACTTCAAATGAAAACTATGTTGTTAAATATTTCCTAGCAATCTTTCATAACCCCTAAGAAGTAGCTCAAAAATCTGATCTTCAACCATACGATAGAAATCCATCTTCGCGATCAGATTCAGCATACTCTTTCTTTAAGTTTCCTTTCCTTTGCTTGATCCTGCCAAACATCAAAATGTAACTTAGTCACATCATGTATTGATAATCAACAATTAGGAACTTAACAGACTTAGATAGTGGACTTACCTGAATCAGAGTCAAACTTTTTGATTCCTTTCAAATCCTTCAGGTAGCTAGGGCAGCTTGGCTTCCAATGCTCTTTTTCTTCACAATGAAAACATATAGACTCTTTGGGAATGCTACAAAAGACTATTCCAGACTTAGACTTTCTATTTACCTTCCGGTCAACCGGGTTGACCAAGGCCGATCCCTTTCCATTGGGAAGAGAAAGTTTTTATGGACTTCCAATGTTATCATTGTCCATGTCCATGAAAGTTTGAGAAGTAGACCTTCCACCCATATTTTCTTGACTATTGCACCAAATCATTTATGATTCAGCAGCAATAAGCAAATAAGACATATCTAATAAGGTCATGTCGTGATCTGTCACATAATAGTCTTTAATAAACTTGCTATATGACTCAGGAAGTGACTGAAGGACCCAGTCAATAGCCAACTTCCTTGGGACAATGACACCCAACATTCTCAACCTGTCAATGTGTGACTTCATTCCTAAGACATGAGTACACACAAGTCTTCCATCTTCATGTTTCATTGCAAGCAGGGCTTGAGTGATTTTGAACTTTTCAAGTCTTTGAGCTTGTGGGTCAGGGAGAATAACTGGAGGAGGAGGAGGAAGAGAACAATGATTTCCACGAGCCAAACTCAGGAAGTCATCTTCATTACGAAAGCTTGTTCCATAAGATTTGGGAAGATCATTGTTGTCTGAACCAGACATCTACAAAGGGAGAAATTCAATTTAGTTTATTTAAATCCTTAATATAACACCCAATATGAAATATTAAGGCTAGGACCCACACAATATTTTATAACTTAGAAGAGGGGTGCGGTAATCCAGGCTATAAAATATTTGAAGGTAGGTAAATGACGATTCACCAATTTCCACCATGAAAAACAAAATAAGATATTAGGTTTTAATTGAATTTGAAACTCCTAGATCTTTTGAGATTCAATCTCGAGTGTGCCATTCAGGTTTTGTGACTGGGGTGCCGAGGATCACAAAAAAAGGTGTGAATAACCATGCAAATATACTTGGTACCCTTAATTTTTACCCCTCAATCGATGTGTCGATTAACCACACACGCTCCACCGATACTATGATAAACATTAAGTTACCCTTTGCCTACCTTGTTAAATCAAGCTAGTGTGCCGGTTAACCACACACGCTCCACTAACTGACTTAAGCAAAGTGCAAAGTGTAATTTCATGCGTTAGCACCAAATTCACATTTTCCTAAGTAACTAAGATTGGGTTATACTAAGAGCTTAGTTACTTAGTATTTATCATTAATACTTTTAATGAATGGAGAATTATAGTCCTTGTCCTACTCGTTCGACTTAGACTAAAGTATTAAAAGTGACTTTACATATTCCAAAACTTGAGGGCAAGTTTTATAACTTTCAAAACTTTTCATCTTTCATAACTTATGAGTTAATGATGTAATAAAATAAGTGACTTTTCATTTTATGTAACCTATGTGTTTAATAATGGACTTTAAAAGAATGACTTTTGGTAATCCATAACTTGAGGACAAGTTATGGATTCCATTAAACACATAATGATCCAGAATTAACCTAACAAACAAGTTACAAATAATTCCTATGATCTTCTAAGCTCATAAGTTCATGGTCATGCATATCAACAATTTCAAGAATCATAAATAAACCATATAAAACTTGAAATTTTGATAATAAACTTTGAAATTGGATTAGCATAATTATTACCACATCAAAAACAGGTTTTAAGGTTCAAAAACAATTTAGGGTAATGATCCTCATTCAATTCCAAGCAAAATCCCGAAGTTCTGCATATAGGGGCATCACCACGTCGTGGTACATACTGCCACGTCGTGGTGAGCAGTCAGATGCGAAATTTCGATTTTTGGAAAAACATGTAGCATCTAGTATCAAGCAAAACAACCCTAGGCTCTGATACCATTGTTGAATTTTTAGCATTCTAACACTCATATGGTGTACATGCAACCCTAGAAACCTTAGATCTATGTTTTATCTATGATACATGAAAAATTGATTTTCTAAGGTTCCTAACCTATCTAGCATGCAAGGGAACTTTTAATCATAAAAGATAGTACCTTGTAGTGATTTGGATTCCTTGAAAACCTTGTGAGCCTAGCACCCCAAGTGTGATGCCTCAAATGTCTCACACAACACCAAATGCACTTGGAATAAACCTTGCAAGAAATGTCACACATTTAGAATCGGCTATGCCCTCTATCTTGCATCTAGTAACTGATTTTGGTGAGCTTCATATCCTTTATATAGTGTGTTACAATTAGGGTTACACCATGTAAACCCTAATGTGACATGAATCTTCATTTCCATGACCCATGGGTTTGTAACTCCCATGGAGCATCCATGGAGCATCCTAGGGACCTTAGCCCAACTTGATAATCCATGGAGCATCTAGCCCACTATACAAGTATGGATGATTTACACAATCAACCCATATATTTAATTAGTCTCATTTTGATCTCTTAATTAATTAATTCTAGATTAATTCTTGATCAATACTAATTAAATAATATTATTATTAATATATTAGAACTTATAATATATTAATAAACCATAAGTGTTATTTCTCTCATTTTAGTTTATCCAAATGCATAATGCCATGCAACCCAAATGGACCATGCTGATCGGGTCAAGTACATCCCAGAATAGTTATGAACTTAGACACCTAATCCAACAAATCCATCTTATGGTTGCAAGTGGTTCAAAGTCTCAGTTCTGATCTCTTAATTAATTAATTCTAGATTAATTCCTTATCAATACTAATTAAATAATATTATTATTAATATATTAGAACTTATAATATATTAATAAACCATAAGTGTTATTTCTCTCATTTTAGTTTATCCAAATGCATGATGCCATGCAACCCAAATGGACCATGCTGATCGGGTCAAGTACATCCCAGAATAGTTATGAACTTAGACACCTAATCCAACAGATCCATCTTATGGTTGCAAGTGGTTCAAAGTCTCAGTTCTGCTTCTCACTACTCTAAAATCTCATATGCTAGATTTTGGACTCTTGTTACTCATTGGGCGATGAAGAAATTTCAAGTTCCAACAATGGCTGACTCCTTAATGTCATCGATTGCTACATTTCACACGACAAAGATAATCGTTTCTGATCCATTGAAGTTCATCTTTATTGGTTCGGTTCCGGAATCAATGTATCATTGTGTCTCCATTGAAAGTAAAATGATTAATGAGTACAAGAAGCTCCCTCCTTCAGGACCAAGGCAACTTACTCCTGAAATGCAAAGTTCACCGGAGGCAGCAGACAAACCAGCAAAACGAGGGAAGAAGCCTGATTGAAAAGGGGAGAAGGAAGGTCAATCCTCCAAAGTTTCTACTCCCAAGAAGCGAAAGCTTGAACAAGTCGCTACTTCGGCTCCAAAGAAATGTAAGACTAAGAAAAAGGCACACAAACTAAAGGCTACTTCATCGAGTGACTCAAACTATGTTCCATCTGATCCACTTCCCGAACCTGAGTCTGGTGACGATGATGTTTCTCAACACAAAAGTTCACTTCGAGGTAATTCGTGTGACAACCCGAAATTTCCATTCTAATCAAACCATTTCAATCCAATAGAAGTAGAGCAGTTACAGTGAAAATTCAGACTATGGAATAAGTTTGGCAGTTTTCAGGGTTTTACACCTAAGGAGTTATTAGGAGAGTGGATGCACTAGGATTTTGTGCAACACTGTAATTCCATTACTCTAGGTCATTAGAATCCATTCCAAGAATAGAAATATTTTCTGCCAAAAATCGCAGGACTATAAATAGAATTCTGAACCAAATTGGTTCATTAGTTGAATTCCAATTAGAGAAAAGCCAATTTCTCTCTCACGGATCTTCGGGTTTTCATCCCAGATTGTGAGTCTACTTTCCTAAATGTGTTTAATGCTTCTTATATGCTTTATAACATTGTTTACTTGTCCAAAACACAAGATCCGGGAGTTTACCGCCCAAGAACGTTCTTGGGGAGTAAACTCCAAAATGGAGCTTTAAGGCCATCTAGTCCCATTTCCTTGTTAGGTAACTAGCTTAGGATAATATGTATGAGCATTAGGGGCTAGAAATCAATCAAGAATATGTAGGTTTAGGAGTTTACGGCCAAGGGACATCTCTTGGGCCGTAAACTCCAAGTGAAGGCACAAATGAGTGCCTAATGTTCCCTTAGCCTTAGAACAAAAACCAAGAAGCCTTAAACTCATGCTTATTACCAACAAATCCATTAGAAATCTTGGTTAGAAGGGATTTTACGGCCAAGAAGCTCCTTGGGCCGTAAACTCCATGTTTTAGGTTCCAAAATGCTTTCAAACTTTCCCTAAGGCTTAGACTTTATTTTGGCATGTACTCCTAAATGTTTAGAACCTAGAAAACTCATGGAAACACAAATGTGGAAGAGTTTACGGCCAAGAGTATTTCTTGGGCCGTAAACTCCTTTAAAGGGGTCAAAGGACACCCTAAATCTTTCCTTAGGCCAAGAGACTTTTAGGGCAAGTACCTAGATGAGTTTTGGACTAGTTAAAATTCTAAGAACCCCATTTGTGAGGGAGTTTACGGCCTAGAAGGTTCCAAGGCCGTAAACTCCATAAAATGGTACATATTGGTGCCATAAACCCTCCTAAAGCCAAGTACTAAAGCCTAGAATTGTTCCTAGTCATTATAGGGACTTGAATGCACCATAAGAACCCTCCCAAGGGAGTTTACGGCCGTAAACTCCAAGGGAATAGAGTCTTTGGTCCGTAAACTCCCCAAAGGAGTCAATGTTGTGCCCAAACACTTGCATAGGCCTTGAAACAATTCCCACTAAGGTTGTAGTAATTCAAAGTACCATTCCAAGCCTTGGTTGGGAGTTTACGGCCAGGAGCTTACTCCCATGGGCCGTAAACTCCAATGAATATGGTCTTTTGACCTTAAACTTCCATTAGGGGCATTGCACTCCTTTGTTGCAACCCATTATCCTCCTAGCACTTGACCAAAAGTGTTGTCCTCGCGTTTAAATGTTTATACTTGTATAATTAGTGATTTAATCTCTAATTATTTATATACATATGTCTTCATATGTATTTAGGATCATTGTGTGTGTCTAAGTCTTCACTTGACACCAAGCACTTGTCCGATCCTTCCGTACGATAACAGCCCGTTCAATTCCAGTCACTTACTGCAGGTGAGTTCATACCCCTTAACTAATGTTTTAAACTATTTTTAAATGTTTTATGGGGGGATACAAGTAGAATCATGCTAGTATTATATCAATCACATGCAATTAATAAGTAGAATTACGCTAGTTATTACATCAATCACATGTGATTAATATACAGCATTCAAAAGATTTGGCTACTCATTAGCCGTTTTACCAAACAGTCTCCTTCAAATGATTTTTATAAACATTTTATATGTTTCAAACTACTTATTACACTGTACATCTTACTTTGTACATTACCCTTTCAAACTTATTTACAAATGTGTTTCAAACAAATGTTTTCTTGTACTTAATCTGTTTTATCGAACTTATGCCTTCAAATTGCTTTATAGATCGACATCAAGTCGATCTTTTCTTAAAATAATATTTATGTTTCAAATGTCTTACAAAATTCATTTATGCTTTTATATTATAAATTGCATGCCTCTATATGTATAGTTATATAAGAAATGTTTAAAAGACTTAGGAAGGCTATCCACCCTATTTCCTTTTCGCGCCTTGAGATGTGGTCTGGTGGGATATTGGGTAATCGTCCGAAAGTCATTTAAATATTAGTTATATATCATGTGTACATATATAGTCATAAAAGGTCCTTCCAGTTCATCCTATGCCCTTGGGTAGCAAGGGTATACATCCATGTCCATACGTACCGCTTAGATTACTAGTAAGCTACCATATGGGTAGTTCAGGAAGATACTAGAACCATTACTAGAACGCGATATCATACAATGAGTCATTTCATTCATGAGTCAATACTTTCTAGAACATTACTGTACATTACATATACAACTATACTAGGATGAGAACATATATAACTATACTAGAACGCTTACATTACTATACTTGCTAGGTAGAGAGCACGTACATTACAGCTAGAACAGTTCATTTCATTACATATACGAGAATACGTTAATTGCTGTGATTTAAATCGGAGCATGACTTAAATGACATGGCCCGAGTTGTAGCCAGAGTCTCTTGAAGGGAGAGCGTTGAGTTTGCGTATAGATTCTATAATGGATTGACTATCCTACACCTTGCTGCTAGCTACAGCGGGACCTGCAGGTCTGCGTGTGCCAAACGTCATACATTAATTTCGACCATTCTTATGTCGATGTAACCAGTCCATAGTATGAGTTTGTGTATAGATCTATACTGGATTGACTATCCTACACCTTACTACTAGCTACAGTGGGATCTGCAGATCTACGGGTGCCAAACGTCATTCCTTATTACGACTATTCGTATGTCGTTGTTACCAGTCGATAGTATGGTACAATTTATCACAAAATGCCTTAGCCTAAAATCCGGTTTAAGGTAGTTAGTACGGTAGTAGTCCTTTTAGAGCTACGTTTTAGTACTACGTTAATTTTTCCATTACATATTTTTAGTGATAACCTCACTTAAACATAAATGTACAAACTATATTTTTGGATAATGATAGTTATACTTTGGAAAAATACATACTTTTACAAGAGACACACACACAGAACAGTTAGGTCTTGGTAGAAGACACCTTCATAAACTAGAAGGAATCATAGGGATTCTAGGGTTTTTCAAATACTTACAATTCATATACACTTACAAATTCTTACAATACATAGACTTACAAATTCTTACATACAAATTAAGACACTAAATACTTATGATCTCACCAGCTTCAAAGCTGATACTCGCTTTCAAAATTACTTGTATCCTCAGGTCATCATAGACAGGTACCGATGCAAGGAGAAAGGAAGATGGAGCTTGTTCAAGACTTATCTTTCATTTTGATTTATGCTTTAGTGTTTATCAAAATTCGACAGAATACAATTGTATAATAATTATTTTATTAATGAAATGGATGATGTTGTTGCTTGTTTACTACTTTACATTGTTGTTGATATTATACATGACGTCCTCCGCCCCAGAACGTTTCTGCCGTTCTTGGTTTTGGGGTGTGACAATTCGCCTCCTCCCTCACCAGATCATGAAGGTTACCGAAAATCACCTCCTCCTTCTCCTACCCAATCGGGTTCGATTACCATTGCTCCTTGTCCTTCTCCAATATCTTCTTCCACTACTACCTCAATTCCAATTCCCACTCCCTTATTCACCAAAGTTACAACTACCACTCAACCACAAGTTTGTGTCAACATATCTGATACGGGGGCAACTACTTCAGAATTTGAACCACCAATCACTTCAAAACCTTTATCCCCACCTCCCTCACACGAATCTGACACTGTACTTGGCGGAGCAGAAATGGAGTTTGATTCTGTTTATTTTAGCCCATATCATGTTCAAAGCGATGATGATGATGATGCTCTGGTCACGAAGAAGCATTTAAAGAATCTGAATGACAAGTTTGATAAAATGCTCTCTTATTTCTCCTCTACTCCAACTCAAGCGTATTCTGAAGCTACAATTAAGGCTTTGTTGGCAACCTTTGTCAAAGAGCATGATACTACCATTTCTAATGTTGTCAAAGCTATAGATGCTTCTACTTCCTCCTGCTAGAAAGCTTCTATTGCAGTTGATGAATCCACAAAATATTGCAAGCAAGCGGTCGCAAACGTCAAAAAACAAACTTCTGATGCTCATGTTTTTCTTGACTCTCTTTAGGTTGCAGCTCAGAAGAATGCTCAGATGGTGAATACTTCGGTTGATACTCTTACCAGCTCGCTTCAAGCTAAAAAGAAGCATTTTGAGGATGCACACAGCACCATCAAATATGACTACACTGAGCTTCAATCTTCTGTCAATCAGCGTATTGATAAACTTCAAGCTGATCTAGCCATGGAGAACAAACTCATGGATGAACTGGCTCTCAAAATGACCAAAGTCAAAACAAAAGCTCTAAAGCTCAACCAGGCTCTAAAAGAGAATGAACAACTCAAGTCAGAGCAAGCTGTCATCAAAAACAACGTTGGTGATGTGCATTCCATTCTTCTGCATCTTCTGGAAGCGCATGACTCGGTTCTCACTATCTCGGTTCAACGCCACTTGGCTGAGAAGTTGAGACCTGCTCTAGACATTCTAAGTAGGATTGAAGGCGTTCTGGAGTCTGTTGTCCCTCCGAAACAAGGGGGAGAAGATGGTAGTCAAGGTCAATTAAAACAACCTACAATAAGCAAACCCATCCCACAACCTAAAGTCATTGTTGAATCGAAGCGTAATGAAGCTTCGAGCAGTATGAAGGACAAACAAACGAAGAAATTTGGTGATGATGACGATGTTGAAATCAATGATATGGTCGACATCGAAGGAAAAACCTCCAAAACTGAAAATCTTAAAGTCAAACAAAATGAATGAGAGCTTGAAGAAAAGCTTCGTAAGGCGAATGAAGAAATTGAAAGGGAAAAGAAACAAAAAGAAGCGAATGATGCCTTGGAATGAAGGAAATCCATGTCTCCTATGTGGATGATGGAGGGCAAGATCAACCCTCAGTTCCACACAGTCATGTTCACCAAGGTGAAGGTCAAAAATGTATGTTCGCTCTTGCTGACAAACACCTATTCTCTACCACATGCTTGGAGCATATTCTTGAGATCATATACAGGTGCGATCAGAAAAGTGATGCAGACAGGAAGCTGTTTTCGGATATGCTTCGGTGGTATATCAACTTTTGTCAAACTCTACTTACCCTCATACCGAAGTTGTTCAAGAATGTGAAGAAAACCACCATTACTCAACTGAAGTGATCTCTCGCCCTAATTGATGCAAAGGGGGAGATTGTTGGGTCCAAGTGAATGTGTCATTGGGCTTTGTGTTCGTTCCATTTGTGTTCTTGGTTTGGGCTTGTCCAACCGTGTTTTGTATTAGGGTTTAGAACATATATATATATAGTGCATGCATGCATTATATTAAAGAAGTTGATTGATTATTATTTAGAGAAGATCTTGTATTGTAACCCTAGCACACCTCTACAGTAGCAATTCACATTGAATTCTTCTGAGGTGGAGCATATTAAACATTCGACATTTGTTTGATTCATCTTTGTGTTTATCATTTTTTGTTCTTGTCATTATCCTTTTAATATCTGTTTGAATCTATCGATCTAAGAGAATTTTATTCTCATCATAGTTGTTGATTTTCAAGATTTGAGAGAGACAGAGAGAACCGAGAGACGTAGAGAGTCTTATGTACTATATTATTTATTAATATAGTGTGCATTGAAGATTCAACATAGTGTTCTTATTTCATATTTACGATTTGTTTCATTCACTTGATTGGGATTTTGCACCAATCTAGTGATTTGGATTGATATTTACAATTGGTATTAGAGCAAGGATTGGTATCAATCGAATTGGCAAAATATTAAGCGTTTCTTGGAGTTTCTGGTGTTTTTGAGTTATTTTTGACGAAAATTATTGTTGTTGTTCTTCGTGTTCTTCACTACATTGGAGAATTTGATCGAAATTGGTCTTCATAAATTACCAATTTCATGTTTCTGGTGTTTCTAGAGTTTTCGGGCGCCATTTTATTTAGTTCATTTAGTGTTTTCATATTTGACTTCACATTTTGACGGCCAGCTTATCGGACTCAACTTCGGAGCTCTCAGTCTCAGCCTCGGAGTTCTCGACGGCGACTCTGTGCTCTCGGCTAGGTTAGCTTCACTTCTCGGTACTCTTTGAGTCTTCGGTCTACGTATTTGGTCTATATATTTGGCTCCGCATCTTCGGTTTAGCTTCTCAGTTATTGAGATTTCGGCTATGGTTCTTGGTTAAGAAACCTCGTTCTCAGGTGTTGACTATTGGTGTTTTTGGTCAGAGAGCATTTATTTTTGGGTTTCGATTAAGATCAAATTGCACAATATGATTTTTTTAGTCAATAATGAGCTCTTACAATAGTTCAATCACAACTCCAGGTACCAAAGAGGTAAGTAAAACCTCATGCTTTAAATCCTATGAAGATAAAATAAATAAATACTATGAACAAAATGAATTATTAGTTAGAGAGGTTTTTTACCTTAAAAATGAAATTTATGAAATTAAGAAAGTCAATAAACCTCTTAAAGAAAAAACTAGATGCACAAACGAAAGATTTAAGCAGGATTAAAGAAGAATATAACACCAAATGTGTTCACCATCGTTTTGCCAAAGAGAAAATTGCAAACTTAACTGCCGAACTTGATGCATTACAAATTTAAAGATTTTGATTTTAATTTTAAGAAATTCGATGTGTCAAGGAAGATAGTTGAGTCAATGATAGAAAAACAATTAAAGTGGAAAGATAAACAGGGTGAGGGTCTAGGGTATCATAGTATTCCACCTCCTTTTAACGATAACTCTACTCCGCCCGTTGAAACCAAAGAGATAGAGAAATATGTTCAACGTGATCAGCCTACTGCAACCGTTTCAGTTAAGACTGGACAATCCGACCAAACTGAGAATATTGAGGTGAACGATACTAATGTTTCTACTTCATGTGCAGATAAAGTAACAGTGCAAAATGGGTTCGAGCAGAAAAAAATAATTCTAGTTCTGCTGAAAATGCTTCAAAAACTTGTTGTGATAATAATCCCACTGTTGAAAAATTCAAGCCACAAAAATTTGTTAACCAGTCTAATAAATGTGCATGTGCTTGTGCTTATGGAAGTTCTTTGAAACAAACTTCATTTGGACAAGGACCAAGTCATAATCTTATTTATTTAAAAAGACAAACTTGTTTTAACTGTGGGACTCCCGGTCAAATTGCTAGAAATTGCCCACATCGTTCATATGTTCCCTACTATAAACATGGCTGGCAGAACGTGCCAATGGGAGATCTTCCAAAAGAAATCCTTCGAGGTCACATTCAAGCAATGGTGATTGGAATGCTAAAAAGACCAAAAAACAGACTTTCCAAGACAAGAAAATTGATTTGAGAGATAACTTTCCCAAACCAAAATCGATGAGGCCGAAGTCATCTTAAGGATCGTCTTCCTGCTCACACTTGAAATATAGACCCGAATCAAAGGGTGGTCTACAAAATCAAGTGTTGAATCACCCATTAGGTTAAACAATAAAGTGCTTAAACCTAATTACAAATGGGTTCCTAAAGTTCACATTTCAAAATTGTCAAAAAGTCCTTTAACTTCTTTATGTTCTTTATCTGATAAATAGGATATGACTTGGGAACACATATCAAGTTTAGATGGCAAAGGTCAACCCAGTTTCAAAATGGACTGGGTTCCCAAAACCAATTAATCCATCACTCTGTGCGAGAAAGGGAGAAAGAAAAGATCACACAAATGGGGACCGTATTTAACGGTGTGATGAATTTTGAATGTCTTAACTTCATTTCGGAATTGAAACACAACTGAGACTGAATATGTTGCTGCATTTGTTTGATGTTCTCAGGTCATATGGATGGAATATCAACTACTAGATTATGGTTTGAATTTTATTGACACTCCTATCTTCTGTGATAATGATGTTGCTATTCAAATTGTTAAAAATCCAGTTCAACATTCTAAAACCAAGCACATAGATATTAAAGTTCGTTTTATACGAGATTGTTTTGAGCGTAAACTTGTTCATTTGGAACAAATCCACACTGATAAAAATGTAGCCGATTTGTCCACAAAACCTTTTGGAAAAGCTCGTTTTGATGTGCTTGTGAGTTTTCTTTAAATGATTCGTTTTGAAGACTAACATATTTTTTTTGTACATTTTGTATTTTTTTTTCGTTAAACTTGTTCATATTTTTTTTGTCTCCTCTACGCATAAATTTAAGGGGAGAACTAAAACCAAACAAAAATCAAATCAGAAAAATTCAAAAAAAAAATCAGAAAAATTTAAAATTTCCAAAAATATGTTTATTTCCGTTTTTATTTATATTTCAGAAAAATCAAAAATCCAAAAACATTGTATTGTTTTTTAGTGTATTTTAATTTTTTTTATTCTTAGTTATTTTTATGTTTTAAAATTTATTTGTCTTGAAAACATGGATGAGCAAGGAGAAGGGACCTAGAAAGGAATTGACGGACATTACACTTCACACTATTTTCACAAGGAATTGAAGGCATGAAAGTGTACAAATTGTGAGTTAGGCATAATCTTTCTAAGAACTGTCGTATTTAAGGAGTTGAAAGTTTGAAACTGTACAAATTGTCAAAATTGGTCTTGTCAGTTATCTTTACCTAAGAACTGTCATGGCACCAAGGCGATTGACTGAACCGGGAAATAGATATTGTTGAACATCCCGCCCAGGGTCTTGACAATTTTTTGTCATGAAAAACTACGGAGACTCAAATGTATTCTCGGATACAATCTCCGCAGGTAAGGAATTAACGATTATTGGCACTAGGGCGATGCACCTCGCAAGGCACGATTATCGCTGAATGTCCCACCAAAGGGCCTTGACCTCGTGTCATGCTAAACTGTGGAAACATGTCTTCGGATACATTTGTCGTAGGAATGGTTTTGTGAGTTATTCCTAATTAACTCTCGCTGGCACTAGAATGATACACTCAGCTGAGATTCAGAAACCATTGAACGTCTCCGCAAGGGCCAAGTTAACTTGTTAACTTGAAAAATTGTATTGAGATCTATGATCGAGGATATGTAGGGGCTAACATCAAAAATAGCCATGAGTAGCTCTCTGATACTCAACAAATCGCAGTGCATTCCTCCGTGTTCACACAGATACTGTGAGTAGTCTCCATCGGAGCCAAGGTTGGGTCCTTGAACAACTATGGTGAAAAGGGTCTTTATGACTCTATGATCCACATGGGCTTTTAGTCATGGTTACTTTTCAATTCGCATCTGTGATCGATGAAGAATATTCATTCAAAAGAACAAGAAGTGAAGATTATTCTTCAACACACAACCTTTCAACCCCAGAAGCAAGGTGAAGCTGTATTTGAAGCTATGTGAAGAATTGTATTGAAGTCTCCTCAATCAATTTGCAACTATATATGAACCTGCTGAAGTGATCCAGCAAAATCGGTTTTTCTGTAATTATCTCTGAAGTATTTCAAATCTAAAAGTGCTTTTTTCAAGAACCTATACAAGTAGCCTCTATACCTAATGTGCATTCAAAGTCAAATTTTAAAGGAAGTCCAACTATTCAAGTTGAAGTCATTCATGTAGAAATTCATATGTTCATCTTGAAGTCGTGAAGAAATCGAAGACAAAAGCTGAAAGTCAAGAACAAAGAGAAGATTGAAAATAAAAGAAAGCTATAAACCAAGGGGGAGATTGTTGGGACATGATTTGTGGCTTATACTTTACATTACATAGCTTTTAAAGTTCTTGGTCTAGGACCGAAAACACCATGAATTCAGTGGTGCTTGGACCGAAATCATTAAGTGACGTCGGTTGGGCTTTGGGCTGGGCCTTTGTAATTAGGTCGTGG
This sequence comes from Lactuca serriola, assembly GCF_051521515.1. Lineage (NCBI taxonomy): Eukaryota > Viridiplantae > Streptophyta > Magnoliopsida > Asterales > Asteraceae > Lactuca > Lactuca serriola. Next base: position 137,722,947 of record NC_136416.1, read on the forward strand.
TATATATATTGTATTGATTCAGTCGTGTTTAGGGTTAGTCATTCTAGTTGTTGATTTTTTTATTTGAGAGAGACAGAGAGAACCGAGAGACATAGAAAGTCTTATCTACTAGATTATTGATTAATATAGTGTGCATTGAAGATTCAACATTGTGTGCTTATTTCATATTTACGATTTTTGGCATTCACGTGATTGAGATTCCGCACCAATCTAGTGATTTGGATTGATACCTCGATCGTGGTTTTACACCAACTTTCTTTCGAAATAATGTGGGATCAAATGATCCTTGCTTAAATTTATACATTTTCAAAAAATTGGTTAACGTGGCATACCAAGCCCTTGGTGTTTGTTTTAAACCATAAACAGGCTTATCGAAGATATAACAAAGAATAGGATACTTATCATTCATATAGCCAGGAGGTTGTTCAACATAAATAATTTCTTCAAGCGCACCAATGAGAATGCACACTTGACATCTATTTGGTACACATCAAAGTTCTTGTGAGCTGAATAGGTAAGAAAAATGCATACTTCTTCGAGTCTTACTACAGGAGAAAAGGTTTCATCATAATCAATACCTTCTTGTTGTCAATAAACCTTAACCACAAGTCTTTCCTTTTTACAAAAACCATTCCCTTATTTATCAACTTTATTTTTAAAAACCCATTTAAGACCAACCACAAAAAATATTTTGGTTTAGGAATTAACCTCCAAAAATTTCTTCTATCGAATTCATCCAATTTAGATTGCATTGCAACAACCCAATTAGGATTGCATTACAAAAACCATTCCCTTATTTAGGTTCATTTTAGAAATAAAAACATTAAACATACCGTGAACAATAGTGTTTTTTTTTACGAACTGAAAATTTGAGTTTTTGAAAATTTTGCACTAGTGAATCTCTTCCTTCCACCATTTAGAACAACCTTTCAAAATCTCAGGGACATGTGGCAACCTTCTAGAAGAAATGACATGGCAAGTTCTGGGGAACAACGTGTGGCATCGGCTGTGAGGGGCCAACATGACAAGAGGGTGTGACGCACCTCTTTTCTATGTGCGGCGTCTCTCTCGGTAACCTATATAAACCCTTGTGATTTCACTTCATTTCTCACCTAAAATCCTACAAAACACTGTCAAACCTCTAGATTTCTTTAGGTCCAATTTTAGGGGTTTTCATTAGTCAGTAGCGAGGCTCTAGTGCATCAGAGGGTTCAACAAATAAAAGCTTTCAGATCGGGATTCTCCTCATGTAATTTCATGTTTTTCACTTAAATCTTTGTAAGTTAAGTTGCACTTATCTTAATTCAGGTGTAACTTATATTTATGTTAATAGTTGTTATAATGAAACTATAAATAAAATTTACCTGTGATTCCAAGTCATATACTGATTGATCTACTTGTGGGGATAATGTCTAGGTTGGATTTAGTGAAGTGTTTATAGTGGTATTTCCAAACAATATACTTTGTATACCAAACTGACCCTACATCTTATATGATCATACTTGGTTGTTTGTTACTAGATAGATCTTGACGTAGACATTGGGATTCGTAAGGAATCTAGACTATCATTAGTCATGAGGAATATCAGACTAAGACTTAGTAATAATCCTACCTAGGTCACGTCAAGGTGCTAAGCGAAACGCTGCCTAAATTCTGAGGCATCCACTTTAACTTTGAGTGCATAGTTACTTTTAGATTACACATAGATATGAAGTATCTATTAAATGTTATGTTTGCTTCTTATCCGTGTTCTTGATATATGTGTTATGTACAATAATATGATAAATTTTTATATATAAATTACTTTATCATATTAGAATTTGCATTGGGTAGTAAAGGGTTTTGGGTAAAATAAAATAAAGTGTGGATAGTAAAGGGTTTTTGGGAAAATAAAATAATGGTGATAGGCCACACATTGTATTAGCGAGACTAGTGACGCCTACTAACTATTCTAGGTACTCTGGTGGAACACTAGCAGGTTCGCCACCTGTATATGTTAATGATCATACTTTTCAGGGAAAATGAAAGTTGTTCATTTGAGTAATTTATCCCCTTAGGGTTACCTTATTGACACATATTGCTACGTATTCCCCAAAGTAGTATTGTCTACTCACATAGATCCTTTAGAGTAGGTCTCTTAAGATTAGTATTATGGATTAGAGAGTAAGACTAACGGGAATGGATAATCAGGATTATTTTATTATTGAGAAAAATATATAATTACAATATTGTGGATTGAAACCCATATGTGCTCACCAGACTCCTAAGCCTGACCCACTGAGTTTCTTTGTATCACAGGTAGTGGTACGAAGGTACAATCCACTGAGAGATTTGAGGAGTTTAGGTCATTAGTACAACAAGTTAATATAAGGTATGTAATGTTTATGCTTATGTTTTATATTAGTTATGACATTCCAAAATTTGTACTACCCTGTTTTTAAAATAAGCATAATTAAGAAATATTTTCGGACCATGAAATTTGGGGATGTCACACATATTCTAAAGATTGCTTCTAGCCAGTGTTCTAAAAGGCGCGCCATGGCGTGAGGCGTGGCTTCGACGTTATGAAAAGCTTCATAACATTGCTGTTAGGCGTGGCGTGTGGCAAGGCGTGATATGGCGCGCCATGGCGCGTTACGGCGTGTTATGGCACATGTTTTTTCGTTTGAGACACAGTTTTTTGCTCTTTGTTATGTCTTTTAAAATCGGAGATACAAGTATTGTGGTTTTTGTTAACTTTTTGTTATTAGTTATTGATCTAACATTTCTAAAAAGTAGTTATATTTAATATAATTTTATATTTATGTGGTCATATAATTTTAAATTAATACAAAATCGCTGTCTTACATCACGCCTTGAAAAACGTCATGGTTCGCCATGGCTTGTTAAGCTTGAGGCTTGGCCTTGCTGTCACGCCACGCCTCACGCCATTTAGAACCTTGCTTTTAGCACAGAAGTTTCACGATCGGACGGCTTCGATCGCTCATTCATGTACCCGGAGAAAGAGAAGGAGCATGAAAGGATGAAATTCCCTAGGGTTTATGTGATATGAGGTAGGTATTGTTTGATGCCTCTTCCAAGATATTAATTCGAATTGGTGTTGACTACTTAGTGTTCATCTTTTTGATTAATGGAGTCGTCTTTGTTTTTGTTCACATGATATTGTTCGTCATTTTTGTTGTCATCTAGTATGAGAGTGTTGGTGAATGATCTAGCAAACCATGAACATTGTAGAACATGAACTTTCTGATTCAAAAGCTTGAGATTTTCGGCGACGTTGGTGATTGGAGTACAGTTCAAGTTAATAAGGATTGGGTGCCCAACTATTGAGTTGCTTCTGTCGAAGATGCACGACTTCATCAAATGGAATCGATAGTAGTTTAGTTGTTATGGTATTTGAGAAAACTTAGAGTGATTACAAGGGGTAAACGGGTTATCCCTTCAAAATCTTCAAAAGGGACATTTTAAACCCAACAAAGTCAACTTATACCCTTAGAAAGAAAGAAAATAACTTTGGTGACCATTTAAACCAAAACCCGAAAGTTCGACGGGTTACGGTGTCAATAATGCCCCCCCCCCCCCCCCAAAAAAAAAAAAAAAATTAATAAATAAATAAATAATAAAAAAAACAAAAAAAAACTAAATTAATTTATGTCTATTGCAAAACACCTTCTATTTCAGACACAAGAAACAAACAAAAACAATACAACTAATATAAAAATCTTATTGAAAAATCTTAAAAAAGTAATTCAAACAGTTTTAAGAGAATAATTTCAATTTGCAAAAAAATAATATAGATATTTTTTTCAGTAAAAATTGACCTATAACATATTATTGTATTATGATATTTACACATAGTATACGATAAATAGATGTTTAATTCATTCAATATTATCAAATAATTGATTCGGTTCAAGATATTCTATATTTGGATAAAAAATAAAAAATAATATATATATATATATATATATATATATATATATATATATATATATATATATATATATATATATATATCAATTAAGTTATAGTCGTTCAAAAAAATATAAAATGAAAAAGAAATAAAACATCTTTAATTATATATAAAAGAATTTAATCCAAATTTATAGCCTATAATATGTGTGCGAGAAATGTTTTGTTATATATAGACTTTGGTCCGTGTTTTTTGAGAAGATGACGCACATAAATATTGACATTTATGGTCTTCAAACTTCTTCAAACTTCTAATAGACAAACATTTAACAAGAACATACAAACATAAATGTTTTGTCACCCGTAGACATAAATTTTTAAAAAAGTTTATTTATTTATTTATTTAAAAAAAACACACACATCACCTTACATATAAGTGAGAAATAACAAAGGTTTAACTAAACTATTCAAGGGTAAAAATATTAAAAAAAAAAATCTTTTTTACATAGGTTATGTGTTTGGTTTTATAATGTTCCAACTTTTGTAATAATGACATAAAAGCCTTTTAGTTTGACAAAAATGTATAGATTTACGGTTTGTGGATTTTAGGTTCACTAATATTGGATACTTACAACTTTTTTTTCGATTTTAGCATTTTTGCATATTTATATGGTAAAACCGAACATTTACTTAAAAGCTTTATGAACCAGAAAACCAAATTTAAAGGTTTTATGAACCATAAAAAAGAAAAATCCGAATTTTTCTGCAAAACGTAAGAGCTTTAATAAACTATATATATATATATATATATATATATATATATATATATATATATATATATATATATATATATATATATGTTCGTTCCCTTGAGAATAAAAAAAAAATTAGAGATTGTGAGATATATTTATAACCGTTTGATTTGCTTATGTTTGTTTCTGAAGCTATGCGGTGGCATATTTGTAATTATGTTGGTAACTTATTAAACTAACGCCGTTAATTTACGATTGTGGGGTTATTGTTGTAATTTTACAAAAAATGATATGAATTTTGCAAGCTACGATACTGTAACCGCCTATTGTTTTCTTTTCTTTCTCGATCGAATTCTTAATTCGAACTCTCAGGAAACTCTCTTTTTCTTTATTTATCTCATTTTGCCTTAGTTTTCGTTTCTTACCTGTTATTGAAAAATCAGTAAATGTCATCAGTAGAAAATATAAATGAAGTTGCATCTTCCTTAATCGAAATGAAAGGTTAGAATGCGAGTTATTTTTCATTTTATTGATAATGCATGTTTTTATTAATTAGCTAACTGTCGTTTTATGTTGATAAAAGTGTTTTTTTTGTTTTGATTCAGTTGGTTTTTCGTCATTTTAACTTGATTTTGATATATATATATATATATATATATATATATATATATATATATATATATATATATATATATATATATATAGATGTTGGTTCCCTTGAGAATAAAAAAAATTAGAGATTGTGAGATATATGTATAACCGTTTGATTTGCTTATGTTTGTTTCTGAAGCTATGCGGTGGCATATTTGTAATTATGTTGGTAACTTATTAAACTAACGCCGTTAATTTACGATTGTGGGGTTATTGTTGTAATTTTACAAAAAATGATATGAATTTTGCAGGCTACGATACTGTAACCGCCTATTGTTTTTTTTTCTTTCTCGATTGAATTCTTAATTCGAACTCTCAGGAAACTCTCTTTTTCTTTCTTTATCTCATTTTGCCCTAGTTTTCGTTTCTTACCTGTTATTGAAAAATCAGTAAATGTCATCAGTAGAAAATATAAATGAAGTTGCATCTTCCTTAATCGAAATGAAAGGTTAGAATGCGAGTTATTTTTCATTTTATTGATAATGCATGTTTTTATTAATTAGTTAACTGTCGTTTTATGTTGATAATAGTGCTTTTTTGTTTTGATTCAGTTGGTTTTTCGTCATTTTAACTTGATTTTGATAATTGTGTCATTTATAGTTGATATGTTTTTTATTATGTTTGTTTGTGGTGGTTTTTGATGTAAGTTTTTGTTTATACTTTCACAGATAAGGATTTAAAAGAAACTATGTTTGAAAAAATTCAAAAATCAGAAAAATATCGAATGTGGTAGAAGTGTTGTTATTTCCGAAGGTATAGTTCAAAAAAAATCATCTATGATTAGAAGTAGAAATAAACATATAACTTAATGTTTGAATTTATTTTTTGTAATCATAACTGATTTTTTTTATTTTTTCAGTGTATTGAACATAACATTTAGTTATATGTTTATTTTTACTTCTAATCATAGATAATTTTATACGTTTGTGCATAATCATTAGTAACTAGTAATGATAAATGTATTTTTATGTATCAAACATGAATATAAAGTTATTTTTGTAATCATAACTGATTTTGTGGTTCTTTTAAGTGGATTGTATATAACATTTAGTTTGTATTTTTATTTGTTGTTCTGTTTATAATCATTAGTGAATAGTAATGATAAATGTATATTTTATTGTTTACTAACACTATTTTTGTAATGAAAATTGTAGTTAAAAAAGGGAATGTAGATAGCTCAAGGAAGACACGCTCATCTTCCAAAAGAGAGAAGGCGAATGAGTTGTCGCAAACGCTTTCAAAGACATCCTAAAAAAACAGTTATTGAACAACCAAAAGTGAAGCTGAGGGTTAAGGTCAAAACTGTAAGTAAGAAACGTAAATTATCTGATGAAGATGATTCAGATTTTCAGAGTCGTCCTAGATCTTCAAAGAAACCAAAGAGAGAAACTAAAGCTTTGAAGAAAGATAAAAAAAAGCTGTTATAAAAGAATTTCCTTCATTGTAGAATAGATGTTCACCCGGGTCATTATTGGGTGTTATTCAAGGTTTAAGTAGAGAACAGAAGGATTGTGTTAGGGCTATGGGATTTGGGAGTTTGTTAGGGATGAAGATGATTGACGTACCGTTGAAGATTGTTTATTATGTTCTTGATCATTTTAATTTTGAATCTTTGAAGGTGGAGTTTGATAATTGTGAAGTTAGTGTTGATAGTAAGTCTGTTCAAGAGATATTAGGATTACCATTTGGTGGCTCATTACTTTCAAACATGGATTACATTTCGGAGAATAATGAAGAGAGCTATATGTTTGAGTGGAAGAAACAGTATGGAAATATTGATAAATTGAGATTGAAACAGCTAAAGAATGAACTTGTTCAAACTAGTGCTGCAGATGACAACATCATAATCAATTTTTTGGTTCTTTTTATTAATACTTTCTGTGAGTCTACAAGCATGGGTAAATGTAATCTGAATCCATTGTATGTAATCAGAAGAGATACTAATTTAAGTAGCATTGATTGGAGCGATTACATTGTGGATTGTTTGGTTAGGACGAACAAGGTTTACAATCCAGACAAAGAATGTTCTTTCTTTTATGGACCAGCAGCATATCTTATGGTATGTGAGTTATTTTTTTATATTTATTATTCTTGTTAGTTGCAAAAATATGTTTTTTTATAATAAATCATATATGATTTTATTACATATAATCATATATGATTATGTAGTATAATTTTTGTTTAATTATATATTACACATCAAAATCATATATGATGTTATATATGTTATGATTTTATATATGTTTTTTGTAGTTGTTGTACGTGGATACTTTCAAGTTTGATCATTTGCATGTCACAGGTAAACGTCCAACTATTTTTTATTGGACGTCAAAGAAGATAAGGTTTCTTGAGGATATTTTACAAGAGAGTGGAGGATTTGGATGTGGACATGTTAATGAAGCATGTGTTGAAGAAGAATTTCAAGAATCTGAGTATAATGAGGAGGAATCTGGTGGTGATGAGGTTGAATCTGATGGTGAAGAGGATTTATGTGATGAGGATGAAGAAGATTTTGATGTTAAGAAAGTTAGTGACGTGGAGGTAATTCTATAGTTTTATTCATTTATGATTTAATTAGTTTATTCATTTATGACTTTTTATGTTTAAGTATATTAGTTGTAAGTATCTTTTTTCTTATGTAGGTGTATGAAAGTAAAATTTCATGTATGTATCAGAAGATGGAGGATTTGAAAAAGGATCTTGTTGTAAAGATAGATGAGGGAGTGTTGAAGTTTCCTCAAAGTCAAAATTTGAAAAATTGGAAATTATTATTTCTTGTTGAAGATTTAAGCACAGAAAGTTTTGATTTCCGTAATGTTTCACAAAAATATAAAGAACCGATATTAACACCTGGTTTTGTTCAAGTTAATGATGAAGATTGTGGGAATGATTTTCTTAATGATGGTGAAAATGTTGAAGATTATGATCAAGGGAAATGTTCTGGTGGTCAGGGGGATGGAAGTGGTCCACATGAGGGAAATATTGGTAAAAATCACGTTGAAGGTAAAGGTTATTATGATGAAGATGATAAACAAGGAAGTGGAAGTAGATGTAATAAAGAAGAGGACATGAATTTAAATTTTGTTGTCGAAAATGTTACTAAAAGTGTGGGTCTAATTGATAGCCAGGAAGGTGTATCTGTTAGTCAATTTATTTGCGATCCAGTTGTTGAAAGTTTTCTTAAACTTTGGATCAAGGTAGGCATATTTTATTATTATATATAGTTTAATCATATATGATTTTAATTTTTTATATTTGAATTTACAGGTACTGATGGTTGTTTAAATCAGAAACTAGTTGAAGATGATGTGAATTTGAATTTGACTGGTATTGATGATGGTAAGTATTTATTTATGTATTTTTAATACATAAAATATATATAAATATGTTATATAGATGATTCATTTATGATTTTAATAATTTAGGGACTGTAAATTTGGGTGAGGATGATCATAAGAATAAAGTAATTTCGATCGTACTGTTGATAAAATTATTGTAGCAAAGAAGGACGGAGAAGGTGAAGATGTTGAAGATTGTTCAAATAAAAATAAAGATGGATGTAAATTGTTTATAATTATTGTTTATTCATATATAATTGTGTTTATAATTATTGTTTATTCATATATGATTTTTATAATTTTATTGGGTGGAAAATGTTGAAGATTGTTCAAATAAAAACAATGATTCAAATGAGACTCGATCATTGAAAAATGATCTTGTTCCAAGTTTTAGTCTTGGATTTAGTCAAGATTATGAAGGTTCCAAGAAGTCATCTCAAAGTCAAATTTCTTCTGAACGGATGACAAAGAAAAAGATTAAGGATAGAGTTATTTTGGGAAACCCAAGTGCTGGTCCAAAGTGTGTTATTCCAAATGTTGATGTTATTGATGCTAGTCCAGTTTCTTTTGCACCCCCTTTAGGTACATTAGAAGGACCATCAAAACATGTTTCTAGCAAACATAAAGATATAAATGAAGAAGCAACCTCAGTAGTGGATGTCAAAGGAAAGAGACAAATGAAGTTTTCTTAGGTTTATAAGTCACCATTTAAGGAAAGGTTGATTGATTTTAAACCTAGTTTGACACAAGTAGAAAATGTTGTTCGTGAATGGCTTTTCAGTCTTCAAAGAAATCCAGGGTAATTTTTTTTAATATAATTTTTTATTTTTATAATTATAATTTTTTCTTTTAAATAACATTTAAATAAATATATACATGGATATTGTATTGCTTATGGAAACAGATGTTATTGGGTTTAGAGCTAATTATGAAAGTCTTTATAAAAAAAACTCATTTGCATGTTAGTGTTCTTGACTCATGGTCTCGTATACTAAATCATGAAGAAAAATTCAGAGATGTTGTTAATTCTTCACTCAGATTGTTCATGAATTCTGACACTGTAAGTTTTTATTTTATTATTAATAATTTTTTTATTAAATATTTACATGTTATTATATAATCATTTATGATTTTCTTATATTACAGACTTTGTTATTTGAATATACTCATTTGAATGAAACAGGAAAATATAAAGTTTTCAAGGAGAGCTTTTCTCGCAGTGTTTGTGGTGATAGAGACTTGAAGGTTTTGAAGGACGTTACTATGGTATATTTTATTTTTTTATACATTTATATATATATATATATATATATATATATATATATATATATATATATATTATTTCTAATATTATACATGTTGATGTTAGGTATTTTTCCCGGTTTTGAGGCATGAGCACATACATCTTATTGTTATGAATCTGAAGAAATGTGCTTTTGAGGTTATTGATAATGGTATAGATGATGCTGATTTCGATGATAAGTATGGTGTAGTTTTTAAACCTCTTGTAAGTTTCAAATGATATTTATTCTTTAAATTTGAAATCATATATGATATATTTTATAATTATTATACTTATATTTTTCTGACTTGAAATCGTATATGATTTTCAGAAAAAGTCTTTTTTGAAGTATCTAAATGAAATCAGTCATGTTAAAGCAAATGAAATGGCTGATAAAAGTATTACTCCAGTAAGATTAACAATGCCATGGATGACAGTTTATAACAAAGTGGATTGTGGAGGTTTTGCTATGAGACATATAGAGAGTTATTTTGGAGAAAAATGTTCTAAATGGAAATGTGGTGTTCTAAAAGAAGGTGGTTCTTAAGGAAAAATTATGGAAAAGTTGAGAATGAAATATGCAGCAGCAATCTTAACTTTTGAGATTAATACAAAGCGTGATGATGTGTTGAAAGCTGCATATGAGTATCAAAAAGTTGATCAAAAGATTCGTGGTAAGCATGCATGTGATGCTCAATGGAATATAGAAAGAAGGTTGTCAAATTTTTTTGATTGAATATTTTCTTATTGATGATGTTATAAGAACAAGGTTGTTTATGTTGTGTATGTTATGGATATTGTGAAGAATGTTTGTTTTTATGATGATGGAAAACATGGTGATGGAAAACAAGTTAATATGTATTTTGGTAGATTTTATTATCTAAGTTTGTTTGTGTGAATTATGTTATTGAATGTTAATCATAAGTGATTATGTTATATTTTTATATGTAATTTATGTTTTTACTGTCGATTATATGTTGCTTATATGTAATCATTAGTGATTGTATCAATTATTTTTTTTATTTTTTTGTAATCATAAATGATTATATTTGTTGTACAACACATTATAATTTATTATATCTTTTTCTTGATAAGTGAGCTTATCTTTACTGCATGGAATACATCACCATGCAGAATCTTATATGTGTAAGATTTTATTTTTGTTTTTTAGTGTTTGTATTGAAGAATCTTTTCTTTATAAATGAAAACTGATTGGTACAGCCATATATTGTATTTTTTATAAGTGATTATGTTTGTATAAAGGTTGTAGCCTCATGCTACGCCTTATATTTCTTCAAAGATGAGTCCTTATACTTCCAAATGGTTAGTTTTGTTTATTAATTTCTTCAATTTTTATATATCACCATTATTTATTTATGATCTAAACAACCTCCATTTTGTTTCAAGTAAAATATGGAGTCTATAAGTCTAAAAGAACTAATTTTGTTGTATCTAATAACATGATCCCTATTTTTTCAAGATTCTTGTTCTTTTATTTGTAGCTAGATTTTCATACAGATTGTAGCTGACTCCAAGAACGCCGCTTCCACCATTACTTAAAAAGTTTATCTTCATTGAACATATCAGATCTTTACTAGATGTCTTTGAAGTAGAGGAATGTCGTTTATTTAAAGAATATTTCTTTTTAATGAACAACATTTCTCTATATCAGATATGTAGTAAAGATTTGTTAGGTTCAATGAAGATAATCTTTCTAAGTAATGGTGGAAGACTTCTTGGAGTCAGCTATAATCTGTATGAAAATCTAGCTAGGAATATAAAGAACAAGAATCTTGGAAAATGGGGAATTTGATGTTTGAGACTTGTGAAATTGTTTGTTATTGAAGATTTTATCATGGTTGATGTTATTCTATGATGATGAATATTGTTATCTTTAGATTTTTTATTAGCAGTGTTGTATATTTGTTAGGAACAATGTTGTTGTATATGGTTATATGTAATGGTTAGATGTTTTTTTACGTGTAATCATATTTTTAATCACTTATGATTAAACAAAACATATGAAGTAGTATTACATAATATTTTATGATTATACAGATGAATATTATATATGGTTATGTGTAATGATTACATGTATTGAATAATACTTATATGTAATCTTAAATGCTTGGAGTAAATATGCTAGTATTATTGCTAAGATGTTTTAATTATTGTATAAATATGTGTTGATGTTCTCTTCTTGGTGATATAGGGGTATGTTTTTAGGTTTACCTACCATCGCGATTTCCTCGGGGCATGAGATAGTGTTACCTCAAAGGAAATGTAGTTGATCAGACTACATTCACTCCTTAATATGACTATGAACAGTCCCGACTTAACCGAGAAGCTAGCATTATCTTGTTTGATTTGGTATTATGTTATTTTTCCTGTGTCTTACGAGTAAGGGTGTTTTATCATTGTGTTTATTTGTTTTGTTTTGTTCAGAGTTGTTTTGTCCCTCTTTGGTTTATAGTTGCATATCAATGTGTGGTTAGATATGCTAGTTCACTATAAACAGAGTTATGATACCAACCTGTCACACACCCGAACCAGACGGCGGAAACGTCTGAGGGCTCGTGTGACTTAAATTGAATATCATCACAATGAATATACATGAATCATAACATAAACATCGCCATGCATCAATATATTATAACTGACATTGTTCACATCAAGTACATTGTTTTAACGTTACAAATCCATACATAAATTGTTTGATAGTTTTCAAAAGCAAAACACACTAACATACTTCGTACTTATTCCTCAGCTTACCTGTTACCTGAGAATACAAGTTATTTTGAAAAATGGTCAACATATGGAATGTTGGTGAGTTCATAAGCAGGTTTGATATGAAAATGTTTTGTGTAGTTTGAACGAAAACAACCCAGAAAATCCGATATTTTCTGAAAAGACCATTGTTTAGAAAAAGGTGTGAAGATCCGTAAATATATGCATGATGATTTCAAAACATGTATAATTGAAAAACTTTGTATTAGAAAATGTTGAACTTCCCCGGAAAACCCGATGTTTTCAAAAATAAAAATTATCATATAACAGTTTGAATGATTATCCATCACGTGAATGATTTTGAATTACCTTGATTACTTGATATATATTTGATTTATTTATGTGAGTCGTTATAACCATGCATGATAATTACTAGTTCGTCTGTCTTGGCACTCTGGTGAACGCCGGAATTGATCTTATGATTTTGTCACCCTAGATTGGCCGAGTCTAACTGTAGCGAACAGCTGAGGTGTGGGGGAGTCACCCCCGTATAGATCTATACACAAAATCTCACTCTCCCTCCAGGAGACTTTGATTATAACTACAGACTACGACCGTCACACGTTGATGTCACCCATTATTACTCACTAAATCCCAATTGACTTTAATTATTATTGATTCACCTGTATTCGTTTACTTTGAACTTACTAGCAGTACTAATGGGCCACTAAGGCTCAATAGCACTTCAAAGCCATTGAGGGTCCCTTAAATATGAAATTGGGTCGTAGGAGGCCCAATAACATTTATTACTATTCCTTGGGCCCAAAATCATGTTAATGGGTCACGAAGGCCCCAATAAGCATGATTGGACTTTCAAGCCCAAAGTTTGGATTGTTAACTTGTTTTTAGGAATTGTATAATTGTTGGAAGGTTTGATTGGACGATTAATATTTTGGATTGGCATGAGGCCGCTCGGTTGTTGTTAACGATTCTTGGAATTATACATATATTCATCTTCAAGAGTTGTAGTTTGTATTTTTTTTTTTTTACTCAAACATCTTGATAGTAAAAAGGATTGATTCAAAAAGTTGGTTTGACCCATTTTAGCCCTTCTTTAATAAAGATGACAATTTTAGTCCCTTTTATAAAGAAACCCATTTTAAGTCCTTAAATCATTTTCTTGACACATTTGACCTATAGACTTACTCAATTGATATTTTTAGCCCAAAATTTATTCTTTGACAGTTTCAGCCCTTCCAGAAAAGTATTTTTCGGTCAAAGCCCAAACCTTTGCAACTTTTACAATTTTGGCCCAAAATCCAAAAAGTTTACATTTTTGGTCATTTTTAGTAAAGAAACGCATTTTAACCCTTGAAATAATTTTGTTTACCTTTTTATCCCCTGTTTTAAGAAAATTTTCATTTTAGCCCTTTGAAAGTCAGATTTTTCGCAACTTTGGGCTTAATGGGCCGAAAAGCCCAAAAATTGGCCCATTGAGCTATTATTTACATTTCAAGTCCTTTAAAGAGCATAACTTTCACAAAACCATTTATTTTAACTGTTTTGACTCTTTTGCTCCTCAATAAAACAGTAAATAGCAACTTTTCACCCAACTTTAGTTTATTTGACAATTTAAGCCCGAAAATTTGTTTTATGTTACAATATGTCTATTTTAAATCTTAGAGGGTATTCTTCTTGACTTTTTTAGTGTGGTATACCTTAGATCATGTTTTTTTTCCTTCTTATGTCATAGATCTCGAGATTTCTTCTCTTTTTGTTGCATATTTACCACATAAACACTTACAATCACACATACATGCATAAAATCATACATAGCACACACATACACATAGATCTACACATTTTACTTGTATTCTCCCCCCATAAAACATGTAAAAACCGAAAAAGAGGGGTATGAACTCACCTTGAGGTTTTCATTTGGTTTTGATGAAGATTTGAGAGAAGATTTCGGCCTGACAAGCTTCCTTAGAAGTCCTTGAGCTTAGATTGCTTCTAAGGAGTGTATGATCATGAAGTTGAATGAATTAAAAGATGATTTTTGATGAGGTATAGAAGTTAAAATTTGGATTTAAGTAAGAACTTACCAAGACTTGAAGTGATTTTTGAATGAAAAACTCCTTGGAATGCTTCTAATTTTCAAAAATTTGGATGAAAAGGAGAAGAGAGTTCTTATGTGTTTGAGAGAGATTGTTGAGAGTGTGCGTGTGTTTTTCCTTGGTGCTCTCGACCGAAGAAGGAAAGAGAGGGGAGAAAAGAGATATAAGGATGTGATGGATGCATGGGAACATGAGATGGTTGCATGGAAGACCAAAATATAATAAGGAGGTGGCTAACCCTTCTTATTTCATCAATTTCCATTTTTTTGTTTACTTCTTCTTGGGCCGAGAAAGGGATAAGAGAGAAGAAGATTTGGGCCTTGCATGCTTAAGCCCATATTATGATCCAATTAGATGATTTTTGGCCCAATTGGTCTTTGGAGAGGGTTTACGGCCCAAAATAAATCAAGGAATGATTTTTATGGCTCATTAGGTCTAATTAGGTTAGTTATGGCCCAATAAGGTCCATTAGGGTATTTTATTTCATTCTAGGCCCAACATGGCCCAAATTATTAAAATAAATGAAAGTGGGTCCAATTAGAGCCCATTTAAGAGTTCTAAGCCCAAAATAGTCAAATTGGAAACTTGTTGGCCCATTAGGCCCAATAAGGAAGTCCTAGTTTAAAATGGACTTAAACCGGGATTTTTATAGGGTTTCCAATTCTTTATTAACTATTTTATGTGCTTGTATAAAGTGTTTGATGGGTGTTTTGTTGTTATTGAATAAGCATCATACATGCTTTCACATTTTTGGTTCACATTTGTTATCATTGTTGTTGTTATAAATCATCAAAATTCCTAGTTGTGACATCATCCCCCCGTTAGAGGGAATTTCGTCCCGAAATTCTTTTGAAAGGTAGATTTGAGAATGCGAGAATAGGTGAGGGTACTTCTGCTTCATCTGGTCTTCGCGTTCCCATGTGAATTATGGCCCACGCTTCACGTTCCACTGTACCTTCACAATTGGAATGCGACTTTGCTTAGTACGTTTCACCTCCATGTCCATGATTTCGACTGGTTCTTCGACGAACAGGAGATTCTCGTTGATTTCTATTTCTTCAAGGGGAATGACGAGGGTTTCGTCAGATAAACACTTTTTCAAATTGGAAACATGGAATACAAGGTGTACACTGTTGAGCTCAGTGGGTAGCTGTAGTCTATACGTTACTGGACCGATTCGGGCAAGAATCTCAAAAGGTCCGATATATCGTGGGTTCAGCTTCCCTCGTTTTCCAAAACAAATAAACCTTTTCCAGGGAGAGACTTTTAACAACACCTGATCCCCGACTTGAAACTCCAAGGGCTTTTGTTGTTTATCAGCGTAGCTCTTATGTCAGTCGCGTGATGCTTGTAATCGAGCTCTGATTTGAACTATCTTCTCCGTTGTTTCACGTATGATCTCCGATCCCGTTAACGTGTTGTCTGATGTCATTCCTCACACTAGCTGGGTGTCACCTACCTCAGCCTAATACAACGGTGATCTACATTTACGTCCATTCAACGCCTCGAAAGGAGCAACTTTGATGCTCGTGTTATAATTGTTGTTGTACGAGAATTCAATTAAGGGTAAGTGGGTATCCCATGACTTTTCAAAGTCTATCACACATGTGTGAAGCATGTCTTCAAGCGTTTGAATGGTTCGCTCGCTTTGACCATCCGTGTGCGGATGATAAGCAGTGCTCATGTCGAGATGTGTTCCCAGTGCTTTTTGAAGTGATTGCCAAAAGCGTGAAGTCTCACAATTTCCTTGATATATAGCCTTGTCAACCTCTCCATCTTGTAGGATTCTTTTATTGGCAGGAAATGAGCGGATTTCCTCAATATGTCGACTATTACCCATATGGTGTCCAATCCATCTATTGACTTGGGTAATTTGGTCACAAAGTCCATAGTAATCCTTTCCCATTTCCACTCGGGAATTACTGGTTGCCATAATAATCCCGAGGGCTTCTGATATTCCACCTTCACTTTAGCGCAAGTAAGGCATTTGCTAACATAGGTGGCAATATTTTCCTTCATGTTGGGCCACCAATAGTGTTGCTTAATATCCAAGTACATTTTTTCTGAACCCGGATGGATGGAGTATCGTGTCTTGTGGGCTTCATTCATGACTATCTCTCCGAATCCCCCAAATTTAGGGACTCAAATGCGGTTCATGAAATAATATGCTCCGTCCTCTTTCACTTCGAGATTCTTTTCCATTCCACGTAACGCTTCGCTCGTTCTATTTTCCGCCTTCATGGCATCTGAATGGGTTGTTCTGATTTGCGAGGTCAGGTGGGATTGGATGGTTATCGAGAGAGTTTTCACTCGACGATTCGAGTATTCTTTCCTACTCAAGGCATCAGCTACCATGTTAGCCTTTCCTAGGTGGTACTTGATTTCACACTCATAATCTTTTAGTAGCTCAACCCATCTTCGTTGCCTCACGTTCAACTCTTTTTGATTTAGGATGTGTTGGAGCCTCTTGTGGTCTGTGAAAATGGTGCACTTTGTACCATAAAGGTAGTGCCTCTAGATTTTTAAGGCGAATACCATAGCTCCCAATTCCAGATTGTGGGTTGTATAATTCACCTCATGAGTCTTTAGTTGTCGGGATGCATAGGCTATCACCTTCCCACGATGCCTAAGTACGCAACCTAGACCCTGATTCGACGCATCGCAGTAAACTACAAAGTCCTCTGTTCCTTCTGGTAGTGATAGTATTGGCGCACTATAGAGTGCTTGTTTCAGAGTTCGAAATGCAACCTCTTGCTTATCTGTCCATTCGAAGGGAACACCCTTTTGTGTAAGCATGGTAAGTGGCTTGGCTGTCTTAGAGAAGTTCTGGATGTATCTTCTGTAATAGTCTGCGAGGCCTAAAAATTGGCGAATTTTTGTGGGTGTCGTTGGGATTGCTCATCCTTTGATGGCTTTGACCTTAGAAGGATCCACGTGTATCCCTTCTTGACTAACAGCATGACCCAAAAAGTTCACACTACGGAGCTAGAACTCACACATAGAGAGTTTCGCGTATAACCTTTCGGTTCGCAGGGTTTCCAGGATTTACCGAAGGTGTTGGCAATGCTCCTCTTCGCTTCGAGAATAGATTAAATGTCTTCAATGAAAACGATGACAAAGCTGTCAACGAATGGTCAGCAGATTCGATTCATTAGGTCCATGAATGCGGCAGGGGCTTTCGTTAGACCAAAGGGCATTACGACAAATTCATAATGTCCATAACGAGTTCGGAAAGCGGTTTTGGGGATGTCCTCTTCTCGGACCTTGAGTTGATGGTACCCAGATCGCAGATCTATCTTAGAGAAATAGCTTGCGCCTTGAAGTTGGTCAAATAGATCGTCGATTCGCGGGAGTGGATAGCGATTTTTGACAGTGAGCTTATTTAGTTCCCTGTAGTCAATGCACATCCTAAAAGATCCGTCTTTCTTCTTAACAAAGAGAACTGGAGCTTCCAACAGTAAGAAACTGGGTCGGATGAATCCTTTGTCCAAAAGTTCACTGAGTTGGTTGGACAATTCTTGCATCTCCGTAGGAGCCAATCTGTAAGGCGATTTGGCAATGGGAATAGCTCCTGGTACAAGATCCATTCGAAACTCGAATTGTCTTTCTGGGGGTATCCCCGGAAGATCTTCAGGAAAGACATCTGGGAACTCACAAGCTACTGGAATATCTTGAATGTTGACCTCTTCCTTGGATTTATCCACTATATGAGCCAGAAACGTCAAGTCCTTCTTTCGCAGATACTTCTGTGCCTTAATGCACGATATAAAACGAAGCTTTGTGCTAGGTTTGTCTCCGTATATAATTAGGGTTTCGCAATTCGGAAGGTGAAGGCGAACGACCTTCTCGTGACACATAATCTCAGCATGGTGGGGGCTTAACCAATCCATGCCAATAATCACATCAAAACTCCTAATGGAAACAAACATTAAGTTTATTCGAAAGACGTGTTGGTTTAAGGCTAGGGTACATCTGATATAGATTTCCCCAGTGGATTCTGTTTTCCCATTGGCCATTTCCACCGTAAAGGTTTCATCAAGCTTCTGGGGTTGTTGCTTTAACAAGTGTTTAAATTTATTGCTCACAAAGCTTTGTTTTGCTCCGATATCAAATAGGATGCATGCATAAGTGTGGTTTAGGAGAAACATACCGGTGACAACAGTGGGATCCTAAACCGCTTCTCCCTGACCCATGGTCAACACTCTTCCTATTCCTCCATTCCCAGGGTTGTTGTTGTTGGGGTAGTTTTGACGGAAATGCCTAGTCTTTCCACATCCATAACAGGTGTGGCTCGGTCCTGCATTGTTGTCGCTGTTGTTGGTGTTGTTGTTGTTGCGGTTGTTACTGTTGTTGTTTCCTTGCTACTGATTCTGGGAATGATAGGTCCTGTAATATTTTTCCGTGTGGCCCTTTCGATTGCAGCTAGTGCAATGCATCACTCTGCATTCTCCATTATGATGGAGACTGCACTTGTTTCACTTTGGAAGAGTTACAGAATACTGCCTAGGATCACTTGGAGCAACTGAGACCGTAGCATGTGGTACGGAGGGAACTTGGGTGGTTGCAGCATTGACTGTCACTGTTTGTTGCTTCTTGGACGATTCCAATCCTTGACGTCCCTTCCTCTTGTTGCTCTTTCCTTTCTTGTTGTCACTCTCCTTCTTGCCTTCAGCCTCCACCGGCTTCTCACCCTTCTTGTTGTTGTGGTCGTACAGCTTCTTGGCCAATCTCTTGGCACTGTCGAAAGTTTCAGGATTTGCTGCTATCACATTTCCTTGGATTGGGGAGGTTAGTCCCCAGATGAATCGTTCGGTTTTCTTTCCCTCCGAAGTAATCATGCCAGGGCACAACAAAGACAGATCGCTAAACCTTGATATGTATGCCTCAATGTCGGAGTTTCGGATGGTGAGATTCCACAACTCTTGTTCCATCTTCTGAATTTCACCTCGTTGGCAGTACTCGGCCATCAGCATTTCTTTCATCTCCGCCCACGTCATAGATTTGGCTACGGGAAGAGTCATGGCTTCTACATGTCCGTTCCACCAAGTGAGAGCTTGATCAAAGAAGGTGTATGCGGCAAACTTCACCTTCATTTCCTCAGGGCATTCGCATATCTCGAACACTGATTCCATCTTCTCGATCCATCTCTTCAGAGTTAACATTCCCCCAGTGCCATTAAAGTTTCGTGGCTTGGCATTGATGAAATCTTTGTAGGAGCATGTCTTGGTAGGTCCTTGATTCATCCCGTTGTTTGAACTTCCAGCCCCTTGTCCATTGACTCCACCATTGTTTCCTTGGTGGATTTGTGCCATGGCTGCAATGACCGCAGCAGATACAGCTGCTTGGAATGCAGCTGAGTTGACTTCGGGTGGGGTTGGCCTAGGGTTGACGCGGGTTGGTCGTTGAGGCATCTTTCTGTCATGGAACGGAAAGATGTTGAGTGCCTATGGTTTTTTTTGTGAGATCGTGGTCCTATAAACTAGGTGTGTGGCACGAACTTAAGTAATGTCACAAATTAGCATACAATCATGGATATATAACACATAGCAGATTACAACATCACAGGAGAACACATAAAATTTTCCTTTAATATTATCCGCACTTTGATACATGAAAATTTGCTCGAAAGAGCATACATAAATGGTGCATGTTCGGCAGGGTAACGACTCTATGAGTAGTGTAATCACTTAAACGTAGAGTTGATGGTACATAGCACAGATCATAGTAACATAATACTAAAGACGGATACAACTAGTCCTAGTCATGGTGGGATGTGCCAGGGGGTAGTGTCGAGGAAGTGGACGCTCCTTGAAGGCGAGCCACCTGTCGTTCCGCATCTCGGAGTCCAGCCTCCCACCTTGCCTGCCTCATGTGGAACTCACGGATAACCTCTCGCGTTTCCTGCTCTGCACGCTCGACCGTAGTCCCCATCTGGTGCATCTGATCAGTGGTGCCCTGAGCTAGGTCGCCAGTGTTCCATAATCGTCTTACCATGACCGGGAGTGCCCGATCGGCCGGTCCTCCTTCCCTCAAGTCTTAGAACTCGCATGACATGCCGAACGGGGGTCACTGTCTCTGCTGTCTGCTCCACCTGCAAAGGTCAATACCCCAGGGGGTGTAGGACCAGTGGGGCCCATCCGATAAGCGGGCACCCTAATCGAATAAGGGGGGTTGATGACTTCGGACTCCGCGTCCAAATCACCATCTTTGTCATCTTTGGGTTCCTCCTCGAGACCTCCTTCGGCTTCCTCTTCTTACTGGTCCACCACTGCCTCAGCAGGTCCATCCTCGGCTTCTGCCTCAGGTTCACCTTCGGATTCCTCCTCGGGGTCTTCCTCGGGTTCCTCTTCAGACTCCTCCTCGGGGTCCTCTTCAAGTTCTTCTTCGGATCTTCCAACCATCCGTTATTCCCCTGATTAGGGAAATAAGGATCTCCGGGGTGATGGAAACCAGCCATGCTGTCTGCGAGAGCGTATAAATATGCTAGTATTATTCCTAAGGTGTTTTAATTAATGTATAAATTGAGTTGATGTTCTCCTCTTGGTGATAAAGGGGTATGCTTTTAGGTTTACCTACCATCGCGATTACCTCGGGGCATGTGATAGTTGTACCTCAGAGGAAATGTAGTTGATCATGCTACATTCACTCCTTAATACGACTATGAACAGTCCTGGCTTAACCGAGAAGCTAGCATTATCTTATTTGATTTGGTATTATGTTACTTTTCCTGTGTCTTACGAATAGGGGTGTTTTATCATTGTGTTTATTTGTTTTTTTTGTTCAGAGTTGTTTTCTCCCTCTTTGGTTTATAGTTGCATATCAATGTGTGGTTAGATATGCTAGTTCACTATAAACAGAGCTCTGATACCAACCTGTCACACCCCCGAACCAGACGGCGGAAACGTCCGCGGGCTCGTGTGACTTAAATTGAATATCATCACGATAAATATACATGAATCATAACATAAACATCACCATGCATCAATATATTACAACTGACATTGTTCACATCAAGTACATTGTTTTAACGTTACAAATCCATACATAAAATGTTTGATAGTTTTCAAAAGCAAAACACACTAACATACTTGGTACTTATTCCTCAGCTTACCTGTTACCTAAGAATACAATTTATTTTGAAAAATGGTCAACATATGGAATGTTGGTGAGTTCATAAGCAGGTTTGATATGAAAATGTTTTGTGTAGTTTGAACGAAAACAACCCAGAAAATCCGATATTTTCTGAAAAGACCATTGTTTATAAAATGGTGTGAAGATCCGTAAATATATGCATGATGATTTCAAAACATGTATAATTGAAAAACTTTGTATTAAACGTACAAGTGAAAATGTTGAACTTCCCCGGAAAACCCAATGTTTTCGAAAATAAAAATTATCATATAACGGTTTGAATGATTATCCATCGCGTGAATGATTTTGAATTACATTGATTACTTGATTTATATTGGATTTATTTATGTGAGTCGTTATAACCATGTATGATAATGACTAGTTCGTCTGTCTTGGCACTCTGGTGAACGCCGGAATCGATCTTAAGATTTTGTCACCCTAGGCTGGCTGAGTCTAACTGTAGCGAACAGCTGAGGTTTAGGGGAGTCACCCCCGTATAAATCTATACGCAAACTCTCGCTCTCCCTCCAGGAGACTTTGATTATAACTACAGACTACGACCGGCACATATTGGTGCCACCCATTATTACTCACTAAATCCTAATTGACTTTGATTACTATTGATTAACGACCTGTATTTGTTTACTAGGACCTTACTAGCAGTACTAATGGGCCACTAAGTCTCAATAGCACTTCAAAGCCATTGAGGGTCCCTTAAATATGAAATTGGGTCGTAGGAGGACCAATAACATTTATTACTATTCCTTGGGCCCAAAATTATGTTAATGGGTCACGAAGGCCCCAACAAGAATGATTGAACTTTCAAGCCCAAAGTTTGGATTGTTTACTTGTTTTTAGGAATTGTATAATTGTTGGAGGTTTGATAGGATGATTGTTATTTTGGATTGGCACGAGGCCGCTCGGTTGTTGTTAACGATTCTTGGAATTATACATATATTCATCTTCCAGAGTTGTAGTTTGTATTTTTTTATTTTTTTGACTCAAACATCTTGATAGTAAAAGGATTGATTCAAAAAGTTGGTTTGACCCATTTTAGCCCTTCTTTAATAAAGCTGACAATTTTAGTCCCTTTTATAAAAAAAGAGATTTTAAGTCCTTAAATCATTTTCTTGACACATTGGACCTATTGTTAGGTGCATTTCATGCATTCATTTTGTAGTTTTAGTTCATAAAAGTGCATTGCATTTAAGTTTAAACTCATGCATTTTGCATATTTTTCGGGATTTTTCATGATGAGATTCCATTCACACACTTTTATGATATTTCAGGGACTTTTGAAGGTTGGATCTTGATGGAGGAAGTTAAAAGGAGTTGGAGACAATGTTTCAGAATTTTTGGAGCATTTGAAGAGAGAGAATAAAGAAATAAAGAATTTGGCTTCATAGGAGTTTACACGGCCGTGAAAATGATAGCTTATAGTTTACACGGGCCGTATAAACGCATATACAAGAGCATTCTACTTTTCTTGTTTACACGGTCGTGTAAATGGCACCCTTTAATTTACACGGGTCGTGTAAACGTCTCGACAGTTTTTAAAGTAGTTTTACTCTCATATAATTCAGACAATCAGTTTTGTTGGAAGTTAAGTCAAATTCTGGGCAGAGAGAAGGCGATTTTCAGAGCTTTTGGAAGTAGATTAACACTTGGAATCACTTTAATTTCCTTTTTGTAAGTCAATTTGAAGTTTAAACTTGTTTGATTTGTAGTTTAACCTAGACATGTGTGGTTGATTTCATTATCATTTCCGAGTCTGAATTCTTAAGTATGTGTTGTTAGGTTGTAACTTGAACTTGATTTGTGTTTAACATCTAGTAATCTTTGATTTGATCTTAATCATGTGTTTGGTTTATTCTCTTTTTCACTTGATCAATGAATTAGGGTTTTTATCAATCTAGTTAATCAAATTGTAAAATTCGTATATGTTTTATGATTTGATGTTAGTAACATGCACTTAATTGATTGTAATTAAATCAAAATGAGTGTAATCAAAGATTAAATGTTCATAATCCCAAGCTTATGAGGAATATTGAATATTATCGGTAATTGTTGCAAGAACTTAAAGTCATTTAATGATTTGATGAAAGAGCTTATTTGAATTAAATCAATTAAATGAAGTTTTATTTTTAGAACATGTTTTGAATAAAACATTTTTTGTCAACTTGGATATTAGAGTTTATTAGTATCTAAATTACCAACCTAAATAGAACATAATCATATTCATTTCGCATTTTTCAACATAATACATGTATAAGAATCAGAATCGGAAATGTATTTGTTTTACTAAATTCTGTTAACAATCTTGTTTATTTATGAAGTTTAAATCTAGTTCAAACACAATCCCCCATTTTAATATTATTTGTATTATGTGTGAAAATATGGCAAGATAAGAAGTCATGTATTCATGTGGACCGACCCTGCTTACTCTATACTATCTTTAGTGTATGAAATAACAGTGATTTGAGCTTTATTAATATTATTTTATCCCATTATTTGTTGGTTTGACAGCCAAACAAATTGGCGCCGTTGCCGGAGATACGATAGTACTAATTGTTTATGCCAAGATCTTTTCGCACAGGTACACCTTTACCAATTTATTTGGAGATAGAGAAATCTGCTAAACAAAGAAAGAAGCAAGCCAGACTTTTAAAGAAACAACAACATTCTGGAGCTTCTTCATCAAATCCATCAACCCCATCTTCACCAACATCCAAAAGTACCACCTCATCATCTTCACCTTTACCTGAATCTGAAACCTTTATCCCTACTCCTACCATGGGAGACAACCGTGGCCAAAATCCTCCACGTCCACCACCTGAACAAACCTTTAGACAATGGGCCACTCAAGATGATGAGAATTGTAATCGAGAATTAGAAAGCAATGATGATTTAGATGAATGAGTAATGAATGATATGAACACCAGATCTAAATATTAATCAGCAAATTTTGTATTGAACAGAGAATTCGAATACAATACTGATTACAAGAATAAGCAGAAAGACTCATATCTCTACTTCTATCCTCAGTCCCTATTTATAAGAAACATGAGTGTACAAAAAATACTAAGTCTAGACATTAAGCTTCGACATTAAGTGACTTAGTAAATAAACATGCGAAATAGTCATGACAAGGCTTCGACTTAGTAAATAAACATGCGAAATAAACATGCGAAATAGCATTGTCCTTCGTATTTCAGAATACCAAGTAATTATCTTCTTCAGCTCCTTCCTGTCTCCATCATTGTTCTTGGTGCAGTTATTCATACGAACAATAAAGTTCGTATATTGCGAAGTTGTATATCTTTCAATATCAACAACTTGAAACAAGAATCTCTTTGCCTTTCCCCTTGTGTCTTTCCCTGTGAACACCATTGCAAATGGTTTGAGACAAATTTCACCAGCCGCATATTTCATCAACTCTGGTTGTGGCTTCGTAGGTTCCATAGCAACATTAACCTTTCTTCCAACACCTGAAGCGAGTTCTTCATCGGTTAAGGCCAAACAATCATAGTAATTATCTATGAATATCTTGAGATGCCCTAGACCAAGTATGAATACATCTAAATCAACCTCCTTCAGATGGTTTTCTTCCATATCTTTCAGAATCAGGGCTACTTGAATGAGATCATTGATATTCATCAAAGGAAAATTAGCAATTGAGAAATTAAATGGTTTGTTGTCAGCTCGAACAACAAAGTATCGAAAGTTCTGAAGTAGATTCTCAAACATGACATCTTTCTTGATAGCCGTTACTCTTTTTATCTTTACCAAAGACCAAACTTCATCTTGATCTTTCCCAAGCACAGCATGAAACCGAATTTTCAAGTATGTGTACTCATCAGGATCTTTGAATTATTCACTGACCTTGTACTGTGTTGTGATAAACATCATTTCGTTAATTGGGAAGTCAAGTTGGCACATGTCTGAATTTGCAGTGGCATAGCTTTTCCTTGGCTTTTTCTCAAAGGCATACACGTGATTCCCCAACACTCTGAATTCAATTGATTCGAACGAATATAACTTCACAGGATCTCCTTTATTCATTGTCGGAGGGTCATTTTCCCTTAGCCTTAAAATGCTTTGAATATGCCTCTGTTTCTCAATCTCATCATTAATTTCAGCTTTCTTATCCTCCTTCGACTTTTCTTGAACAATGCCTTTTCCTTTCCCAGTATTTGAAGTATCAGGCTTCGCACTTGAACTTCCTGTATTTGTTGAATCAATTTTAATTCCCTTAGGAATTACTTTTGTAATTGGTTTTGATGTTACAACTGTTGAAGGAATGGAGCTGGTATTCATAGGTAATGTTGTTTTCAGTTGAGTTGAATACACTTTCCCAACAACTTTCGCATCCTCCCCTTTACTTCCTTTTACTTCTCCCCCTTGCACCCCTGTGACAACAGGTGGGGCATTCTTTGGCAAAAGAGAAGTAAAATTTGCTATGGGAGCCAAAGCCTTTTGAATTGCCTGCTCCAACGAAGTGACTTTCAATGTAATAAATTCAAGAGTTAAAATTGTTTGCGAAGTAGGCTTGGATACAATTGCTTTTAGTTCAGTTAACAACTCAATGACCTTAGCGAACTGCTCCTTGTCATTTTTTCTCTTGGCTTCGATAGTTGGCGCAGTTGATTGAAAGTCTTTAACAATCTGTGTAAGTGCATCTGCCACAATATCAACCCGTTTTTGCACTATCAAATTTTGCAAAGTTATTTGTTGAAGCTCTTTTGCCATCTCCTGCTTTAATTCTTCGACTTTTAAGTTTACATCCTCCCTTAATTTCTTGACATCTTGGACAAAGAGAACATGGCGTTCTTTTGCAACACTTTTCAATTCTTGTAAGGCACCATCAAAGTTTTTTTCTTGAGCTTTAAGCCAAAGCTCATTGTTTTTATCATTGCCATCTATCTTCTCAAGTCGTCTTCTTTCAGCTGCTTTGATCATTGCATCAACCTCCATACCAAAAAGTGTATGCTTCGCACCAAAGTCAGCTTGTGACTGAAGGATGGTGTTTCATTTGCGATTCAAGATTTTGAATTGTTTTCCCGACATAAGCATGTGATCAGGTATCTCCTCCTCCTCTGAATTAAAATGTAGTTCTTCAAATGTTCCTCCGAAACCACCTCATTTTGTTTCATCATCGGAATGAGCTTGAGAATATATTGGTTGAGGATTCTCAGGGGATTGAGATGGGAAAAAAGTTGTGAAAGGATGTTTCAAAACGTGATCAAATATGGGTGAAGTTGTAACACAAGGGTTTGGAATGGGAAATGGTGGTAACGAAGTATTTAGGCTTTCAGATGAGATAGGTAACGAAGCGGACAAAACAATAGGTAATGAAGTGTCGACACTCGTGATAGGTACCCCCGTATCAGATACGTTGACAACCATATCAGAAGTACGTACCTCCTCATTAAATGATTCAGTAGAGACTACTTCGAGTGGAAATGTAGCTGTGGTAGAAACATGCGAAGTGATAGTTGAGGATATATTGGAAGTAGTTACCATCTCTGATGTCGAAATAATCGGAGTGTCAGGAACAACTTCATCTTCTAAAGAACCATCTCTAACAACAGGCTTCATTTTCTTATACAACTTCTCAGTAATGTTCTTCGCAACATCATGGGCTCTCTTTTTCTTAGACATTGGAGAAGTAGGTGCAGGAATTTCTCTAAAGACAATTCCCTTACTACTCACTTGAGTCTTGCGAAGCTTCTTTAAAACTCCTGATTTTGAAGGTATTATCTCCTTCGTAGCCTTGTCAGATCCAATTTCCTTCTGAATATATTCCCCCACTGAAGACTTAGGTAATTCATTCTTTGTTTGTTCTTCATTCTTCGACTTCTTTGCTTGCTTGGAAGATTCACCTTCAACATTCAACAAAACTCCAGTTCGAACATCTGGATTGATAGTCTTCATATATCTGATGAGCACTTTATGAGTAGAATGTACTTTGCGAAGCATTGTATCAGGAATTCTCGCAATGTTCGTAAAGATGTTTTAATCATCCTCCACAACCTTAGGACATTGGTACTTAGTAAACTTTGCAACCTCGACACCTTCAGGAAATTGAATGCCTGCTTTTTCATAAACTTTTTGAAGAATTAAGCTCCAATAACGAGCACATGAAATCCCCTTTTCAACAGTTGTATTTTCAAGACTCTTAATGAATTCCTTCCATAATTGAGTCCCATAATCCACACTGAGATCATAGTATAACCCATTACCATCGCATAAACTTCCATCCTGCCTCTGTCAAGACCTACACTTCGTCCTATTAAACATCGGAGGAAAATTCCAAAGAGAAAATTCTACATACGTGGAAAGCCTGACTTTCTGAAATCACTTATTTTGTCTAACGGTGGGTGATGTCCCATCTCATCGAACATGTGAACAATTTGTGCATTATGAGGTTTGAAGAAAGGAGTGGTGTTAGGAATCTCCAAGAAACTGATGAACATCGAATTTGTCAATCGAATCCTTTTATCATTCACCAAGTTGAAAGTGATGATGTTTGTTGCTTTGTTGTATGAAGCTGTAGAAGCCTCCATTGATAACCATGTCATCGGAACGGAAAAAGAATTAAACATCACCGTGGCTAAAGGTGATCTTTTCAGAGCAACAATTAGCATCTTACACTCCTATGGATACGTAGACACAACAACATCAACCTGATAATTGGTACTTTGAATTTTCATCAGAGGTTGTGAGATAATTTCTTCAGTGTTGGATTGATTGGCTGCCATTGTTGAAAACTTTAGAATATCTTCAGAGAAGAATTCTAGGGTTTTTGTTCATCTGAGAATTATGAATTGTGTAAAGATTGTAGTGAAAAATTCCCTTTTTATATATATATTGCCCCAAAATTGAACAGTAGATGAATTATAGACTAGGTTACATGTTCCTGAAAACTCGTAATTACGCGCCATTGTAATGATCATGCCCTATTAAATTCCTTGAAACTAGGGCCAACGGTTACTTTAAACCCTTCGCAATCTCAACTGTTAAAATGAACCCTTCGTTTTTGAGGTTAGGCTCTTTCGTTTATGGGATGTTAAACGAAGTCATATGCCAGACTTGTGAAATCGTCAGCCTAAGTTGGTAGTACTTAGAACCTCAAGGATTTCGTAAGTGCATGTGATCCAAACGAATGAGATAAGAAGCAATTTTAAGAAAAATTTGGGATTCTGTGATGTCAAATTTTATTGACACGGAGCAGTAAAACCCCGGGAAAAGGTTACTTTATTAATTACCAAGAGAGGTAATCAACTACTTTCATGTGTTCCCGTGATATATAATCGACTACTTATAGAGAAGTATCGAAGGGCTTCTTTTATAGGGTCAATTTGGTGGTTATGCGAATTTTGTTACATATCATCCTAAACATAAGGTGAGTAATTGTAACTGAAATTACTTGTTTGATCATTGAAATCAAAGACAAGTTTGCTTTGGATTATTTTGAAAAGTGACAATGGATTCAGATATATACTCACACGGAAATCATATTCATAAAAAAAAATTAAGTGTTGGATCCTGTTGGGAAACAAACCTCATGGGCTTCGAGCATTTGATCGGGACCACTCATGCGAATGAATATGATTCGGAGTATATGAAATATCAGGTACAGAAACAAAGGTTTCGTATAATTCTGGAACATAGTTCCCCGTCAATTCCTTAATGTGTGAGGATTTTGGGTTTTACTTACTTCACGGACTCATGAAATAAGATCATTAACACAGATTGATGACATGTTTAAATCACGATTGGTTTCATCAAGTGATCTCAAGGACATGTGTCTTTGTGTGTGCATTGTGTTAAGAAATTTTGTGATGAAAAAGATTGTTTGTAAGATCGAATGTACCTCTGTTATTTTTGGACCAAACAGAAAACTCTTAACTCATGTGAGAAGAGCAAGGTATCTCGTTGGACTTATGCGAATGTAAGCCGAATTGGGAAGAAACTTTCGTAAAAAAAAATTCATTAAGGCTTTCGTTTGATACACATAGAGTCATTTGAGGCTTGGGTCGACATGCAGCAGCATGCTTCTAGGGACACCCTAACTAGTATATAGTTCAAAGAAATAATACCTTCCCATAGATACCTAAGCATGTTCTCTTCGAATTTTGCTCCCACTAGTACTGAAAAACACAAATCTAAAAGAACAAAATTAAAAGAACAAAAATCTTTTTGTATTTTTTTTTTCAAAACAAAATTTAAGAAATTAAAAAAAAATTAAGAAAATGTTTTTGGAATTTTTGAATATTTAGAAAATGAAATACAAAGCAAAAGAAAATCTAACTACAAACAAATGAAAATATTTTTGGTTTTTCGCGTTTTCTCAATGCTTAAAAAAATTAATTGAAGTTACCCAAAATGCGAATGAGAATCATAGCGAAGCCACTTAACGCACAGTAACTTCTGAATGATTCCGACTTAGATCCGCTGACTGAACATTTCTTTACTTGACAAACTCCTTTCATCCTTGAGTGATGTTATTTGACACTGAATTCGCATCGAGCATTCCTAAACCTGCTAAAATTCTCACAAAAGATTTTTCATCAAGAGCTTTAGTAAAAATATCAGCAAGTTGTTCAGTGGTCTTAACAAAATGTACTTTAATATTCCCTTCCTCGACATGATCTTTGATAAAGTGATATCGAAGAGCAATGTGTTTTGTCTTTGAGTGCTGTACAGGATTATGACAAATGCGAATTGCACTTTGAGAATCACAGTACAAGGGAATCTTTTTCATATTTATTGCATAGTCACGAAGTTGACTTTGAATCCAAATAATTTGAGAAGTACAGACAGCAGCTGAAATATATTCAGCTTCAGCAGTGGAGATAGCAACACAAGTTTGCTTCTTCGATTGCCAACTCACCAGCTTCCCATCCAAAAGTTGACATCCACCACTTGTGCTCTTTCGATCTAAAGTACATCCCCCTAGGTCAGCATCTGAAAAAGCTTGAATGAAAAATCCCGAATTCGAAGGATACCAGAGTCCTAAAGACATTGTCCCCTTAAGATAGCGAAAAATGTTTTTCACTGCAGTTAAGTGAGGTTCTCTGGGATTAGCTTGGTACCTAGCACAATTACACACTGAAAACATAATATCGGGCCTACTTGCAGTTAAGTACAATAAAGACCCTATCATGCTTCGATAAAGTGTTAGATCAACAGCAGGGGCATTTAACGAAGGAGTTAGTCTTGTTCCCACTGCCATTGACACTCTAAGCTTTGCACTGTTTGTCATTCCAAACTTCTCGAGTAGATTCTTCGTGTATTTTTCTTGATTGATAAAAATTCCATCCTTATTCTGTCTTATATTCAACCCAAGAAAATTATTTATTTTTCCCATCATGCTCATTTCAAATTGACTTTTCATAAGATTTTCGAATTCAGTAGACAATTTAGGGTCAGTTGAGCCAAAAATAATATCGTCAACATAAATTTGAACAAGCATTAGATGATTACCCACTTTCTATCGAAATAGTGTGGGATCAACTGATCCTTGCTTACATTTTGACTGTTTCAAGAAATTGGTAAGAGTTGCATACCATGCTCGTGGTGCTTGTTTTAACCCATAAACTGCTTTGTCTAGAATGTAGACATGATCAACATAGACCGTTTCTTCTAGCTCCCCATTCAAGAATGCACACTTAACGTCCATTTGATAAACATCAAAATTTTTGTGAGCTGCATAGGCTAAAAATATGCGAACTGCCTCGAGTCTTGCGACAGAGGCGAAGGTTTCTTCATAATCAATTCCTTCTTGTTCTGAATATCCTTTTACTACAAGCTTAGCTTTGTTGCGAATAATATTGCCATCTTTGTCGGTTTTATTTTTGAAAATCCATTTTAATCCGACAATCAAAACATCAGAAGGTTTAGGAATAAGTCTCCAAACCTTGTTTCGTTCGAATTCAGCCTATTCAGATTACATGGCAACAACCCAATCTGAGTGTTCCATTGCATTCTTTACTATCTTTGGCTCTATTTTCGAAATAAAAACATTAAACATACACAATTCTTGATTCACATTAAGTACCTCATTTTTGGCACGAATCTGAGCTCTAGTCAACACACCTTCTTGAGGATTCCCTATGACCTGTTTTTTTGGATGACGTTTTTTCCATTTTTCCATTGGTGGATATGCCGGATCGAAGTCTAATGGTGCATCCTCATACACCTCTTCGTTTTCAGTTCTAGCAACTGAAATGTTGTCATCAACTTCATACTCCCCCTCAACTGAACCTTCAAGCTCCCCTCTCAACTTGATTATCTTCATTCCTTTTCTCCCCCTCGAAAGTATGTCCATCTTGAACATTGATTTCATCAGTCGTATGCTCCCCCTCCATACGAACTTCAGGCATGCTTTCGCTACTATTTGAATCAGACGTATGAGGAGAGTCATCAATATGTTTTGAGGGTTCTGGTGATTGATTATCAGCAGCATGAATTTCAACATCGATCACCCTATCAGGAATACCAAAAATTAATTCATAATCAAAATCAATAGTATTTTCATTTTCAACTGGATTATTTGAATCAGCAATGATGGGCTTTTGTTCAATTTTGCGATCTATCTGCTTAAGAAAATAGTCATCAAAGGTTAAGTTGAAATTCTCTTCAACTTTTTGTGTTCGCTTGTTTAATACTCTGTATGCAACAGAATTATGTGAATATCCTAAGAATATGCCTTCATCTGCCTTCGCATCAAATTTGGAGAGATTATCTTTTAAGTTCATTATAAAACACCTGCAACCAAAGACATGTAAAAATTTTACATTAGGTTTTCGATTGTTAAGTATTTCATATGGAGTAATATTGAATCTTCGATGAATAAATGAATGATTATGAGTAAAACACGCAGTTGACACAGCTTCTGCCCAAAGATATTGAGGTAAGTTTGCATATGTTAGCATAGTCCTTGCCGCTTCGCATAGAGACATATTCCTCCTTTCAACCACGCCATTTTGTTGTGGTGTATATGGTGATGAAAAAATATGCGAAATTCCCTTAGCTGTGATAAAAGAATCCAGCTTTTGATTTTTAAACGCAGAACCATTATCGCTTTTGATCTTGCAAACATTCTTTTTAAGACTCATCTCAATCTTCTTGATAAAGTCGATCATCATTTGAGCAACCTCAGATTTTAACCTGAGAAAAAATACCCATGTAAATCGAGAAAAATCATCAACATTAACTAAAATGTACCACCTTTTATTGAGTGTCTCAACAGTCGACGACCCACATAAGTCGATGTTAAGAAGTTCCAACGGTTCTACGATATTCAAATCTATAATGATTGGATGTCCTTTTCTGTGTTGTTTTCCCTGTTCGCAAGCTGCACATAAAGTATCATTATCAAATTTAAGCACAGGCAAACCTCAAACCAAATCTTCAGTGACAAGTTTATTGATATTGCGAAATTTCAAGTGAGACAATCTGCGATACCATAGCCAGCTAATATCATTTGAAGCCTTCGACAAGAGACACACTATTGGTTTTCCCACAATCGGTTTGATGTCGAGTGTGAACATATCGCCATATCTTTTTGACTTGAGAAGCACTTCATTTGTATTCACTTTTGATATGATGTTGCCTTCTTCATTAAACACCACCTGATTTCCAGTTCCCACAACAAGTTGCGAAACACTAATCAATTTATGTTGAAGACCTTCGACATAAGCAACTCTATTTACTGTGAATTGTCCATTTGTGACTTTTCCATAGCCCTTCACTTGACATTTATGATTGTTGCCAAATTTGACTACTCTAGCATTTTCCAAGCTTTTATAATCTCGCAAGTTCTCCTTTCTTCCAGTCATGTGACGAGAGCAACCACTGTCAATATACCATTTCGAATCATATTGTTTATCACACATCATCTACAATTAATGAAAAATTTTAGGAACCCAACATTTTTTGGGTCCTTCATTAGTATCATTAAACAGATTCTTAGAATTTAATAACCAGGTTTTTAGTTTTTCCTTCACACTTTGAATTAAATCAACATCATCTAATCTAGATATTGAAATAAAGTTGTTCGATAGTTTTGGGTTTTCCTTGATTTTCACCTCAGCATTTGCAACCTGCTTAACTTTCATAACTGGTTTCCATTTTTGTACTGGAATGGTTGAACCATTAGATGATAAACTTTCAGCATAAGATTCATTCACATATTTTTCGAATGCAGTCTTGATTTGTTGTTGTGAAAATTTGTCATTTTGAAATTGTTTTCCTTTTCCTTCTAGCCAACTGTTGATCGAATTTACATTAGATTTTCCTTTTGTGTAAGAAACTTTGGTTGGTTTTGTGATTGAATGATTTGGAAAATTTGGTTGTTTAGGTGAAAATCTTGTTTTTGTTTGGGATGTAACATTCAAAATTGGTGAATTATTCGTTGATTTTCCAACATTTTGAAACTTACGATCATTCACAAAGTTATGCGAAGTCTCATATTTTCTAATGTTATCATATTTTTGAATAAATCCCACCTTTTTATTTTTCAAATCCTGTGTTTTAACATCATTAGGCTTTTCGTTAGACACTATTTGCCAAAAAAATTGCCTTTCGTGCTTTTCTTTTCGAAACATTGTTTTCACATGAAAATTTTCCAACCATCACTTTAAATTCGTGAGAATTCAATTTCACTTCAGATTTTGTTTTACCATCTTTTTGAAACACTTTCTATTCTTTTGCATTTTTAACCACCCATTTTTGTGATGATTTCTGATTTTGAAAAACATAAGGGTTTTAAGTTAAATTGTTTTCTACCACGTTTTGATTTGCGTAGAAACCTTTGGTAGTTAATCGTTTGTTATCAATTTCAACCATTTTGTTAAATTCAGGCTTTATTTTCTCAACATTTCCAGTAGTTACGAACACTTGGTTTGGAAAAACCGTTTTATCAGTGCATGTAAAATTCGGATAGACAACCGTGTTGGTTTCCAAGTAGTGTGCACCTTTGGCATTAAGAACTTGGTGGAATTCCTTCGAGTCACCATATACTTCCTCAACAAAAACGCGTGTAGGTGATGTTTCAGTCGAAACATTCTTCTCTTTCTTACATTCACATGAAGTTTTCATTTCTTCATCATCATCAGTGTCATCTGTTTGGCTACTTCGAACTTCCACATCATCAAAGTCAAAAAGTTGCGAAGTTGAGGGTTTGTTAGTGTCAACCTTCACTATCGAATCAACTACAATTTCTTTACCTTTGACCTTAGATGTTATATTAATTACAGACAGTTTAGAATAATCAATCTTTTCTTCCTCTTCGATTTCACTAATTTCACTCACATTATCTGAATTATCATCGACATCAGCATAATTGAGTTGAGAATCAAGAGTCGAAATCTCAGTTTTCTTTAAGATCCTAATTTGTTCATTCTTTGTTAAACTATCATTTACAATATCTACCAATTCATCAGCATCCAGAAATTCTGACAATACCATATGCAAATCTATCATCAGGTATTTTGTCAAACTGAGCAATAGTATCTTCACAATCATAAGATATAACATCAACTTTTTCACGTTCAAAAGCAAGAAAAGGAAGTAATTTTCTATGTTGTTCTTTGCTTATTTCAGATGAATGATGTAAAGCAGTTAACCTTGCATAAAGTCTTTTAGCTGAATTACAGTAGATGTTTCGTTGAGCTAACAACAATCTAACGTCTTTATCTAACCTATCCCTATCAGAATTAACATTTTTCATCTGAAGTTCAAGATAGTCTACCCTGATTTGCTTTATGTCTAATTGTCTACGTGTCTCAGCTAGTTGTGTTTTTAGATTTTGAGCCTCAGTACTAGCAGACAAAATAACAGCATCAAAATAAGCAACAGTGTCATCGAAAGCAGTTATTTCAGCATCATAAGCAATTAAAGGAATATTAAAAGATTCAAGAATAGCACGTACCTTGGTGGTCATAAGAGACTTATCAGTGGATTTGGACACGAAGCAATGTCCAGAGATTTCTTCTTCTTCTTCGCTATTCTTCTTTAAACTAGCGAACATCGCACTGTGGGTAAGGTGCCTCATTTCTTCGTCATCTGAACCTGACGACCAGATTTGGTAGGTTCCACTTTCATCATTGTCCATCTCTCCCTTCGCAACCAAAGACAACCCTTTTTCTTTTGCTCGAACTTCCTCAAGCTTTTCAGCATAGTAAGCTTCATCTTTAACTTTGGATTTCTTTTCATCCTTCTTCCTTAACATGCAGTCAGCTGCGTAGTGGTTAGCTCCACTACAGTAATGACAATTGACTCCTGAGTCACCTTTCAGCTTTTTCTCTGCCTTCAATTCCTTCACATTTTCATCTACCTTCTCATACTTCTCATACTTCTTCTTTTCCTCACCTCCAATCTTTACTCCAGCTTTTTCAAAACTACTTCGCATCTCCTTGCATACTCTTTGGTTTGAATGGCTTCTTAAAAAAATTTCTTTACTCTGTTGTTAGAGTAAAATGGAACTGCCTCATCATCAGAATTCATCAGGAACCCCTCATCATCCGATCCTTCCTTTTCAACAGACTCAACTTCATTCATTTTCAACACCAATGCCAGTGGTCCACCCAAACTTTGTTTCGACTCTTCTAACATTTTAGCCACTTCGTTTTCGTGTGTCTTTAGCTGATTGTATAGATCATTCAAACTTGAAGTGTCAAAGCTCTGCTGATTCTTTATCACCATGCTCACACTTCGCCATTCTTTGCGAAGCCCCATGATGAATGTAAGATTAAATTCCATATGGGACCTTGTGATTCCATACCTGCTGCATCGATAAATGAGTTCATTCAGACGATCATAGTAATTTTCAATTGTCTCATCATCCTTCTGTCTGAACTCTTTAAGCTCAACAAGACATTTTTTAACAGAGTTGATCTTTTTCTTTTCACTTCCCTGGTATTTTTCTTTCAAAGTGATCCAGGTATCTTTTGTTGTTTTACAACCACGAATGTAATTATAAACCACAGGTGGCAAAGCACCTCTCAGCTCTCGCATACATCTCTTCACATTCTTTTTCATATGATCACCTTGATTACTGAATTGATCTGAAGTTCCAGAGGCACCTAATGTTTGAACATTCGTAGGAGGTAGAACTGATCCATTGATACAGTTCCAGAGCTCCTCATCAATCCCATTCAGATAATCTTCCATTCTGTCAGCCCATTGATCATAATATTCTGGAATCAACATTGGAATTTTAGTAGAAGAACCAAGCAAAAGAGAGTATAAGTTCATAGTGTTCATGTTAAAGTTCGCCATTGTTGAACACAAAGAATTTGATGAAAAACTTGAAAAACTTGATGAATTTGTTAACCGATCAAATGAATTGATCACAAATTGCTAATCGAATACTCGACTAAACAATTCAGATGCAGAATCAATTCAAATCTGAAGATCAAGAGAGATTTTCAGAACCAAAAGCGCGGAAATATTTTGAATAAACTTGTAACTCAAAATGCAAATGATTCTAGAATGAAAATCAGATCAATACAGTTTGAATCCTGCTCTGATACCAATTGATGAGAATTGTAATCGAGAATTAGAAAGAAATCATGATTTAGATGAATGAGTAATGAATGATATGAACACCAGATCTAAATATTAATCAGCAAATTTTTTATTGAACAAAGAATTCGAATACAATACTGATTACAAGAATAAGCAGAAAGACTCATATCTCTACTTCTATCCTCAGTCCCTATTTATAGGAAACATGAGTGTGCAAAAAATACTAAGTCTAGACATTAAGCTTCGACATTAAGTGACTTAGTAAATAAGCATGCGAAATAGTCAAGACAAGGCTTCGACTTTTATAACAATATGACTCAACACAAGATGTCACCCAACAACCTTTGTGCATAAATTACCCTGCAGCAATCAACTATGAACTCAAGTCTGGACTAATCCATTTATTACCCTCATTCCGTGGTCTTGAGAATGAAGACCCACATAAGTTCCTTAAGGAATTTCATGTTGTCTATGTGGGTATGAAGCCACATGAAGTTACAGAAGATCAAATCAAGTTAAGGGCATTCCCCTATGCTTTACAAGATTCAGCCAAGGAGTGGTTATATAATTTACCACCGGGGTCAGTCACAACATGGAATGAACTTGCAAGGATGTTTCTGGATAAATATTTTCCAGAAATGAGAGCTTCAGCTATACGCAAAGAGATAATTGGTATCAAGCAACAAAAGAGAGAAGCCTTGCATACTTATTGGGAACGGTTCAAGAAATTGTGTTCAAGATG
Organism: Lactuca serriola; assembly: GCF_051521515.1. Taxonomy (NCBI): domain Eukaryota; kingdom Viridiplantae; phylum Streptophyta; class Magnoliopsida; order Asterales; family Asteraceae; genus Lactuca; species Lactuca serriola. The sequence goes on from NC_136416.1 coordinate 137,761,136, forward strand.
TCCAAAACATGGGATTACAGAATATCAATTGTTGCAGTATTTTTGTGAAGGAATGTCATCTTGGGATAGGAGATTACTCAATGCATCAAGTGGTGGATCTATAGCTGATAAGACTCCAACAGAAATCAGAGTTCTTATCAAGAACATGGCAGAAGAGTCCAAGCATACAGTCCAAGAAGAAGAATAGTACAGTGATGCACCAAGAGGAGTGAAAGAAATTTCTACCCCAAAAATTGAAAGTCAACTTTCTGAGTTAACTAAAGCAGTGATGATGCTTGCAAAGGACAAGGGTGTGCAACCACCAACAGTTAGACCTTGTGGTATTTGTACACAAGTTGGATATCCCACTGATATGTGCCTAATGTTACAAGAAGATGTAGAGCTAGTTCAAGCTATGGGATTTTCAAGTCAACAACAAGGAAACTTCCAACCAAGAAGCAATCCAAATTTGCATCAACCTAATGCCAATTTTCAGCCAAAACCACCACCTTATCAACCAAGACCCCCATTTCAAAATCAAATGCATCACCAACAAAGTTATCAACTACATTTCCAGCCAACTCAAACTCCTCATCAATCTCAATTCCATCCTCAAAACATGCATCAAGGAAGTAGTTCAAGCGGATCGGGAATGTCTTTGGAAGACATTGTTAAGATTTTAGCCACAAGTACTCAAACATTTCAAAATGAGACCAAGGCGAGCATCAAGACTTTGGAGCAACAAATGACTCAACTCGCCACTTCTATGAGTAAATTGGAGTCACAAGGCAAACTACCCACGCAAACCGAGAAGAATCCAAAACATAGTGCATGTGCCATCACTTTGAGGAATGGCAAAGAATATGAAGGTCCTAAAATGATTGTAGAGGAAGAAGAGATGGAGCTAGATAAAAAAGAAGAGAAGTCAAAAACACCTTCAAAGCAAGTTCCTATTGAGGCAAAAGTCACTCCTCCCCTATTTCCTTCAAGGTTAAGCGAGTCAAAGCGAGAGAAGGAAGACAATGAAATTATGGAGATGTTCAGGAAGGTTGAGGTAAATATTCCTCTTATTGATGCCATCAAACAAGTACCTAGGTATGCTAAATTCCTTAAGGAATTATGTACATCCAAGAAAAAGTTGAAAAGGAATGAAACTGTTAAAGTAAGAGCAAATGTGTCTGCAATGTTACAGAAAAAACTACCTCAAAAATGTAAGGGTCCGGGTGTTTTCACGGTTCCTTGCAAATTAGGTAATCTTCATGTTCCACGGGCTATGCTAGACCTTGGAGCTTCTATCAATGTTTTGCCATATTCCATTTTTAAAACTTTAAATATTTGCACATTGAAGAAGACTGGGGTAATCATTCAATTGGCTAATAGATCTTTAGTACATCCCAAAGGTGTGCTAGAAGATGTGTTAGTCCAAGTGAATGAATTAGTGTTTCCAGCAGATTTTTATGTCCTTGACATGGATGATGATGACTCACCAAATTTGAGTTCAATTCTCCTAGGAAGACCCTTTTTGAAAACAGACAGGACAAAAATTGATGTTTATGATGGTACATTGTCCATGGAATTTGATGGGGAGGTGATAAATTTTAATATCTATGATGCTATGAGATATCCAAGTGATATTTCATCTTTGAATTTTGTGGATGTCATTGAACCATTGACAGAGGAGTGTTTTGATTTGTCCAATCTTGATGTGTTAGCTCTCATTTTAGACAGGAATCTTCAAAAGGAAAGAGTGGAAAAACTTGCCAATCTATTTACAATTGATAAAGAGATTATGGAGGTTGTGTCTTGCATGGATGAGAAGAAGAAAATGAGGTTTGATGTTCCAAAGCTGAAAATACCAATTTCTAATGAGAAACTTGTTCCTTCTATTGTGCAGGCACCGGAATTGGAGCTCAAAACTTTATCCGAGCATCTCAAGTACGCATATCTTGGAGACAAAGAAACTTTGCCAGTGATCATCTCCACCAAGTTGTCAACAAAAGAAGAGGAAGAGCTTGTCACCACTTTGAAAGAGTATAAAGAAGCTATTGGGTGGACTATAGTTGACATCAAAGGGCTAAGTCCTTAACTTTGCATGCACAAAATCCTTATGGAAGAAGACTACAAGCCTTCCAAAGAAGCTCAAAGGCGTTTGAATCCTCCAATGATGGAGGTAGTGAAGAAAGAAATTTTGAAGTTGTTGAATGCGGGGATGATCTACCCTATATCAGATAGCAAGTGGGTAAGTCTGGTCCAAGTTGTGCCTAAGAAGACAGGTATTACCGTTACAAAGAATGACCAAGGTGAGTTAGTCCCCACCCGTGTGCAAAACGGGTGGAGAGTTTGTATTCATTATAGAAGACTTAATTCCTCAACCCGGAAAGACCATTTCCCACTTCCCTTCATTGATCAAATGTTGGAAAGGTTAGCGGGAAAAACACATTATTGTTCCTTGGATGGGTATTCCGGTTTCCATCAAATACCCATTGCACCCGAGGACCAAGAAAAAACTACTTTCACATGGCTGTGTAAACTTATGCCTATAGTTTCCATGGGCCGTGTAAACGACCAGACCATAGTAGATCAGACGCAGCGTTTACACGGGTGTGTAAATGCTACCCTTTAGTTTACACGGGCCGTGTAAACGTAAAAACAGAGTTGGACGATTTTAAGGCTAAAACTCGATTTTTTTTACCTCATTCTTTTCACATAACCTGCGATTCTTCTCCTCCCTACTGCCCCTTTCGAAAAAAAACCCCTTCAAAATACTCAATCTTCCTCAATTTTGCATCAAAAATCAAGCTCCAAGGTATGGATTCTTCTCTTTTCTTCATCTTCTTTATCTTCCACCTCTATTCCACCCTTTTCACGGCCGATTTTGGGGTTTTTGAGCAAACCCTAGAATTTTTGAACTTCAAAATCTCGACCTAATGCTTGATATTTCTTGTAGGATAATCTTGGGGAAAGCATGGGGAAGCATTGGATATCACCCTACCACCATTTTCAAGCACAAATTGGTATAATTGTTCCAAACTCTTACTTTGTGCATTTAGATGAACCATATTCCTTTTTGGGTGATTTTTGGTGAAACTTGCGAGTTCTTGTGCTTCAATTGTCCTAAATTGCATGCAATACTTTGTTGATTCATTTGGGTAATGGCTTCCCGGGGTAAAAGACCTAGAATTGGAACTTCACATGATGAACAAGACCCACATCCCATGGATAACCCTTATGAATTTGGTATTATTTTTGAGACCAATCGACAAGAGATCTTGTTAGCAGAACAATGGGAGATCAAAAGTTTGTGGACATCCAAGCTCTCAACGATTTACATATCTATAAAGGTGTCCACAAGATCTTCAAAAACATAGGACGAGAAGGTCTTTCGAATCTACATGCAGTCAGTTATCAAACACCAATGTTGGAACTATTTTCCTCAATCACCTTTGACTATCAAACCCATCTCCTTACTTTCCGTTTGCTCAATCAAACCCATCAATTTCATGCCAACATCCTTTGTGATATCATTGGTGCTTATAAAGCAAGAAGGGATGTATACACAGCAAAGGGCAGAAAAAATGTCATTTTTGAGCAAAACTGTGCAAGTTTTTGGAGAAGCATCTCTTGTGAGTATGAGTATCATTCAGGCACAGCCAAAGCTTCTAGCATTATTCATCCGGTCTTGAAAGTCACCCACCGGATCATTGCTTCTCTCTTATTTCCTCAAGAAGAGATTAGCAAGGCTAATAAGAGAGAGTTAGATGTTTTGTGGTGTATGATTAACAAGCCTGTAGAAGTCCCTCATTTTGGGTGTTGGGTAATTCAGAAAATGCTCAGAAGTGCTACGAGCAATGGTGGGCAGCTACATTGTGGAGGCATGGTTTCTATTATTGTTGGGCATCTTGGCCTCCATCTACCCAATAACCCAACAAATATAGTCACGGGCCGTACTCGTCTATCAATTGATGTTATGGAAACAATGCATCTTTTCCACCGCCTTCCCACTGGGGATGTTCATTGGACAGTAGATGGGAAAGAGTATCTACGCATTGACATCAGAAACAAGAAGATACTCAATTTAGCCAATGACATTGCATCAACCACTTGGAAACTCAAATCCAACTTAGGTGTTGTAGTAGACCATATTCCTCCACCATCTCCTCCTACTGCTCCTACTGCTGGTGCCTCTAGCTCATCTCACCCCATTCTTTTTCCTGAACACAATCTTTACATGGGCGAGTTTGCATGCTTGAACCACCGTTACACCAGCATACAGCGGGAAGTCGGAGAAATTTATACGGGTGTCGCTGAAATCACTTCTGAATATTAGGACTACCGTAACTTGTAAGAAGAGCATTGGGCCCAACAAGAGCTGTGGTGGGCTGAACAAGATCAGAGATGGGTCGCTCAAGAGCAGCATAACCGCAACATTCATCACCTACTAAGCGATTGTTTGGTTGTCAAACCAACAAATAATGGGATAAAATAATATTAATAAAGCTCAAATCACTGCTATTTCTTATACTAAAGATAGTATAGAGTAAGCATGGTCGGTCCACAGGAATACAGGACTTCTTATCTTGCCATATTTTCACAAATAATACAAATAATATTAAAATGGGGGATTGTGTTTGAACTAGATTTAAACTTCATAAATAAACAAGATTGTAAACAGAATTTAGTAAAAGAAATACATTTCCGATTCTGATTATTATGCATGTATTATGTTGAAAGATGCAAAATGAATATGATTATGTTCTATCTAGGTTGGTAATTTAGATACTAATAAACTCTAATATCCAAGTTGACAAAAAATGTTTTATTCAAAACATGTTCTTCAAATGAAACTTCATTTAATTGATTTAATTCACATAAGCTCTTTCATCAAATCATTAAATGACTTTAAGTTCTTGCAACAATTACCAACAATATTCAATATTCCTCTTAAGCTTGGGATTATGAACATGTAATCTTTGATTACACTCATTTTGATTTAATTACAATCAATTAAGTGCATTTTACTAACATCAAATCACAAAACATATACAAATTTTACAATTTGATTATCTAGATTGATAAAAACCCTAATTTATTGATCAAGTGAAAAAGAGAATAAACCAAACACATGATTAAGATCAAATCAAAGATTACTAGATGTTAAACACAAATCAAGTTCAAGTTACAACCTAACAACACATACTTAAGAATTCAGACTCGGAAATGATAATGGAATCAACCATACATGTCTAGGTTAAACTACAAATCAAACAATTTTAAACTTCAAATTGATTTACAAAAAGGAAATTAAAGTGTTTCCAAGTGTTAATCTACTTCCAAAAGCTAGGAAAATCGCCTTCTCTCTGCCCAAAATCCGACTTAACTTCCAACAAAACTGATTGTCTAAATTATATGAGAGTAAAACTACTTTAAAAACTGTCAAGACTTTTACACGACCCGTGTAAATTAAAGGGTGGCATTTACACGACCGTGTAAACAAGAAAAGTAGAATGCTCTTGTATATGCATTTACACGACCCGTTAAACTATAAGCAATTTTACTCTCATATAATTCAGACAATCAAGTTTCAAATAGTTTTAACCTTAATTTTATTTTCTTTTATTCTATTTTATTTTCTCCAGTTTAAATCTTCTTGTTCTTTCTTGAGGACAAGAAAGGTTCAAGCCTGGGGAGATTTGTTAGCTGCATTTCATGCATTCATTTTGTAGTTTTAGTTCATAAAAGTGCATTGCATTTAAGTTTAAACTCATGCATTTTGCATATTTTTCGAGATTTTTAATGATGCAATTCCATTCACACACTTTTATGATATTTCAGGGACTTTTGAAGGTTGGATCTTGATGGAGGAAGATAAAAGGAGTTGGAGACAGAGTTTCAGAAGTTTTGGAGCATTGAAGAGAGAGAATGAAGAAATAAAGAATTTGGCTTCACAGGAGTTTACACGGCCGTGTAAATGATAGCTTATAGTTTACACGGGCCGTATAAACGCATATACAAGAGCATTCTACTTTTCTTGTTTACACGGTCGTGTAAATGGCACTCTTTAATTTACACGGGCCGTGTAAACGTCTCGACAGTTTTTAAAGTAGTTTTACTCTCATATAATTCAGACAATCAGTTTTGTTGGAAGTTAAGTCGGATTTTGGGCAGAGAGAAGGCGATTTTCAGAGCTTTTGGAAGTAGATTAACACTTGGAAACACTTTAATTTCCTTTTTGTAAGTCAATTTGAAGTTTAAACTTGTTTGATTTGTAGTTTAACCTAGACATGTGTGGTTGATTTCATTATCATTTCTGAGTCTGAATTCTTAAGTATGTGTTGTTAGGTTGTAACTTGAACTTGATTTGTGTTTAACATCTAGTAATCTTTGATTTGATCTTAATCATGTGTTTGGTTTATTCTCTTTTTCACTTGATCAATAAATTAGGGTTTTTATCAATCTAGTTAATCAAATTGTAAAATTCGTATATGTTTTATGATTTGATGTTAGTAACATGCACTTAATTGATTGTAATTAAATCAAAATGAGTGTAATCAAAGATTAAATGTTCATAATCCCAAGCTTATGAGGAATACTGAATATTGTTGGTAATTGTTGCAAAAACTTAAAGTCATTTAATGATTTGATGAAAGAGCTTATTTGAATTAAATCAATTAAATGAAGTTTTATTTAAAGAACATGTTTTGAATAAAACATTTTTTATCAACTTGCATATTAGAGTTTATTAGTATCTAAATTATCAACCTAGATAGAACATAATCATATTCATTTTGCATCTTTCAACATAATACATGTATAAGAATCAGAATCGAAAATGTATTTCTTTTACTAAATTCTGTTAACAATCGTGTTTATTTATGAAGTTTAAATCTAGTTCAAACACAATCCCCCATTTTAATATTATTTGTATTATTTGTGAAAATATGGCAAGATAAGAAGTCCTGTATTCCTGTGGACCGACCATGCTTACTCTATACTATCTTTAGTATAACAAATAGCAGTGATTTGAGGTTTATTAATATTATTTTATCCCATTATTTGTTGGTTTGACAGCCAAACACCTATAGACTTACTCAATTGATATTTTTAGCCCAAAATTTATTCTTTGACAGTTTCAGCCCTTCCAGAAAAGTATTTTTCAGTCAAAGCCCAAACTTTTGCAACTTTTGCAACTTTTACAATTTTGGCCCAAAATCCAAAAAGTTTACATTTTTGGTCCTTTTTAGTAAAGAAACGCATTTTAACCCTTGAAATAATTTTGTTTACCTTTTTATCCCCTGTTTTAAGAAAATTTTCAATTTAGCCCTTTGAACATCAGAATTTTCGCAACTTTGGGCTTAATGGGCCGAAAAGCCTAAAAATTGGCCCATTGAGCTATTATTTACATTTCAAGTCCTTTAAAGAGCATAATTTTCACAAAAACATTTATTTTAACTGTTTTGACTCTTTTGACCCTCCACAAAACCCTGAATAGCAACTTTTCACCCAACTTTTGTTTATTTGACAATTTAAGCCCCAAAATTTGTTTTATGTTACAATATGTCTATTTTAAATCTTAGAGGGTATTTTTCTTGACTTGTTTAGTGTGGTATACCTTAGATCATGTTTGTTTTCCTTCTTATGTCATAGATCTCGAGATTACTTCTCTTTTTGTTGCATATTTACCACATAAACACTTACAATCACACATACATGCATAAAATCATACATAGCACACACATACACATAGATCTACACATTTTACTTGTATTCTCCCCCACAAAGCTAAAAAACCGAAAAATAGGGGTATGAACTCACATTGAGGTTTGGATTTGTTTTGATGAAGATTTGAGAGAAGATTTCATCCTGACAAGCTTCCTTAGAAGTCCTTGAGCTTAGATTGCTTCTAAGGAGTATGATCATGAAGTTGAATGAATTAAAAGATGATTTTTGATGAGGTATAGAAGTTAAACTTTGGATTTAAGTAAGAACTTACCAAGACTTGAAGTGATTTTTGAATGAAAAACTCCTTGGAATGCTTCTAATTCTCAAAAATTTGGATGAAAAGGAGAAGAGAGTTCTTATGTGTTTGAGAGAGATTTTTGAGAGTGTGCATGTGTTTTTCCTTGGTACTCTCGGCCGAAGAAGAAAAGAGAGGGGAGAAGAGAGATATAAGGATGTGATGGATGCATAGGAACATGAGATGGTTACATGGAAGACCAAAATATAATAAGGAGGTGGCTAACCCTCCTTATTTCATCAATTTCCATTTTTTTTGTTTTCTTCTTCTTGGGCCGAGAAAGGGATAAGAGAGAAGAAGATTTGGGCCTTGCATGCTTAAGCCCATATTATGGTCCAATTAGATGATTTTTGGGCCAATTGGTCTTTGGAGAGGGTTCACGGCCCAAAATAAATCAAGGAATGATTTTTATGGCTCATTAGGGCTAATTAGGTTAGTTATGGCCCAATAAGGTCCATTAGGGTATTTTATTTCATTCTAGGCCCAACATGGCCCAAATTATTAAAATAAATGGAAGTGGGTCCAATTAGAGCCCATTTAAGAGTTCTAAGCCCAAAATAGTCAAATTGGAAACTTGTTGGCCCATTAGGCCCAATAAGGAAGTCCTAGTTTAAAATGGACTTAAACCGGGATTTCTAGGGTTTCCAATTCTTTGATGACTATTTGATGTGCTTGTATAAAGTGTTTGATGGGTGTTTTGTTGTTATTAAATAAGCATCATACATGCTTTCACATTTTTGGTTCACATTTGTTATCATTGTTGTTACAAAGCATCAAAATTCCTAATTGTGACATTTGATGATTGTTCTGTTGCAAGTTTGATTGGGTATGGTCGCAAGTTATGAGGAGCCCTTTCTCCACAACCTGAGCGCATCTTCTTGTTTGCTTGTTTGAATTTTTATACGCTATTTCTGCTGCACTTTGAATTCTACTTTCCTTTCCGCATCCTTTATTGCTTTGAACATTTGGAACATTGATGTCAATGTCTTTTGGAATAGTTATGCCCATAAGCTTTCCTACCTCTTCAACATCTGTCCAATTTTTCTGCAATTCATTTGTAGGATCGTTTTCATATTCCTTCAGCATTCTTTCTGTTTTCTTAATAAACAAATCCATTTTTTCCTTATTTTTTGTTACGTATTCCAAACATGCTTCAAAGTTGTAGTATGCTTGATTGACAGATCTGTTAATTTCAATGTCTCCTGTATCATATACATGTCTACCAAAATTATAATGTCTTGATATCACATCCTTTCTCAAATCGATTCTCAATGTATTGTTCAGGTATCTCCTTAATTCCATGTTTCATGAGTATGTTGAATGCATGCCTGCACAAAGTCCCAAAGCGGTTGAAGTCTTCACATGTACATTTTACATCATTTGTTGGAAGTCTTATTTCTACATGTTCAAAATAAAATTAAAGCATTAAGTGTTTTATAAACATAAATGAATATTTTTTATATTATGCGTTGATTCAACAAAAATTAAAATAAGAATATATTACCTCAAATTCTGTTTTTAGATCACTATTTTTGTTCAGTTGTTCCATTTTGTATAACTCCCATTCATTTTTTGTTGCAAGATGTTAATATTAGCAGTACCATGAACCTTTATAGATTTCTTTTTGTACTTCATAAAACAATGTACTTGTATAAACTTTTGCAGCATGTTTTTCTATTGATCGTGGTGAAATAAATTTATATACCGCCTTCTTTGTTTGATGATCAAGCTCTTGTTGTGTATTTCTTTGTTTTTGAATTGCTGTGTCATAGTTCATCATGAAATGTAAAAGTAAATTTCCAGATTGAGAGTAAGTGTTGAAGAAGGAATTCATGCTTTCTGATCTTAAAGTGGTTTTCATCAATCCAGACATTCTTGTGTCACTGAAGTATGCAGGTATCCATTTGTCACGTAATTCAAACATATCATTGAACCATCTTTTATCTTTCAGATCGAATTCATTAATAATCAAATCCCACTTCTTTTCAAATTCATCAGGTTTGATATGCATGTTCCAAACAAGCTTGTTAAATCTTTTCTTAAAGTCTTTGTTTTTAAATAAATCGTCAGTAACCTATGAATGAACAATTTTGCTTATATAAGTATAAATTATATACCTATTTCGATATATCATATATGATTACTGTAATATAGGATATATCATCTATGATTAATCATATATCATATATGTACTGTATATGATTATTTAATCATATATGATTAATCATATATCATATATGTACTGTAATCATATATTTTTAATCATATACGATTATATAATCATATATCATTAATCATATATCATATATGAGTAATGATATACGATTAATCATATACGATTACTGTAATGTAGGATATATCATCTATGATTAATCATATATCATATATGTACTGTAATCATATGTGTTTAATCATATATGATTACTGTAATGTAGGATATATCATGTATGATTAATCATATATGATTAATCATATATCATATATGTACTGTAATCATATATGTTTAATCATATATCATATATGTACAGTAATCATATATGTTTAATCATATATGATTATATAATTGTATATGATTAGTCATATATCATATATGAGTAATCATATATGATTACTGTAATGTAGGATATATCATCTATGATTAATCATATATCATATATGTACTGTAATCATATATGTTTAATCATATATGATTAATCATATATGATTACTGTAATGTAGGATATATCATGTATGATTAATCATATATCATATATGAACTGTAATCATATATGATTAATCATATATGATTATATATGATTATATATTGTATCATCATAATCATAGTATGATATATGATAACTTATATTATTATAATCATATATGGTTAATCATATATAATCATATATGATTATATAATCATATTATTAACATACTTAATTATATATCATTATATCAATCATATATGATTTATCATATATGATTAAGTATTTTAATAATATGATTATATAATCATATATGATTATATATTGCATGATCATATTACATACTATGTAATCATATATGTTTATATAGTATGGTATCTGATAATTCATATTATTAGAATAGTTAATCATATATGGTTATATAGTATGATATTTGATAAGTCATATATGAATCATCTGTCCTAATACTATATAATCATATATGATTATATAATGTATTTTTATTATACCTTTGCTTGCAGTTTTTTCATTATGTGCCACATGCATAGTCTGTGTCTTGAATTTGGTAAGACAGATTCCACTGCTTGTTTTATTGCTACATCTTGATCAGTTAGAACAATTTTTGGTGCTTTCCTTTCATGAGCTCTAAGAAAAGCTTTAAGCAGCCATTCATACGACTCAATTGTCTCTCTACTCAGCAACCCAACACCAACAGTAACTGATTTCTTGTGGTGGTCAACTGTTGTGAATAGAACAAATACCATTTTATACCTATATAAAGAAAATGTGTTTAGTACAATCATATTTGATTAATAGTATGTTTGAATTTATATACATTAACTTACTTGTTTGTTCTAAAAGTTGCATCAAAAGATATAACTTCTCCAAACTCTGCATAAAAAGCCTTTTCTCTTTCATCTACCCAAAACATAGCAGCCAACAGATCTCCATCACGTAGGAACTCAAATGAATAATTTGGTTAATGATCTCTACGATCTTTCATTTTGTTTATCATTATTTGAGCATCCTTGTAACATAAGATTCTATTTACTCCTCTCCTCAAGTTTTTGTAGTCTGTTACTTTCGCCCTTACATATTCATATCCTCCTTTCAAAACTGCTCGTATTTTGTGAGCCATTGTGGGACCAATTTTAGCTTTTGATGCACGTACTACAAACTCTTTTTCAGAATATGACATCTTTCTTGCCTTTTCGTATAAGGTATTTCCTTAATACTTTCCAGTGGGTGGTTGTGCATTTCAAAGAATTTCTTAACTTTGTAATCTGTTGTTCCATAAACATTTTCAAATATAATCTTTGTTGTACACCCAGTAATTATCTTGTTTGAATTTGGTTTCCTCTTGACAGAACTTGTAGCCAACGTATCACAAGGTTTTGGTTTATCCTTGTCACCCGTATTGCATATAACATATTTTTCTTTTATTATTTGGCTATTGTATTTTGATTGGCTACTCAGTCTTGTATGAAAACCTTCCATTTTCTACATAATCAATATACATTTTTACTGCCAAATTTAGTGATTTGAAAACACTGTTTACAATTGGTACAAATTCTGTAGGGACATCTGGTTTATATTCAGATTCTTCAATTATGTTACTACAATATGATTAATTTGTTGAATTGGAACTTTCATCTGATAAAAGAAGGGAATGAAAAATATGTTATTATATATTTTTATGTTGTAATAATCATAAGTGATTAACGATATGTATTTATATTTTAGTATAAAAAATCATATATGATTTTGGATATTAATATATTATTAGATGTTAAATCATATTTATTTGTACATTGTATTATATGATTGATCATATAATATAATGTGTAATCATAAATGATTATAGGTATCAATTTATAAATAATCATACTTGATATTGTTTAATCGTGTATGATTAATCATATGTATTTGTAGTTTTTAATATATGATTAATCCTATTTTATGATGTATAATCATATATGATTATTCATCCAAATGTAATATTAATATAGATTTCAATTTGAAAACATATATGATTAATCATAGATATGAACAGTCATATATGATTATTCATCCGTATATGATTAAATCACATATTGTATTGTATAATCATATATGATTATTCATAATTTATATTGTATAATAAAAGAATCAGAATGAAATGTAGAAACTGTCATGTAATTTGTAGTATTAAAACGAATTAGTTGTACCTTCAATACGAATCGTATTTTGAAGTTCTTCAGAAGTGAAAGAAATTGAATCGATTTGTTCGTCGTTAGGAGATGTATAATAGTATCAGTTGCGATCGACTCTCAGTTTCTTTTGGATGCAACATCATTTATGAAAATTGATTTTGATTCGATTTTCAAATGCTTTGTTTACGATTGCGAGGTGCTTGTTTTTTCGATTTGAGGTTTGTATCTCGTATTTATGAGGATATGAACTGATGCTCTGTTTCGATTGTTTTTTTCTCTTTGAAGATTGCGAATAATTTGATAACAGATTCAGTAAAAATAAGATCTTTTTTATTATATTGAATGAGTTGTTGAAGATTGGATGATATTATTACGTGACTGATACTGAAAATCGATGATTTAGCGATATGGTGGTTTTTAGAGAAGGAAGGTGTCCGCTTTCTCAACATTAATTTGAAGTTTACTATTATACCCCTTAATCATTTAACAGTTGGCGTTAAATTCCATTGGCTGATATTTAATCTCACAATCTCTAATTTTTTATTAATCTTAATGGAGTCATCCCATATATATATATATATATATATATATATATATATATATATATATATATATATATATATATATATATATATATATATATATCAATTAAGTTATAGTCGTTCAAAAAAATATAAAATGAAAAAGAAATAAAACATCTTTAATTATATATAAAAGAATTTAATCCTAATTTATGGCCTATAATATGTCTGCGGGAAATGTTTTGTTGTATATAGATTTTGGTCCGTGTTTTTAGAGAAGACACGCACATAAATATTGACGTTTATGGTCTTCAAACTTTTAACAGACAAACATTTTACAAGAATATACAAACATAAATGTCTTCTCACCTGCAGACATAAATTTTTTAAAAAAAGTTTATTTATTTATTTATTTTAAAAAAACACACACACATCACCTTACATATAAGTGAGAAATAACAAAGGTTTAACTAAACTATTCAAGGGTAAAAATATTAAAAATAAAATAAAATCTTTTTTACATGGTTTTATATTCTTCCAACTTTTGTAATAATGACATAAAAGCCTTTTAGTTTGACAAAAATGAATAGATTACCGTTTGTGGATTTTAGGTTCACTAATATCGGATACTTACAACTTTTTTTTTTCGATTTTACCATTTTTGCATATTTACACGGTAAAACCGAACATTTACTTAAAGGCTTTAATGAACCAGAAAACCAAATTTAAAGGTTTTTATGAACCATAAAAAAGAAAAATCCGAATTTTTCTATAAAATGTATGAGCTTTAATAAACCAAAAATACACAAAAGGATAAAATCGAAAAAAAAAAAAAAAAATAAAAAAAAAAATAATTGCAGATATCCAGTATTAGCAAATCTAAAATCCAAATAAAAGTAAAATCGTGCATTTCTACCAAGCTTAGGAGTTTGTATGTCATCCTGCGTATATACTACAAGAGAGGCAAAACAATTGGGAAGAAATTAACATATTTGAAGGATAAAAGCCAATGTAGAAATTATGGCAAAATACGAGTGACCGTTGTGTACATATAAAAGATCGATGCTAGAGTAAAACTATGGGAAAGATGAGGGGCCATTTAGAAAACAATTTAAACAAGTGAGAAAATTGTGGCAAAACAAAGAGTCACGCCCGAAGCCCCAAGGTTCCAAGTGCTTTAAATAAATAAAACTCGGTAATAAAATGATGAATCCGCTGGCTCTCCATTATCACGTCATCCCGATTCTAACAGAAATAACCGTCGTCAGCCATGAACACTGAAAGCCTAGTCCACTACGTTTCCGCAATCGTCACCGTCTTACTCGCTTCGACGCTTGTTCTTATAACCACCAGCGACGTAACGCCGCCTCCATCTTCGCCGCCGCCTGGAGGCTGTGCCGACTCCGTCATCTCCTTCTCGCCTTGCCTTCCCTTCATATCCGCCCCGCCAAATGATCTCTCCGACGAACCTTCATCCCAATGTTGCGACATCTTCAACGGAGCCTTTGCTTCCGGCAAAGCCGAATGTCTCTGTTATCTTGTTCGTCAGAACACGCTCCTCGGTTTCCCTCTTAACGCCTCCAAGCTGCTTTCCTTATCAGATCTATGTCTACTCAACAATGATACCCAAGCTTCCCACGCGAATAATGCTAGTACATCTCTCCAGTCGATCTGTTCAGGTATATCGGACTCTGTTTTTGTTCTTTCATCTTCATCGTTTTATTTGTGCGTTTTTTCTTTTCTGGAAGTTTCGACGAGTCACAGTGAAATAGCAAAATCAATTTCTATCAGCATTTACGAAGTATAAACTGTAGCCAATTGAGAAATTACGAACCTAGGGTTTTTGAAAGTTATCGACTGGAGCAAGGGCGGGATTTTTCATCTGAAATTTTGAGTTAAGAACAAATTCATATCCATGTATCAATGTTGTAGTTTGATGACTGAAAGAAACAAAAGAAAATGACCATGATATCCTTTGAATCAACTATTTGAAACGTTACATGAAATTTAGATATTGATTCCGTGTTTTCAAGATCAAATACAACAAAATAGTTTATTTCATGTCTGGATCCTCTTCTTGCAATTTGGGTGTTCATTTTGTTTCAATTTCGTGTTTGTGAATTTCAGTTCCATAATTTTGTGTTCTCTTGATTCAGGTTCAACAACTCTACCTCCTTTGATCAGCATCACAAGAAAACCCCGTTCAGGTTTCTATTGACAATTTTATCTCCCAAATCTTCTTCCCATTCTTTCATGGATCTTGTTGTCATCAATTTCAATTTTGTTAACATAAAGCACGACATTATTGCAGGTTCTACTGCCCGTCGCTCACCCCCTTCATCACCCACTCTCCGGTCTCCTCCTCCACCACCACCACCAACTTCCGCCTCCAAACAACCGATCCCCAAGCCACCAAAGTCAGAGCGGAGCAACAATGGTAACCATCTGGCACCTGCTGTTGCACTCATGCCCATTTACTTGGGGTTTTTTGTTTAAGTGTCTATGAAGATCTTGAACCATTTTACAGCAGGTATGGCACACTAGATGAGAGCTAGTAGTATGTTCTATTTTTGTATCAATTTTGGTACAATTTGTGAATTAGACCACAGGATGTAATGATGATTTGATGTATATGTTAAAGATGATGAGGATATGATATCTCAATGGGTTCAATAACACTGTTTTTGTTACACCGGATCGGATGATTAGATTAGACTGGGTAGTATTAATAACGAGTCGTGTAATTGTTTTGGTATAGAATTACCCATTAATAACCAAGTTTTTAGGGTTATTCACATCTTTTTCTTTTTGTACAGGTCAGATATGTTGTTCTTACTTTTTTGATGTGACAAAAAATTATAGTATTTGTGGTATTCATATCATTTTGTGTCCGGTGTACATCAAATACAAATACTGTACAAAGCCAATCATATAATGTGTATCATTTCATTTCATGCATAAAATATGCTATAGAAGATGCAATTAATTATTTAATTATGTATGAAGAGAGCCTTTTTATTATTCTGCATACCTTCCAAGTTCCAATAAAATCAACATCATGTCAATGGGTAAAAGTTTTGTCGAATATGGGCAATTCCCAATTGATGAAGCAATGAGATTATGACTTAAACCATTAGCAAATGGATCCTGATGTGGCTAATAATACGATTAATGTATATAGATAGATTTGGCGGTACAATGAATAGATTCTTTTACCATCCTATCCTAGATAGCTTGTTGTCATGGAGATGGGTCAAATCTGTGAAATTATTGATGTATCAGAATTTTAGGTAACTATGAGACTCCTATATAATTAGATTTTTATAATACTAATAGCAAAAAATATCAAAGTTTAAATAATAAAAAATAACCCACACTTGTATTCACTTGTATTCGGATGGGACGGATCAAATTCTTTGGTGCGGCTATTGTTATACCTAAATCACTTATGGGCATCCCGGATCAGAACACATGAAAATTTTGGAACTTATATGCATTTTATATTTGATTTTAACCCTAGTTTTTTTTCTTAGAACTCTTATGAATTTTTTTAACTAGGGATGAACATTGAAACTAGGTATCTGCTACCGGAACTATTGGTTTCAAAATTGGAACCGCCTTAAACGGTTACGATTCTGATTCTCATATTTTTCGAACCGATATCTGTTGGATACCTACCGGAACCGCTTTATATATATATATATATATATATATATATATATATATATATATATATATATATATATATATATATATATTGGCAAGTTTATATGCGTTAATGGTGGGTTCCTTGAGCACCTTTCTTTTTATTTTTTATAATAAGTTATGTATAATCAAAATATTGTGACATACGTTAGAAAATGAAAACCAAACCATCTTAATTTGTTGGCAAAAAGAAATATATAAATTTGATTTTTAAAACTCATATTTTATATTTTATATTTTAATAGCCCAATATTTTTAGGATAAAATCTAATATGCATAACCCAATACACATTAAACTAAAAAAAAAGTAAATCATGAATCCCAAAAAAGTAATGTTGTTAACGAGCACATGAAGTTTTATCTTTCATTCACAATCGCGGATCCTATTGCACATTACCGGTAAATTATTCAATTTTGTTAATTTTGTGAACATTAAATAAAATATATAGAAATTTTATTTCTAATTTCACGGGCATCAAAGTTGTCGGCGATCATTAATCAGTGATCAACAAATCACAAATTCCTTCACTATATGTTTAATTCATTAATTGCATCCATTGTAAGGTTTTTTTTTGTCTTTTTTTTTACTTTTGCTTCATCGTTTATTTGATATAATTTTTAAGATTGTTAATTGTTACTATTGTTAATATTGAATAACTTAAGAGTGAATTCTTTTTTCCACTTTTTTGATTGTTTTTTTCCCTAATTTTACAATAGGCTTTTTTATATTGTTTCAAATTTTCAATGTTACTTGATTATTTGATTGTTATTTGTTAATTGTTATTTGCTTATAGAAATTCAATCAAGAATGTCTTAGAAAGTACTTGTAATGATACAATTGTGAAACTATATCAAGATATAAGAGGGTATAATCGTAAGAACTTTAATTTTTTTTTTTTTTTGCTTATACGATTTGACCTGATCCGAACCCGCAAGTAGTATTTTTTTGCTATTTTTCTTTTCTATGTTTTTTATTTAAATAGTGAACCATATGGTTTTAGTTTTTAGACTAGCCTTTATATATATATATATATATATATATATATATATATATATATATATATATATATATATATATATATATATATATATATATAATATAGATTGTGAGATTAAACATCAACCAATTGATCTTAACGTCAACTTCCGTCAACTGTTAAATGATGCAGGTGTACAACAGTAAATCTCAACTTAGAAGAAAGCGCACATATTGCTTCTCTAAAAATTATCTTATCGCTAAATCATTGATTCTCAGTATCAATCACGTAATCATATCATTCAAGCTTCAAAAATCATTCAATATCATCTTAAAGTTCATATTTTTACTGAATCTGTTATCAAACTAATCGCAATCTTCAAATCGAAAAAAAACGATTGAAACAGAGCGTCACTTCATATTTTCATAAATACGAGACATAATCCTCAAATCGAAGAAACAAGCATATCGCATGCATCAACGCAATTCAAGAGAGCGACGGAGCATTTAAAAATTGAATCAAAATGATATCGACTTCAAAAGAAATTGACAAGTCGATCGCAACTGATACTATTGTAGCTGAAATCAATTCATCTTGTAACGACGAACAAATCGATTCAATTTTGTTGACTTCTGAAAATTAATACGAAGAACTCAAAATACGATTTGTATTGAAGGTACAAATAATTCGTTTTAATATTACATATTACATTACAATTTATAGAGTTCATTCTAATTTTTTCTATACATGCATAAACAAAAAACATAACTGATCTTGTATTAATAATATATTACAATGCATAATCATAAACGATTATATGTTGTAACTTATTATACAGTATAAATTATGATTAATTATATATTAGGATGTATAATCATATATGATTATACATAATAAAATTTGATTAATCGTATATAACAGTTTAAAAAAAACATATGATCTATCATATGTGTTCATAGATCTAAATATATGATTAATTATATATTAAATAGTATAATCATATATGATTATACAGTATAATATGTGATTAATCATATATGACATTATACAAACAAATATAACTTATCATATGTGTTTTCAAATTAAAATATATAGTAATCATAGATTAGTATAAATAATCATATATGATTATACATCATAAAATTAGTATAAATAATCATATATTATTATACATCATAAAATATGATTAATCATATATTACAATCTATAAATACATATGATTAATCATGATTAAACAGTATCAAGTATGATTACCTATAAATTAAGACGTATAATCATTTATGATTACATAGTACAATATATGATTAATCACATAAGACACTGTACAAACACATATTTTATCATATGTGATTCTACATTGAAATATATAATTATTAATATATTAAGATCTATAATCATATATGATTATACATCCTAATATATAATTACTATTATTTTATAAATTATAAATGCATATGATTAATCATAAATGATTAAACTAATATAACATATGATTAAGTATATATTACAACATATAATCATATTTATCATGCATGATTGTGCATTGAAATATATAACTATATATATATATATATATATATATATATATATATATATATATATATATATATATATATTAAATTCTATAATCATATGTGATTTTTAATCCTAAAATATAATTAATAATATATTACACTATATAAATACATATCATTAATCGCATATGATTATTAAAGCATAAAATTATATAATAACATATTTGTCATTACCTTATTTTATCAGGTGAAAGCTCCAATTCAACATGTAACACCGTAAATTTTCAAACAAATTTTTCATTTTTAAATCACATAATTCTCATAACACATTTTATAAAAATCTCATTTATTTAATTTACAAAACGCAACTCCATGTTTGTTTGATTAATAATCCAGGATCCTCGAAACATAACTCTTTCTCTGGTGTTTATAATCAAGTCGGTGCCTTCCCGCGATCCTGAGAAAACCTGAAACACATAACACATAACACGGTAAGCACGAAGCTTAGTGAGTTCCCCAAAATACCTGATACACATAACACATAACACATACGAAGCTTAGTAAGTACAAGACTAGGGAGGTCTTGGTTACATTAGAATTATAGTTATGTTACGACAAGATGAGTCTGAGATGGTACCCATGATTGAGACCCATGTTAGGAGTCACCTTGTTATCAAGTGAAAAGTTTTCGACAGAAATGAATGATCAGGGATTTTGTCTACCAGTGGAAACAACAAGGTAGTCCAGGGTCGGAAGGGTTTATGCTCAGTTTGGATTGCGAAGTACAGTCGATTTGGCAGTGATTCTAAATGGTCTGTCTATCGGGAAGTCAGACAAGGTTTTGGGATTCCATTTTCGGGAAGAGTAGTGATGGTTATTCTTTAGTGGTTAACGCTAGTGGGGTAAGGATTTATTCGTCGTTAGGGTATGAGAGCCTTGATAAGGTTGGGTTCGATTATAGTTTTGGAAGGTTGTTATATGTATGAGTCAACTTCTCAGTCTATATCGGGGTTGTGGGATTATCGTCCAGGTTGTCGGGCATTTGTAAGGTAGTAAGGAGTGATTTCGAGTAAAAAATCTAACTTAACTAGGGGAGAGTTGTAACACCCAAATCTTAAGGTACTCTATTTGTATTTAAATTATAATTTTGAGGATTGCCACGACGTGGTGGAGGTACCACCACGATGTGGCGAGGCGAGAAGGTTTCGCATGTTTCATTTAAGCCACCACGACATGGAAGTATTGGCCATGACGTGGTGGACGGATGATTTAAAAACCTTATTTTTACGGGTTTGCTCCCTATTTAAGGAATGGGGAGGCTAGGGTTTGCTCATCCTCAGCCTCCATCAGCCCCCTCAATCCCAAAAGAAAATCCTAACCACTTTCCTCCATTATTGAGTTAGTTTTGGTATTCCTTGAAGCTAAAGAAGGAAAGAGAAGGAAGAAGGAAGCAAAGATCAAGCAAGCAAGTCTCTATTCTTCACCTTAACACTCTTCTGGACCTTTGTAAGTGTCCAAGACTCGATTTTTATCATGCTAGGTTGCTAGATCTCAAGTTTTTTCCCATAAACTTCTTGTTCTTGTTAGTTGGGATGGTGAGATCTCTTAAAGTTTGCAACTTTATGAATCTCTAGGGCATTTGGTGTAATTTGTGCCTCGGATCTGGAGTTGGGTTTGGGTTTGCAATCCATGCATGAGATTTAGGTCATAAACCCTCATTTTGACCTAATATGGGTTCAAAACATGCATTGGACATGCATGTATATAAAGCACCAACTTTTAGGTTATGTTTGGTGCTAGAATCACTTCTGGAAAGGATGGACTTCGGAATCTATGGAATAAGTGTTTATTGGCTAAGTTCTTGCATTATTAAGCCTTTTGGGGCTTAGAAATTTGGGTTTTGGACCTTTTGGATGGTCCTAGTGGATAAAGTTAGAAACTTTATCCTGGTAGATCACATTTTGGACCAGATCTGAGCTTTCGAGCTCATAGAATCGAAGAAAACAGGTTAATATATTAAGTTGTTGGAACCTCGGCTACTACAGCATGGTCCTAGGTCACCCTAGCGTGGCGGATGGGATTTTCCTGACTATTTGGTCGTATGTGGGCCACGACATGGCGGTCAGCTAAAGTCAACTCTGGTCATTGACTTTTGGTATGGGTTGACTTTTTGGTTAATCTATATTTTTAGAAGGAAGACTTAGGGTTTGCCTTGTGTGAATTGTTAAGAGGTGTTTTGCACCTATCTTTTGGCAGGAGAGCAGTTAGCTATGGTCGGCACGATTTTGAGTTGTGTGGTAGTCGACTTTGTGATTCAGGTGTGTCTTCTCACAGTACTTGTGGTTCGAAGGCACCAATGCCGGCCCATTTGGATTATGTTATAGTATGCTAGATGTCTTTGTGACTCTTACATGTATTGTATGTATACCAGGCGGGGCCTGATGAGTGTGTTGGGTGGGGCCCATCGCATGTTACCTGATAGATCTATTATGGGCGTGGCTTGATGGTTGTCGGGAAAGGCTCATTGTATGTATGGTATGTGGTATTTTGGGGGATAGTGACAACTAGAAAATTTTGGGTCAAACAAAGTCTAAGGGGTCTTGTGTATAAGTGTATCCACAATGTATATCTATGTAACTTGATGCAATAATGTTATTTGAAAACCAAGAGGGCACCATTTGTATGATTAAAGATAATATACACTTGGAAATTCATGTTGAATTAAGCCTTGGAAAGTTCATGCAAATCAAACAAGAATCAAATAGTTTTAACATAACAACATGTATTTATGCAAGGACCTTGAATTCTTGAGTTCTAAGGCCATCATCCTTGTGATCTATATTACTCAAGACCGAAATCATAATGCCTAGGAAGTGTTAAGACTGAAATCAACCCCAAGCAAGCCCACTAGGGCCGAAAACACACATTAAAGATCCACTAAGGCCGAAAACACCATGGGAAAAGGCCTAGGATCGAAATCAATTAGTGGAATCAAGTCTAGGACCGAAATCATGTATTATTACGGTCATGATAAAGTATTTAGAAGTGTTTGCGGTCATGGATGAGGATAAGACAAGAAACGTTGACTTTAGGAGTTGAAAGCTCACCCGTTTCCAATACAATCACAGTAAACCGCGTAATAACCACCAAATAACAATGCCTTAACCTCCAGTTAACCAAACACACATCTTATCATCTCCATCCTTTTATTATGGACAAAAACCACTCCCTCACATACCACAATTCCATTCTACTTACTGTGAAACTCCATTGCTCTCAAGAGGTCGACTTCCAAGCATTAAGAGGCTTATTTCTTCAAGCATTCTTCTTAGGTTTGGTAAGTAAATTCAAGACTTCTTAGCATCCTTTACACTCTTATGTTTAGATCATTCCATTTACACACTTTAAATGTGTTAAAACCTTAGGATAACATTATTCTCAAGGAAGTTCATCAACTCCATTCAAGTATTTAGGCTTGAAAAACTTCTCAACACCTCTTCAAATCAACCAACAAAACCACTCAAGGTGAGTTCATACCCCACCTTTTTCGAGATTTCTCATGTTTTTTTTGGGGTGGGGGGGTGGTGGGGTGTAACGCCCATAGATCCGGGCTAGTCAATTTAGGGACGATAAGCGTCAAAAATGACTTTTTGATGGAAGATTATTTTGAAGGAATAATCTTAATTAAGTTGTAGTATATGTTACAAGGATTCTGTACATATAAAGAACGTTGAAATCCGAGTTATAACGAAGAAGTTATGACCTGTCGAAGTTTCGCGATAGAACCAGCACGACACAACGCGACGTAAAAAGTGAATTTATGTTAGAGTGATATTTAGCATTATCGATCTAAACGAATGTCGTAAAATACGTTAAACCGAGAGTGTGCATAAAAAGAACGTCTAAATCTGACTTCGTATGAGGAAGTTATGATTTTTCGAAGTTTCAACATTATCAGTATGCAGCCCGAAACTCGAGATTGAGGTCGAGTGATATTTAGCCAAAATTTTCTAAATGAGAATTGAATATCTCATCAATAGTAGTCCAACGATAAAAATACAGACGAAAACGGAGTTCAGATGAAGGAGTTATGAATTTCGAACGGAGTTTTCCTGTCCCGGCCTACTAAAAATAATATATTAATAATATATTAAAATTAAAGTCAAAATTAGCCAACAGAGTCTAAACGAGAGTTGTAGAGCATAATCTCACCTACGCGTGGATATAAAGAACGTCGAAAACGAAGTTCGTATGCGAAAGTTATGAATTTCTGAAGTTCGGGGCGCGAAACCCCAAAACTGTCAGAGTTCACGACGTGAATACAGTGTTCACGACGTGAACTCAGTATTTATGACTTCTGGAGCCTAACAGATGCAATTGGCGATGACGCACCTGATGACTATTGAATTCACGACGTGGGAACTTAAAATTCACGACGTGAGAGCTGAAAAATGACCCTATAAATAGAAATCGAGGGTCAGCCAATTTTGATTTCTCTATCTCTTCTCTCCCACTCCCGATACACCCTCTAAGCCCTATTTTAACCCCCCGAAGCCTCGATATCATCCCGAGACCTGAAGCGAGTCCCGAAGCCCGATGATCCCGAGAAGTGAAATTCCCGAGCCGAAGTCCTCGTGAAGATCTTCCAGATCTACCGAATAATACTACTTTTACAAGTCGTAGTGTTGTCCGATCATCTTCTGATCAAGTGAGTGTATAGTTACTTTCTTCTAACACATAAATATAAAGTATTAGCTATGAAATACGTGCTATGTGTTATATATTATTTGTCTATTTGAGATGGGTTTGGAATTGATGTTTTTATATGGGTGTTAAATGATTTAAATTGTGCTTGTATTTATATCTACAAAAATGTTGGGTAGAACATGGGTAGATGAAATAGTTGGTGACGATGCGACTTCGTGCCTATTAAGTAAAGCTTAGGTGACGATGCGACTTCGTGCCTGTTTGATAAACCTTGGTGACGATGTGACTTCGTGCCTGTTGTATAAACCTTGGTGACTATGAGATGTAGTGCCTATTTTATGAACCCTGGTGACTATGTGACGTAGTGTCTGTTGTATAAACCGTGGTAGCAAATGGACCTTGTGCCAATTCCTTAGGTAAATCCTTAGGAATGAATGAATGAAGGATAGTGGATTCTTAGGGTAAACCCTTGAGAAAATAAAGGAGATATGGGGATGGGTATTTGGGTTGATTGTTTGATAATTGAATATAATAAATGTATTATTGTGGGTTGAAAACCCTACATGCTCACCAGGCTCCCAAGCCTGACCCACTCAGTTTTCTTTGCATTAGGTAATGGCACAAGGGTATAAGTTGGTGGACTTGACGAGAGATTTTGGATTATAGATCAGTAGTTATAAATAACTATTGTAAGGTTTATTTTATATTGTTTATGCTTTTGGTCTGTATCGAACATGACATCCCGAGGTTTTATTATTTAATAAAAATACATTCTCTTTGAGAAATGTTTTGATAAATGGTTATCATATTTTTGTTTTTGGGAACAAATTCCGCAACAATTTTCTTTAAATGATTACTCTGATTTTAAAAATAAAGCATAAACAAATCGGTCTTTTCTAGCCGTGAAATTTGGAGATGTCACATGGGGATACAAGCCAAACTATGTTATAACAAAATGTTGGTATATGTTTCCATTTATATGTTGTGTATAAGGTTTATGTGCATGCTATGTGATTTTATTAGTTTTTTCCAAACTTTCATGCATGATATGGGTTAGTTATGGCATATAACTAAACAAAAACAAGTTTAAATATATTACATGAACACAGGGGAAAGATTATGACTTTTATGATAAAAGAAAATTTTCTATCAAGAATGAGTTTTTATAACTAATCTAAGACTATATTCTTTTGGGTTTAACCAAGTTATGAACTTTGTAAACCTATTATTTTGTATAGTAAAATGAATAATTGGGTTTACCTTTCTCTGACTCTACAACTTTTTCAGCTAAACTATAATGGGTATAGTTTGTGGTTCATTTAAACTAGTTGTCAGTTTTTGGGCTTATTACAGATAATTATTTCGAATTATAATAATGTCACTCTATAAACTGCTAAGAAAAGGGAAATACTTCCATGTACAAAAACGATTTCACTACATTACACGTAAACCGTTGGTACAGTTTGTGAGACACACTTTCTTCATGTGCTTTACCTAAAGTACACTTTAAGTCCTGCATTATAACCAGAGTCTCCTGGAGGGAGAGCGAGACCGTTGTGTATAGATCTATACGGGATTGACAACCCCATACATCAACTGTTCGCTAATCGCTACAGTTAGACCGGCAAGTCTAGGGTGACAAAATTATATCGAAACTGACGCCTGAAGAAAGTCGCTTAGGCATATCAGTCACATTAAGCATGGTTATAATAACTCACATAGAGTATTAACAATCATTTGGTTTACGGGGCTAATGCCTCTTCATTTGGTTTTATAAAATATATAAAACTATATGATACTACTTTACAATACGACACTACTTACATTTTTGGTCTTAGGATTTTAAGACTACATTTTACACTTAAGAAAATATTGGATTTTCTAGAAAACTTTACGCTATCATTTACAAGGAAACATTATTGATTTTATTCATATAAAAATGTTTATGAACTCACCAACTTTAATGTTGACGCTTTTCAAAACTGCTTGTACTCTCAGGAAACCAATGAGCAAGTATTACAAAAACATTTTGAAGACAAGCATCTCTACATCAGGATTTCTACTTTTCAATTATTTGTACTTAACTTGTAAGTAAACAAGGTCTGTAAACAATGTAAACTTGTATTCTCAATGTATGAATGTTTGTAATGCTATGATTCATTTGTATTCAATTGTTATGATACTATACATGAAGTCACTCCATCTGCCCTCAGACGTTTCTGCCGTTCTGGTTTGGGAGTGTGACAGCAACTCACTAAGCTTTGTGCTTACTGTTTATTTTTATGCTTTCAGGTACTTCCGGTTCGAAAAAGAAGGACCCTGCGTGACTACACAACATCCCCCAGAGTTTTCCGTATAGCAATTAATGAAGTTACTCTGATGTTCAAATAATATATTCACTATGATCGGTTTTGAAACAACTCGTTTGTAAGATTTGTTGTTTTTCTCATAGCGTAACCCGTAAAAACTTTGTTTAACCCCTAACTTTTCTTTCTAGATCTGCCACTGATAAATATAAGCTTATACATAGAGTAATTGTGACGATTAGTAAAGAAATTAGTCACATAGTTCTTTTAATTTACTAAAATTGTCTATTGAAGTAACATTAAAGTAACGTTTTATTTTTTTTAATTTAACGTGGTAGTAACTATTAACTAATGCGGCTAAATGACTTATATCATGGTCTTAAAAGTGTAAAACACTAAGCACAATTGACAACTGAAACATACGATTAGTAAAGAAATTAGGTTTCGTAACCAAACGCAACCTAATTTTGTGACTTGTTTTTAAGATTTTGCATTCATATTCCCCTAGACAGAAAAATGTCATAGCAGCCAAACCAAACCAAACATGTAAGAGATTTTAACCCTTTAATTCCTTCATTGATTTAAGTTCCTTATAAATATTAAACCAAACATGTACGAGATTTTAATTCCTTCATTGATTTAAGTTCCTTGTAAATATTCTAGGAACCAAACAAAACGTGTCCTTGGAATTCAAATGTTAAACCTAAAGCATACAAAATGTAATAAATAAAAGACGATGCGATGTGAAACCCCTATTATTAACAATTGGGTCTCAAAAATTCATTAACCAATTTAAAAACAAAACAAAGCAACAACCTCTTTTTGAAAATTAAACTCATAACCAGACTCAAATTCACAGCACAGTTTCTAAACCTTTCCACAATCACCAGGGACAGGGACAGGGAGAGGCGATCCTTCCCCCCAATTATCAGCTTTGGCAGCAATCTCAGGGGTGTCTTGACCCCAATTATCAGCAGCAGCAGGGTGTTCCCCCCAGCTATCAGCCTGTGTAGGGTTTTCACCCCAATTATCAGCTCCTGGCACTCCCTCCCCCCAGTTATCAGCTCCACCACCCCAACCATCGGGAATCCGATTCGAGTAGTCTTCCCAATTATTATCTCCGGCAGGTGGCTGAGGATGGTATTCTCCCCAATTATCATCTCCGCCGTTGAAATTTGCATCACCATCCCCATCCCAATTGTAACTAGTGTTGTTGTCCTGCTGTGTTTCAGTTCCCAAATCAACAACGTTTTCTTCCTTTTCAGGAAGAAAGCAGCCTTTATAAGAATCGTTATCAGCACAATGCCATAGAAGTTTGTTCCAATGTTCATCCTGCCATGCCATTTTTATTTTCATTATTATTCAATTTCATCACCCACAACCAACCATTATAGAATATAAGCTTTTTGGAATTGCATCCCACTTGTTCCAATGTACTTTCCTTTATTCTTCTTATTACAGCATTGTACTTTCAAATTACCCCATTGCTATAATGGGTAGGTAGTTTATTCAAAGTAAAATGCCATTTGATAATAAGAATAAATGAAAGTACACTAACATTGAACCTTCAATTCTTTTCTTCTTTATTACAGCATCTTATGTATATTCTCTATTATGGCATTGTACTTTGAAAATTTTACACATCATAGCAAAATAGCAATGTAGTAGGTTAACATTAATGAATGCTAGCTATAGTAAGATTAATTTGAAAGTAGAATGCTGTAATAAGAAGAGATAGGGATAGAAGGTTGATTACCTTGCAGATTATATGTGGATTCCCAATAGCAATCAACAAGGATCTTGCTCTAGTAATGGCAACATTAAACCTTCTGGGATTACTCAAAAACCCCAAACAATGTCTCTTATCAGTCTCGTTGTGTTTGATAGTGGATCGAACAGTAGATATAATGATAACTTCACGTTCCTGCCCTTGAAACGACTCGACTGTCCCAACCTTAATCTCGGACCCCACAAAAGTTTCAAGTGCTTTACTTATCTTAATCACTTGTTGTCTATACGGTGTTATAACCCCAATATCATGTCCCCTCACCCCCCTCTCAATCAAATCCATTATAACCTCAACTACCTCACTAGCCTCAATCCGATTAAACCAAGATGGGTTATTCCCTTCCCTCTCATCAACCCCTTGAACACCCTTAAAAACCACTGGGAATTCCGGTTTCGGGAGAAAATCTTTCCAATTCAAAGGGTATAAAGTATCCGCTTCTTTACACGAGATTAACTCCGACTGATAAAACAATTCCGAAGGAAGCGATAGAATCTCCGGGTGGCATCGGTAATTCCGGACCAGCTTCGTCACGTAATTCCGATTTCCATTCTTGTAAAACTTCGATTCACAGAGCCTCTCCATATACGATCTCCCTAACCCGTAATTTTCAGCATCTTTAGAAAAAATCACCGGCCCGAGCTGCACCGGGTCCCCCGCAAGAACAATTACGGTGTCCCGTCTGTAAAAATGTGAAATCGGAATCATGGATTCCGGCTCGGATGCCTGGCCCGCCTCGTCCAAAAAGATATGCGAGAAATGGCCCATTTGGAGACCTTCCGCGTAAAGAAGAGACGCGCTTGTGTAAGTGGATATTATAATCCGATATCTCACAAGATTTTCAAATGTCGGACAACTGAAGATCATCTCTTCATCATCATAAGAGCAAAACTGGAGATAATCGGGTTTGATATCATCTAATGACCGAGCTTGTGCATTAAGCCGAAGTAGATCGCCTTTTCGAATCTCAGCTCCATTTTCTTCAACTATGCGATCCAATATATGATCCGCAGCGTTATTGGAAGGGGCACAAACAAGAATCTGTGTGTTTCTTCGGTTTTTGTAAAGCTGAAGAATGGCTTCGGTTAGAGTGACGGATTTTCCGGTTCCGGGGGGGCCATGGATGATATAGGGGGGGCCACCACGGCAACCGAGGATCATTTCAACTGATCTTGTTTGTTCTTCATTGAGGTTACATGATATCGGAGTTAATCGGCGGGTTTCTATGGATCTTTGATTCAAGGCAAACTCCGGAAAGAGAAGGTCGGAATCAAGCTTTCCGGCGGCTTCTATGGCTTGGTATAATCTTCGCATGCCTAATCTGTTGTATTCGAATTGTACGTCGTAACGATCACCTTCCGAATGGTAAAAGTGGAGATCATCGTGAAACGATAGGTGAACTTCTTCTGCCTCCACACGTAAGATGTGCCCCTGTTGTCAACATTATACATTTATAGTACTAATATGCTAAATGAAAAACAACAGCTAGCAACATACTTTTTTTTTCTGTATTTATTATAGTATCCTACTTTCAGCCTTCTTTATTCAAATGAAAAACTGCTTTGTATTTGGATTACGTTGCATTGCAATAATTCGTAAAACTTTTCAGAGACTACTCTGTTGTAATAGGAAGAATTAGAAATGAATATATAGAATGTTATAAATGAATGTACGTTGCTATTTCTTTCATTCAGCCAAATTCATCCCTACTTCTATTTGTTTCTATTACAGCATTGTACTTTTAGTATATTTTTCTAATCGAGCCATTTTACATCCTTTGAAGGATTTAATTGGTAATATTTTCAACGTACAATGTTATAATTGGAAATAATAAACAGATTAATGGAAGTATATTGCTATTTCTTCCATTAAACCCTAGGAGTCCTAGAACATGTATTTTTTCGAGATAATGCAGAGGTTTATTTTTTTAGATATATAGTTTATATGAGGTTTCATCTTTTGACCATATAAATATAATACATGCATATAATAAGATCCTACTTTTATTTACTTCTGTTACAGCATTGTACTTTCAATCACTTTATTATTTAAACTGTTGTACTTTGATAAATGTATCCAATTATAACAATGTACTCCCAATTTTTTCCTATTAGGACATTATACTTTGAAAATAAATCTAAACAATCATAGCAAAGAAAATTGTTTTGTATTTGGATTACATTGCTATAAAATAATTGATAAATTTTTCAAAGTACAATGTTGTAATAGGAATAAATGAAAGTAGAATGCTATAATAATAAACAAACGAATGAAAGTTCATTTCAACCTATGAAGTCAGTCATAGAATATGTATTTTTAGAAATCATATTAAGTAAAATTTAGTTTTATGAGATGAAACAAACCCTATACAGAGGATATGCATTGTCTTCATTTAGGGATGAAGGCTTTGCAATAATGAAATCTCCCTGAACAAGCGATGGTCTTCTCTCAGCAAGACCTGGGACTTCTAAAGCAAGGAACCTGTATTTTCTTTTCAGAGTCACATTTTGCATGTCATACATTCTCATGTCATCCTGAAATTTAAAAAAAAAAAAAAAAAAAAAAAAAAAAAAAAAAAAAAAATCAACCATTTTAGAGCTACTAATAAAACATCATATACTTCTTCTTAGGTGCTTTGCTCTTTCTTTTTGAGTTAATGGACTTAATAAGAACAGGTAAGCTATATATATGTTAATATGTGTGTTTCTTTTTTGACTTGAAGCAGAATGAATTGTTAAGAAATAAAGACAGAGTAATGAGATTTACCTCATTCATTCAAAACCTATCCCTATTAAGCCAATTCAGTAATTTAAAAAAAACAAAGTTGTGGGATACTGGGATGTTACCTCCAATTTTATTTCCTCCATAATAATCAGCGTTTTAAAGAAGGCAACATAATTTTTTCTGGATAAACCTTCCATTAACGCATCAGGAGTGGTTTTACTTTCAATCATATCCCTAATATTCTTAGGAATCACATAATCTGGAAGCTTATATCTGTAAGATCGACCAGTAGCCTTAGCAGGACGAGAGGTCCTAATAACTTTAACCCCTGCATTATCTCCTCCAGGGGTATATAATTTAGGAAGTAAAGGCTTATTTCTCCTTGGTCTATTATACGGCTTGTTAGAAGTTAATGAACGCGAAATCTTATCTTCTGCCATTATAAAACCCACCCTTTCTATCCTATCATCATCCACATTGAAGTGAACAGCAGTTGTGTGCAGACCTTTGCTCACTGGTTTACATGATAGCCAAATGGTCAAAGTTTTGCCAGGTAGCAAAGTCCTGTCTTCCAATGAAAATGACTCTACAAACGATTGGTCATCTGAATCGGGTGAGGGGGGTTCCATCACCGAGAGGGTAAAACAGTCTTTTGGCTTAGAGTCGTATATCTCAACTGACCATAGAGTTACTGCTTCGGTGGTTGTGTTCCTGATAGTGACTGGATTGAAGATCCTTTCATTTACTGCTGCTACAAACTGAGGCTTTCCTTCTACTAAAGGAAATGGAGCTGATATGATGATTGGCCCCTTGGTTTCTTGATCATAATTATAGAAAGATCCATCGTTTGCAAAATCTATATTGCCAATATCTCCAACATCACTAATCACAGACCGTGTTTCATCATTGAAGTTTACTGAACCCATACTTAGATTTTGAGAAAACCGAGCTGTGTCTTCTGCAAATAATAAATGGTTAGCATCTACACATTCTTGCACGTATAAAAAACAAAACCTTACTAAGAATTACACCAACAAAGCAAATAACTGAACTAAGATTTTATAGCATGTAATACTTGTTAACTATATGATTCTTCTTTCTCCATCCATGTATAAGCTCAAGCATAAATCAAATATAAGCTTGAATGGCTAAACACCTACTCTTTTATTGCAAAAAAGCCTATTGATTTATCCACAACAACTTGTAGATAGTAAAGGCTTCTCTTGCCTATCAATGATGCATAACTTTATTCTTATAACGAAATACATGATGAAATTTTGTGATGATTGTGAACTATGTAAGTATGAACCAGCATAGGTGTGGATAGATAGTATAGATAGCACATTTGGAAACGATAGATTGAGAATAAGAGGTTTGATCAGAGCAATAGCCCTTTGATGTGTTATGAGTTGAAGACTTTGAACCAATGAATTCATGTGTCATTCCCTTGTGTTTGGGATTCATTGCTAGAATCCCTTCTAATATGATCCGATTTTCAAAAGCTGTCCAGAAAATGAATATGAAGAAATCATAGGATGAAGAATGATCCTTGGCTGAAGATCATCTTAGTCATGATTCAAGCCCTAAAGAAAAGAAATATCCTAGGCAGTTTAAGATCTTTGGATTCACGAATAAGCCTTTGTAGGTGCCAAAAAAACAGATTAAATAAGATTCAAACTCGAATCTTAATCAAAATTCCGATGAATTTATAGATACAGAATGTAACCTAGCTAAGTGATCCAAGTCCATTAACTTAATATTCAAAAGAAATCGGCCTTCAGAAATCAGAAATCTAACCAGAATCAACTAGAGGCTCCAGTTGAACTAAACCTGAAAAATCAGTCTACAAAGATTTTTAAGGGAAACCAAAGGTGGACAGAATAAATTAATAATCAAATCCGTAGATTCATTAATCCCCTACTTTTGGAAGCATGCATACTGCGTATGGTTTGGCGGGGTAATGTAAATTTCTCATAAACGACAAAAACCTAATACAGTAATGAAGAACTAGAAAACCTTTTGCAATGTGGTTAGTACGTCTTCTTCGCTAGATCGATTCCTTTATATGCTTCATCACTTTCACACTCAATTCATGATTCTTGATTCACTACTGGAATCGCGTGTAGAATGAGAAAAATGTTAAAGCGCTAACAATTTAGGGTTATTGTTGTTCACTGCGGATGAAGTGCTGAACTGGGGTGGTTTGGCGGAGGGTGTCAACGTACGGGGGTGAATTATTCCCTCCTCTATGGCATGTAAAGACTTCCTTCTTTATTTTATTATTACTTTTATTAATTATTAATATTATATTATAAAGTATTATACGAGTATTTTTAATCATTATAAAAAATCGATATCAAAGTATTGTTTTTTACAATATTATATGACAACTACTGCTGGAGCCTGTAAGTATTGATGGCCCATCTACAGCCCAAAATGTTATTTCAGTGACACTGGACACCATCATAGGCCATGTTTTTGAATATCAATACAATTAGGACCAAAAATAATTTTCAAAATTTGTAATTCAACTCCATTGTTTATGGTTTCAAGAATTCATACTTGGAATTAATCTTGATTACAAGCAAATGTAAGATTGCTAAAATATAGAATAATTTTGCTTTATTTTGTGATTTTTTAGACAATAATTAGGCTAGTGACAATGCACTTTTCATGTGTATCTCTTCCTTGTAGAACCGAACATCTTTATATAGAGAGAGAAGGAAAGAAGAAAGTAAATGTTCGGTTATTTTTACATGGCAAAGTCACAGTTTTTCCTATCAGTTGTGACGATTGGTCCTTGTGGGAAACTAACTACCGACTATATATGTAATATGTGGATTCGGTTTAAGGATGGGGCATTTGCCACATATCATTTGCAAGGTGTAACATCTACTTTTTCCCATGTATTTGCGTTTAAACCCTTAAGTTATGAGATGTTTGCAAATTGGGACCCCAAGGGCAAGTTTGTGACCTTTTGGTGCAACTTAAGTACGTTGAGCGTACTAAGCCCCACGCCAGTATGCTGCGCGTACTCCTGTAGGTCAGGCGTATGTGGTTCAGACCAAAACCCTAATATTTATGGTTTGTGCACTACTTAAGCACCATTATAGCCCCAAGACCTTTCCCTTTATCAGCCTCCATCCCAAGATCGATCCTCCTTGCAAACCCTAGTTCATTTTGAGCATTTTGAGTTTTTGGAGTGATTTTTGTGCTTCATTGTTTGTGAAGAAGGACCTTCAAGGAGTATGCTTTGCTCTCAAGATTTTGATCCAACATCTTCTCTTCATTGTGCACCATTTGGAGGTATAAAGCTTCAAACTTGGCTTATGTTTCTTTAGATCTTAGTTAAGCCTTGATTTTCTTCCTTTTTGTCCCAAAGTCTAAAGCTTAGTGAGTATGAGGTACTCCAAAGCCTTTAAGGTGTCCTTTAAGACGTTTTAAGGCATTTTAAGTCATAAAAATGCAAGCTTGGACCTTGATTTGTCCCCATGCAAGAGTTAGGGTGTAGAAAAAGGTTAAATAAGGTCCCGTTTGATAGTTTCTGTCTGGGAAAGTGTTGTATGGTAAAGTGCTATCTAGGAAAGTTTTCTGACTGGGAAAGAAACTATGTTGTTTGATTGTACATCTGATTGACTGTGCTGAATGATGAAAAAAAGTAATAAAAAATAAATTTAAAAAAAGTTATTTTAAAAAATTAATAATCCAATAAAGAAAGAAAGAGGCGGGGTTTGGTGTATAATTGTCTTTCCAGCCCATTCAGCCAGAAAGATATGATTTTGGGGCTTTCTGGGAAAGACATATCTTACCGGAAAAGACCCCTTCTTTTATGCAAATCAAACAGTCTTTCCGGTCCATTCAGCCAGAAAGATCTGTTTGGACCTGGAAAGATGCGTATCAAATGGGGCCTAAGTTAGGTTTTTAGTGTTGGGCTTCTTCTAGCCATGAAAAGTCATAAAGTTTGCAACTTTATAGCCTTGGGGGTCTTAGTAAGTTCATATATGAGTTTTGGTCGTACGGACTTAAGGCATTAAGACCTTAGCATGATTTTTGCCTTAGGGGTGCGTACGTTGGGTGTAATTCACCCCGTCGTGATTTTCCCGCTTCGGTCAAGTACATTATGTGTGCCGGTTGGTACGCCAAGCTTATGGCTCGATCCAGATTCGATGATTTTGGGCCTTTATCGTTGGGTTTTGCTTGCTGAGCTTGGACCATATATTTTTATGGTAATTTGCCACTTCTGATTTTGGGCCCATTTTGGTCTTTGGATGATCTTTAGGGTTGGGCCTAGGATATTTTATTGGGCTTAAAAGAAAAAGGATTAATTGGCCCTTTTTACTTTGGACACGAGGCAAGTAATGTAGATTCTTAGTTATGGGTTATGTCCCAATTATTAATTGCGACTTTATTTGTTTAGTTAGCACGAGGATTTTTCCATTCAGCAGCCCGAGCATTTGTCTGGTTTTTCAGCAGTTGAGGTGAGTTTTCCTCACTAGATCCACGGGTCTAAGGCACCAATGCATGCCCTTTTGCTTGTTATGTGGAATTCTAGTTGTCTTGTGACAATTGCATGAAATACCAGGATCTGGCCCCTCTCACTTGTATGTAAGACTGGGATTTGGCCCTCGACCTTGCAAGGAAAAACCATGGTGGTAGCCCATGGTACTTGTATGTTAGACCGGGATGTGGCCCTAGGTGTTGCAAGGAAAGACCATAGGGGTAGCCCATCGCACTCGCATGTAAGACCGGGATTTAGCCCTCGCATTACAAGGAAAGACCATGGGGGTAACCCATGACACTTGTATGTTTTTGTATGTGGTATTTTGGGGAACTCACTAAGCTTTATGCCTACAGTTTATGTTTATTGTTTCAGGTAAATCCAGTTCCAAAGGGAAGGGATTGGCGTGATGGCACAACATCCTCCCCTCATGGTTTCTGTATTTGAAATAATTTGTACTCTAATGTTTTAATACTATGATTTAATATAGTTTTAAACAATTAATAAATGACTTGAATGACTTTTAAATGAAAATTTTTATTACTATTTTTGGTCGTTACACAAGGGTAGTTCATTTAACCCCGTCATGGGTGTTATCCTTGGAACCTCACAATTGGTGCTGACCCGACCCATGTGTTCTCGATCTCAATTTGCCTTACTTGAGTGTGCATTTCGCACCTTGAAACTCATATTGTAGCTAAGGCTTAATTGATTTTGTCTCGAGTTAATTCTGACCATACTAAATAGATTGATGACACTAAAATCACAAAAATATAAGAATATGTGGGTATATTCTAAGGTGTTATTCGTTTGGTTTAATCGGCTATCTGTTTAGTAACATCCATAAATTAAAAAATAAAATAAAATAAACCTTTTCAAACATCCAAAAATCATTATTTATTACAAAATGTTTCCAAAATAGTTTCATATCAGAGTATCCTAGAAATCAAAATCAGAAAATATGAGGCGGTGCACGATCACGCCTTCGCCTTCTCGCGATCATCCGAAGTACCTGAAACAAAATCCAAAATTGTAAGCCTGGAGCTTAGTAAGTTCCCCCAAAATACTGATACATAACAAACAACACACATAATAACAACATGTAATGGGTCCACAGCTTCATAGACTGGATTACCCCCGAGCCAACAACATGAGTCTGGCGTGCCTTTCAGGCCCACATCTCACATCTGGCTTGCTCTCAAGCCCACATCATATGTCTAGCTTGCTCTTGAGCCCACAACTTATGATTGGCTTACACCTTCAGTCCTAAGGTTGGAATCTAAATCACCAGCCCTCAGTGAGAGTCTGGCATGCTCCCATGGCCCTTAGCTCACATATAGAATGCTTAAGAGTCCTCAGTATGAGTCTGGCATGCTCTCCCTGGCCCTCAGCTCATATCTGGCATACTCCGGGATATGTTAGTTACCGCACGGAGCAGTGTAACCTCAGCCATTCCCACACAACATAACACAACATGTCGACATGTAACAGCTAAATGTGCATACAGATAATCAGACAGTATCACTGATAATCCTACAAACCTACCGGATTAGCATAGCAAACTAGCATGCATAACTAACTCATACTCTGCATATCAACAACTAACTAATAGGATATCAGATCCAATGGGCCAGCCTTGGTGCCTTCGACCCCTAAGTATAGTGAGGACAACTCACCTCACAATGTCGAACTGAACTGGAAATATCAAAATCCCTAAACACAGCTCCAAACTCAAACACCTACAACCACCAATGAACCAATTCCATCAAGTCCCAAATTACCAAAATACCCTCATAAGTCAAACTTGGTCAACCCTCGGTCAAAGTCAAAGTCAATAGTCAAGTTCAACAGTCCATGTTGAGCCAACTCGTCGAGTTCCTCAATGTCCAGAAGATCAGGAATACCCTAACCAAATCGTCGAGTTGGCTATGCAGCTCGTCGAGTTTATTCAGCCCTTTTTTCATTCAAACGCTTTTAAGCGAAACCAAGGCTCCAAACTGTAGATCTAGCCTCCTAAGGTGTAGTTACCACATAAAGTTGCCACCTTTACGTGTATGCAAGGCCTCATGAGGTTAAAATGATAAAAACAAAGCTTAATAATACATGGAGAAGGGCAAATCTTTGATAAAGTCGATGACTTTTTGACTATGGGGCCTAAAGGAGTCCAGATCTGAACTCCTCACTTCAAAACGTGCTCAATACCAGAAATGCCTCAAGAATAAGCTAGAAATGACCTTAAATGAATGAAGATATCTAACAAGATGATGATCAAGGTAACAACTTTTTACCGTCAAATGAATGCCAAAAGAAGTCGATGTTGGATCTACAAGCTCTTTCTCGTTCCAAGCTTCTTAATCTTCAAGTCTCTTCAAGAAATGCACCAAACATACACTCTTTAGCCTCACACACTCAAAATAGGAGGTTAGCTCGATTAGGGTTTGTTTATGGACGTGAAGGTGGTAAGGGAGGCTGGAGGGAGGACATAAGGTCCTTTAAATAGGGTGCAAACCCTAAAAATTAGGGTTTTCGTGCACAACATCTACTCGTCGAGTTGGAGTCCTCCAACTCGTCGAGTAGGTTCCATAAATCACGCGGCCTAATCAGTCTCTACATGATGAGTTGGGGCATCCAACTCGTCAAGTAGGTCTAAAAATATGAATATAAAGCCTTGGATTTTATACCTGGGATTCAGGATGTTACAGTTCTCCCCCACTTGAACTAAACTTCGTCCTCGAAGTCTGCTGCAATAAACAACTCCGGATAATGCTCCCGCATCTTTGCCTCCAGTTCTCAAGTCCACTCGGATCCCCTCCGATGTTCCCATCATACCTTTACCAAAGGTACCTCCTTGTTCCATAGAACCTTCATTTTCCTCTCCATAATGGCCACTGGCCTCTCCACATAATTCAGGCGCTCATCGACCTGAATATCATCTAATGACACCACTGCCTCCTCATCTAATATGCATTTTCCATAATTGCGAGATGTGGAAACTATTGTGAATCTAACTGAGCTCCTCCAGAAGATCCCCCTCTTCCTGAAGCGGAACATACCCTTCCAGGGTGAGACCTTCAGCGATACCATATCGCCAACCTAGAACTCCAACTTGGCTCGGTGTCGTCGGCATAACTTTTCTGCCTACTCTGAGCAGTCTGCAACCGCTTCCTGATCTGTTGAATCTTCTCGGTAGTCTGTAGAACTACCTCAGTCCGACCCATCACCCTATGACCAACCTTGCCCCAACAGATCGGGGTACGACACCTCCATCCATACAACAGCTCGAAAGGTGGAACACTAATGCTTGAATGATAGTTGTTGTTGTAGGCAAACTTTGCAAGGGGTAGGTGGGAATCCCAACTCCCATCGAAGTCAATGACGTAGGGCCTCAACATATCCTTGAGGGTCTGTATGGTCTGCTCACTCTGGTCGTCTGTCTGCAGGTGATAAGCTGTACTAAAATGCAGCCACATGCCCAGCTCCTCGTGGAACTTCTACCAGAAATGGGAGGTGAACCGAACATCACGGTCTGACACAATAGAGACCGTAACCCCATGGCGAGCAACGATCTCGAGGATATACATGCCGACCAGCTTCTCGGCCGATGAGCTCTCCCGGATGAACAGAAAATGGGCACTCTTGGTCAATCGATCTACGACGACCCATATAGCATCATATCCCTTCGTCGTCCTTGGAAATTTGGTGATAAAATCCATCATGATTTGCTCCCATTTCCACATGAGAACCTCCAGAGGCTGTAGCTTTCCATGCGGCCTCTGGTGCTCGGCCTTGACCTTCCTGCAGGTCAAGCACCCCTCGACGTACCAAGCAATCTCCTTCTTCATGCACGGTCACCAGTAACTTAAACTCAGATCCCAGTACATCTTGGTGGCCCCCGGGTGAATAGAGAAGCGAGACTTATGAGCCTCCTCCAGTACAATATATTTGACCCCACCAGACATCGGAACCCATATATAACATCTCAATTTTCAAGACAAAAAATTTCATTTATGATATAACGATTTAGAAAAAATTTATAATAAAACATCATCGAGTCACATCATTTTATAAAACCATGATCACATGTTTCAAAACATATCATAAAAATAGTAATAATGTCATAGTACAATCCCAAGAATCTCATAATGCATAAATCTTTTGTGTGTGTGATGCGCTGCTATCGTGCCGGCTCCTTACCCCTTCGATGAAGAGGTACCTGAAACAAAATTAAAAATTGTAAGCACAAAGCTTAGTAAGTTCCCCCATCATACCACATACCATACATAACACATACTACATAACATAATTGGGTACTAACTACCCCTTCGGTCCTGTCGACCGGTACTTTGCCTAGCATATTCGGGTGTTGGCCTCCCCTTTGGTCCTGTCGACCGGTACCTTGCCTAGCATATCAGGGTGTTGGCCCACCCCTTCGGTCCTTTCGACCAGTACTAGGGACTATTTCACCCCTTACTCTACCACATAGCATCCTAGTGCATAAACATACAAGTCATATACTACCTAACTTATCTGGGTGCTGGCATACCCCTTCGGCCCTATCGACCGGTACTGGGGTCTATACTACCCATTCTATCACATATCACATAACATCATAACATACTAGCACAGAATCATATTAGATAACAATATACCAGATAATTATCACAAAGACAATTATCTCTACTATAACTCTTACTAGTGGGTCGGCTTTGGTGCCTTCGACCCACTTCTACTGGAAGGTAACTCACCTCAATGTCGTGAAGTGTATGAATTGTCCTTGATGTTGGGATCAACTCCTCTTAAACCCCTACACATAACAACCTTCCTTAGTTACCATTTCATACTCTTAATCCTTTCAAGGGTCAACTCAGGTCAAAGTCAAGGTCAACACCATGGTCAAAGTCAACTTTTCGTTAAAGTCAACATCTGGTTGACTCAACTCGCCGAGTTGGTCTTACTCGTCGAGTCTTTCAAGAACTCGTCGAGTTCTCCTTCATACAAAATTAGGACCTTTTGCTCATGAATCGTTAAGCTCATCCTTGAACTCGTCGAGTCCTTTTTCATAAAAGTTGAAGTTTTTAGTCCTTGACTCACCGAGTTTTTCCTTGAACTCGTCGAGTTCTTCTTCATATAAGTTGGGACATTACCTTGAACTCGCTGAGTTCATCCTTGAACTCGTCGAGTTCTTTGATCTTCAAGTCCATATTCACGTCCATCTTGTTGGGTCCTCTTCTAGACACAACCAGATCGATCAGAAACAAAAAAGGTTGGGGAACCATAACCCGACTCGCCGAGTCCCATGAACGACTCGTCGAGTCACCCAAAGTCCATGTCTATCCAGTCGATTTCCGACGAGCTTAATGCATCCAGAACATAGATCTAACCTCCTAGGGTCGATATAGCACGTACAATTACAAACTTTATGTGCATGCATGGGTTAACTAGCTCATAAGGACCCAAAATGAACTCTACAAGGTGCATGGGACTCCCATGGCCATAAAGTTGGCACCTTTATGCCATGGGAACCCACAAAGGTTCAAGATCTGAAGTATAACCCCACTGATACACATAATCCCGAATATGGCTTCACTAAGACTTAGAAAAGGTAAAAAAAATAGCCCTAAATAGAGATCTAAGAAATGAATAGTCAAGGTATCAACTTTATACCTCAACTAAGCTGGAAATGTGCTAAAACCTCTGGATCTACTTGCTTTCTCTTGATCTCCCAAGCCTCATCTTTCTTCTCAAGCTTCAAAGACTCACACAAATGGCACAAAATCTCAAGAACACTCAATAATCAATTAGGGTTTCGAGAAGAGAGTATGAGGGTGATGGAGGCTGGAGTGGAGACCCTATAAGTTGTTTAAATAGGGTGCAATCCCTCAAATTTAGGGTTTCATCCAGACAGGTCTACTCTTTGAGTCGGGGCTTCCGACTCGGCGAGTAGACTCTTCCTCCTGCGTCCAAATTTCGCATCTACTCGACGAGTTGGGCCACCAAGTCGTCGAGTCCCATTGTAAAAGTGCAAAAACTTATAATAAAAATACGTACGGGGAACCGGGAGTTACAACTCTCCCCCACTTATTTTAGACTTCGGCCTCGAAGTCTGTTGTTGCATCTGGAAAAAGCTCGGGGTAGGGCTTTCTCATCTCGTCCTCCGGCTTCCAACTCCATTATGAGCCCTTGCGGTGTTGCCATTGCACCTTCACCAGCTCAACCCTCTTGTTTCTCAGATCCTTTGACTTCTTGATGAGGATAGCTACTGGTCACTCAATGTAGTTCAGGCTGTTATCCACCTGAATATCTTCTAGAGGCACCATTGCAGAGTCTTCTACCAGGCACTTCTGCGGCTGGGAGACGTGAAAGGTACTGTGAATCTGGATAAGTTTGACTGGCAGATCCAACCTATATGCCACCTTACCCACCGGGGCTGTAACCTTGAAAGGACTGGTGTACCTGGAGCCTAACTTGCCCCGCTTCCTGAACCGGATGACACCTTTCCAAGGTGACACCTTCAGGAGAACCATATCCCCGACCTGGAACTCCAGGTCTGAATGGCGCTTGTCGGCATAACTTTTCTGCCGACTCTAAGCAGTCTAAAGCCTACTCCGGACCCATTGGATCCTCTCCATCATCTTGAGTACCACTTCGGTACTCCCCATGACCCTCTGTCTAACCTCTCCCCAGCATATTGAGGTCCTGCACTTCCTCCTGTATAACATCTCGAAGGGAGGACGGTCAATACTCGCATGGTAGCTATTATTGTAGGAAAACTCTACCAAGGGAAGGTAGGTATCCTTGCTACCACCGAATTCTAAAACGCACGCCCGCAACATATCCTCCAAAGTCTAGATGGTCTGCTCGCTCTGACCATTCGTTTGTGGGTGAAAAGCAGTGCTGAAGTGCAGATGAGTACCCAACTCGTCGTGAAACTTCTTCCAGAATCTGGAAGTGAATCGTACGTCTCGGCCGGAAATCATAGAAACCAGCACTTCATGTCGTGCTACTACCTCTCAAATGTAGATGTTGGCCAGCTTCTCGGCCGAAATGCTCTCCTGGATCGGAATGAAATAGGCGCTCTTGGTCAATCGATCCACGATGACCCAAATCGAATCCACTCCCCATGTGGTCCTTGGAATCTTCGTTATGAAATCGATAGTGATAT
Source organism: Lactuca serriola (assembly GCF_051521515.1). Lineage (NCBI taxonomy): Eukaryota > Viridiplantae > Streptophyta > Magnoliopsida > Asterales > Asteraceae > Lactuca > Lactuca serriola. The sequence goes on from NC_136416.1 coordinate 137,803,902, forward strand.
ATTCCCATTTCCACATATGGATAACCAATGGTTGTGTCTTGCCGTGAGGCCGCTGTGTACATCTTCTTCGTCTCTGGATGGATAGAAAACCTGGATTTGTGAGCCTCATCCATCAAAATTTGTCATACTCCACCCCGGTATGGAAACCAGACCCTCCCATGCAGGGTCAACAACCCACAATTGTCATAGTCAAACGAGGCCACCTGGCCTATGATCCACTCGCACTTCTAGCGCTCCTCCTTTATGCTCTCAACCTGCGCCTCTCAGATCTTCTCCAAAAGTGGAGTCACCACCATCATTCTCAAGCAAATATCTCTGAGCGGGGCTGCCTTGTGACTAAGTGCATTGACCACAACATTGTCCTTCCCAAGAGGATCTCACAATCGTAATCCTTCACCACATCTAGCCATCGACGTTGCCTCATGTTTAGATTCGGCTGATCCATGCGGTACCTCAAACTTTTGTGGTCCGTGTAAATGGTACATCGGACCCTATAGAGGTAGTACCGCCAAATCTTGAGGGCGAAGACAACTGCCCCAACTCCAGATCATGCGTCGGGTAGTTCGCCTCGTGAGGCTTTAACTACTTCGAGGCGTAGGCGATAACATGCCCCCTCTGCATCAATATCGCACCCAAACCTGAAATGGACCCATCGCAATACACTAAAAAATCCTTCACGCCCTCTGGCAGGGTTAGGATCGACGCCTCGCATAGTCTCTGTCTCAATGTCTCAAACGCTACCTGCTGCTCAGGCCCCCAACGAAAGACCACGAATTTCTTCGTCAACCGGGTCAAGGGCACGACTATCTTGGAGAAATCCTGAATTAGCCTCGGGTAATAGCCTACCAATCCCAGGAAACTCTGAATCTCAGATGGAGACTTCGGAACCTCCCACCTCATCACAGCCTCCACTTTGGCCGGGTCGACCAAAATACTGTTCTGGTTGACAAGGTGCCGAAGAAACTGCACCTCGTGGAACCAGAACTCACACTTGGAGAACTTGGCATACAAGCTCTCCCTCCTCAGGGTAACCAAAACCCCTCGCAAGTACTCCTCGTGTTGCTCCTGTATCTTGGAATAAACCCAGATGTCATCAATGAAAACTATCACACATTGATCCAACATCGGTCTGCATACATAGTTCATGAGGTCCATGAACGCGACATGAGCATTGGTGAGCCCGAATGGGCATCACCACGAAGTCGTAGTGGCCATAGCGAGTTCGGAAAGTAGTGTTCTGTACACCCTCGTCTCTAACCCTCATCTGATGATAGCCTGATGTCACACCCCCAAACCAGAATGGCGGAGTTCGAGGGCGGATGACTTCATGTAGTATCATAACAGTTGAGTAAATAGTAAAGAAAGCAAACACAACCATCATAAATATAATTTAAAAAGTTACATTGTTGATTGTATTACATGTTTCAAAAGAAATTACATTATGATGATATAATAAGTTTGAAATTGACGCCTTAGCGTCCTTTCCCAAAAGCTGTTGTTTACCTGTATTACTGAATCCCTGAGAAATACAAGTAGTTTTGAAAAAGTGTCAATAATTAAGTTGGTGAGTTCATAAGCGTTTTTGTATAAGAATTGTATGCCTTTTTGTATAAAGTAACTGAGTTTGTTTCTAGAAAATCCAATATTTTCCATAATTGAATAGTACTTTTAAAAGTTCCAAAAACCGGAATGCATAAGTATTTTCCATACCTAAAATAGTGTAAGTAGATTTATATATGTATATATAACCACTAAGGCGTTTGATAGCCTTGTAAATCAAATATTTTAATACTTCATGTGAGTTTTATAACCGTACTATTGACCAAGACTGCTTGTAACAACGTTCTTCAAGCGTTGGAATGATATGACGTTTGTCACCCCAGACCTGCTGGTCTAACTATAGGTAACAGTTTAGGTACAAGATTGTCAATCACGTATAGATCTATACACAAGTATCACGCTCTCCCTACAAGAGATTATGGTTTATAATACAGGACTTAAAATGCGTACTTGAAAGTATGTGAAGTCAAATGTCTCACAAAAGTTTGTATCAAATAGGTTTACGTATGAAAAGTCCATTTTTCTTGTAAATGTAAGTATTTCCTTTCTATACTATTCACAGAGTGTAAAATATCATGAATATCTCGTAAACTATACCTATTATAGTTTTTCAAAAGTGTGTTTCATTTGAATGACAAACCTTAGTGTATTACCAACTTTGCATGTAAAGTATAACATTTGTAATAACGTTATTTTACTTATTTAACATTTATACACAAAGTGTGGATAAAGCATTAGAAACTGTATGTAACGATTTACATTTTAACATAAGTTTTTCTTGCGTTTCACTTGCGTGACAACTCGAAATTTCCATTCGATCAAAACCTAAAAGTCAACCACTTCGTATCTTAAGTCAATGTCATTATTTCTTATTTTTAAGAAATATAAAGTTCGTTTGATTATTTTAATATTATTTTTAAACGAATGGGTGAAAGAAAGTGTCGTCTCGGGTTTTAAATTTTAAAAACCGCAAACACCTCGCGTCTCAGAAATTCCCGGTCAAACTTTTAGGTTTGGGTTGACAAATCACCCAAAAATTGTGAACTCATACCTGTGTATGAGTTTACTCCCCAAGACTAGTCATTATTGAGTTTACTCCCCAAACACCAAAAGAGTAAACTCCAAAATATCCTTTCAAGTATCATCCTTGATTTTGTTCTAGATCTTCAAACTAGTAAGTGTTCTAACCCTTTCAAGTTAGTATATCACTTAATCTAGTGATTGTACATCCTTTAATCCATTCATTTATGTGTTTTGACTAGTTTTTCCAAAACACCAAGAACACACACTAGTGTTCTTGGACTTAAAGTTCATTTCAAGCTTCCACAATGTAAGTACTTCTATCCTAGAGTCATTTAAAGCTAGCTATACATGTTTATACCAAGGAAAATTCCCAAGAACAAGGTGTTCATGGTTTTGGGAGTCTCCCAAAACCGTAAACACCAATTATAGTGCCTTAGGGTACTTTAAGGTGTCTAGATGCTTCACAATGTCTTAGGGACTTGTCTAGATCCATCCTTGATGAGTGTATCACACAAAAAAACACCAAAATCATATATTTTTATGTGTTTACGGTTTGGGGAGCTCCCAAAACCATAAACACCTCAAATGAGGTGTAAAAGTCCCATAAATGTCCCATGGATGTTCCTTGTGCCTAGAATCTAACCTAGACTAGTGCCATGTTTGAGCTAAGGACTTGAAAACCGCCAAATACCAAACTTAGGAGTTTAAGGTAGTAAACTCATGAGTTTAAGGTAGTAAACTCATGGAGAAATGGTCCTTAGACCGTAAACTCCATTTAGGAGTGTTTTGATGCCACACAACACTTCCTAAGGCTAAATCATGAAGTACGAATGCTTGGAATAGTTTAGAAGACTTCAAAATAACAAATGGTCAAAAGGTTAGGAGTTTACGACCGTAAACTCAAGGGGTGTTGATCCTTAGGGAGTAAACTCATTTTAAGAGTGTTCCTTGAACCCCAATCATACTAGCCTTTCCCTACAACACTTAGATGCACTCCTGAACACTTATAACACTTATACAAAGTGTTTGTCATGACCTAGAGTGTCTTGACTTATTTATTAGTTGTTTAAAGACTAATTGTTCATATACATATATCCTTATATGTTATTAGGATCTTTGTGCGTGTCTAAGTCTTCACTTGACACCAAGCACTTATTCGACACTTCCTTCCGATCCACTTGCTACAGGTGAGTTCATACCCCTTAATCAATGTTTTAACTGTTTTTAAATGTTTTATGGGGGGGATACAAGTAGAATTATGCTAATTATTATATCAATCACTTATGATTAATAAGCAGCATTCAAATGATTGGCTACTCATTAGCCGTTTTACCAAACAGTTTCCTTCAAATGTTTTCATAAACATTTTATATGTTTAAAACTACTTATTAAACTGTTTATTTTACTCTGTATGTTACATTTCAAACTTATTTACAATTATGTTTCAAACAAATGTTTCCTTATACTTAAACTGTTTTATCAAACCCATGCCTTCAAACCATTTTATAGATTGACATCAAGTCGATCTTTTCTTAAAATAATAATTATGTTCAAAGGTTTTACATAACTTAATTATGCTTTTATATTTGCATGCCTGTATATGTATAGTTATATAAGAAATGTTTAAAAAACTTAGGAAGGCTATCCACCCTATTTCCTTTTAGCGCTTGAGATGTGGTTTGGTGGGATATTGGGTACTCGTCCGAAGGTCGTTTAAATATTATTTATATAACATATGTACATATATAGTCATAAAGGCCCCTCCAATTCATCCCATGCCCTTGGGTAGCAAGGGTGTACATCCATGTCCATACGTACCAGTTAGATTACTAGTAAACTACCATATGGGTAGTTTAGGAAGATACTAGAACTATTACTAGAATTGTGATATCATACCATGAGTCAGTTCATTCATGAGTCAATACTTGCTAGATAGAGAGAACATACATTACTATGAGTACATATACAATTATACTAGGAGAAGAACATATACAACTATACTAGAGGAAGAACATATACAACTATACTAGAAAGAGAACATATACAACGATACTAGAACGAGTAACAATACATTACATATACATATATACATTGACAGAATTGTGATCCACTGTATCAGAGCATGCCTTAAATGTCATGGCCCGAGTTGTAGCCAGAGTTTCTTCAAGGGAGAGCGTGAGTTTGCGTATAGATCTATACTAGATTGACTATCCTACACCTTGCTGCTAGCTACAGCCGGACCTGTAGGTCTGCGGGTGCCAAACGTCATTTCTTTTTACGACCTACATTTGTCGTTGTTATCCAGTCGATAGTATGGTACAATCAATCACATGATACCTTAATATAAATCCGGTTTAAGGTAGTCAGTACAGCAGTAGTTCTTATAGCACTACACTACAGTACTACATTAATTTTCCCTTTTCATATATTTAGTGATCTTTTCACTTAAGCATTAAAGGTAAAAACTATATTTTGTTAATGATAGTTACACTTGGGAAAATTACACACTTTTACAAGAAACGTACATTCAGAACAGTTAGGTCTTGGTAGAAGACTACATTCAGAGCAGTTAAGTCTTGGTAGAAGACTCTCTTTTATAATAGTAGGAATCATAGGGATTTCTAGGGTTTTTCAAACGTTTACTGTTGTTTTACAAACATTTTTATACTTACAGTTCTTATACATTTTCAATACTACAGTTCATATACATACAAATTCTTACATACAAATTAAGACACTAAAATACTTATGATCTCACTAGCTTTAAAGCTGATACTCGCTTTCAAAATTACTTGTATCCTCAGGTCAACCATAGACAGGTACCGATGCAAGGTTTAGAGAAGATGGAGCTCGTTCAAGACTCATCTTTCATTTTGATTTATGCTTTAGTGTTTATCAAAATTTGACAGAACACACTTGTATAATAATCATATTATTAATGCAATGGATGATGTTGTTGCTTGTTTACTACTTTACATTGTTGTGATATTGTACATGACGTCCTCCGCCCCAGAACGTTTCCACCGTTCTTGGTTTCGGGGTGTGACAACTTGTATTTCCCCCCCTAAAATATAGTAAAAATTCGAAAATATAGGTGTATGAACTCACTTGGAAAGTGTGATGACTTGAAGAAAACGAGACTTTTCTCGGGCAGCACTTCGACCGGAAAGTGGAAAAGTTCTTGGGAGTTTCGGACCTTCGGACCTTCTTCGTAGCTTGGATACGTAACCGGGGCGTCAGGATAGTTTCGGGAGGCTCGAGAGTGAGAAAATATGGGAGAAATGTTGTGAATTAGCAAAAGAAGTCGGAACCCTCGCATCCTATTTATAGGAGGGGAGCTTGGCCTCGTACGTTGGGCGTACTCCAAAGTACGCGGGGCGTTCTTCGTACGCTAGGCGTACTCGCGTACGCGGTGCGTACGTCATGCGTGACGCCTTCCTCGGTCGCCGAACTTCGGATGGGACGGGATAAAGGGGTATAGGGGAGATGTGGTCGATCTGAGGCCCCGTATGGCGTACATTGGGCTTACCTCCTCAGCGGTCAACTGCAAAGCTCGGCTCCTCACCACCAGAGTATCTGCCTTGCCCTGCAGGCCATTCGTAATCCGTAGGGTCGCTGGAGCTGGCGCCGCCACTGGCGCTGCTGCTGTTGTCAATCTCGGGCAGTCGGGCTTTTTATGGTCCTTCTGATTGCAATGGAAGCAAATCAGGTCTGATGTCTGGAATGTGGGGGTAGGGCAGTACAATCCTTGATAAAGTGCCCGGTCTTGCCACACTTGTAGCAGCCCGAGGATTCCAATCTATAAATTCCCTTATGGCTCTTGTCGCACTTCCCGCAGCGGCCCCGACCCTTTTGGCCCTTCAACCTAGTGTCGGATCCCTTGGGTTTCTTCCCCGAAACCCCAGTAATATGCCCATCCCCTGCCTACCTCTTCTTGAGGTGTTCTATATCAATCTCCCTATCCCTCTCCCTTGCAATCATGTCATCCAATGTCGGACATGCCGAGTAGCTGACATGTTTCCGAATGTCAGCTCTCAACATGTCATGATAGCGCGTCTTCCGCATCTCCTCATCCACTGCATACTGAGGCACCAATAACGCCCTCTCCCAGAACTTGACGATAATCTCCTAAACTGTCTCAGTAGTGTGTCTCATGTCAAGGAACTCCCTGGCCAGCTGCTGAAGCTCCACAACCAGCACAAACTCTGCCATAAACCTGGTCACAAAGTCAGACCAGGTCACAGTCTCAATAGCTGAGACTCCTAGAGAATCACCGACCGCCTCCCACCAATCTCGAGCTCGGTCCCTCAAACAACATGTCGCATATCGGACCTTTGACCCCTCAGGGCAAAAGCTCTTCAACTGAGCAGACTCTATGTCTACGATCCACCTCTTGACAATAATGGGGTCCTTCACCCCATGGAAGTCTGGCGCACCACATCCCCTGAAGTCCTTGAAGGAGAATGTGTGTGTCCTTTCCTGGCCAGATGCCATGTCGCTCCTGAACGCCCTGAATCGATCCTCCATCAGCTCGATAATAACTTCCTTGATCGACCTGAATATCACCGGGGTCAACTCAAGGATGCCTCTCATGATCTCATACGCGATGAACTCGTGTAGTCCCTCATCAACTAGCTCGGAACCTGAACCCGATCCTCCTGCTCCTTGACGCGTAATCACAACCATTCTGAAACAAAATACATAAGTGTCATAGTCATAACTAAGTCCCAAGCCCAAGATTGACAAGGTTCACAACGGTAAAATCTATAAAATCCTACTAATGGCCCAATTTCCAAATTAGGCCTAACCCCTCTAACGGGCCTTACCCTAAAGCCCAAACATATTCTTAACCTAAGTTATCTGATTTTCTGATGGCCCACAAAGGCCCAAAGTATCAAAGTCCAATGAATGGACCAAACCGAGGCCAACTTGTGCAAAACCCACTCTGACTGAGTACGCAGGGCATACTCAGCTGTACATAGCGCGTACTGGGTTCGTGACCTGTACGTTGCGTACCAGCTTGTATGCCCAACGTACTCCTTTGTTAAGTCCTTTTTTCCATCAAGCACTTAATGCTTTAAACCAAGGGACCAAATCACAGATCTGAGCTCTACTTAACATCTAAACCCATAAAGTTACTGACTTGGTGACTTTGCATGCCCCACATAAGCCCAAACTCCAAAAATGACATTCTACTTCCATGAGAGTGACCTCAACTCATGCATGAACACATCAAGACCTTCAAGATGGCCACTTTCTGTCTTAGGGACTCAAATAGCACCAAGGGAACCCCTAAGCATAGAAAACGGATTTGAACCATAAAGCTTCATCCTTGGGACCAAAAAGGTCCAAAAACCCAACACAATAGATCTAAGGAAAGAACCACCAAGTTTAAGACTTTATACCTCAAATGAGAGTCAAATGTTAAGGAGGTTCTGGATCTAAAAGCTCCATTTTCATCAATGAACCTTCAAGAGTGAACACCTTCTTCAAAAACACCAAAACAATCTTCTAATGGACTTCTAATCTCCAAGAACACACAAGGAAAGGTTAGGGTTTCGTGAGAGCTGCCTAAGGGTGAAAGTGTGTCACACCCCAAACCAGTACGGCGGAAACGTCTGAGGGTGGATGACTTCATGTACAGTATCATAACATAATGAATAATAGTGATAAAAGCCATACAACCATCATATTGGTAAGTAAGAAGTTTACATTGTATCCAAAACATTGTTTATTTGATACCAAATACATATGATAAAAGTAAATGACGTGACGCTGCGATGCCCCATCCTCAAAACCTTTTTGGGTACCTGTCTACTGATTTCCTGAGAATACAAGTGGTTTTGAAAAAATGTCAACAATTAAGTTGGTGAGTTCATAAGAGTTTTGTATGAGAAAAATCGGTAACTTTTCCTTGTAAAAATGATAGAGTATGCTGTCAGAAAATCCGATATTTTCTTTAAAAGTGAGTTTATGTCTTAAACCCAAAGACCAAAATGTAGGTTGCACTGTACTGGAAAATAGTATTATGTAGTTTTATCATTATATAAAACTCATTGAATGTATATGAGCCCCGTAAACCAAATGTATTGTTAATACCCCATGTGAGTTATTATAACCGCGCTAACGACTAATTGGCCTGCTACGACGTTCTTCAGGCGTCGGAATGTTAGACATTTGTCACCCTAGACCTGCTGGTCTAGCTGTAGCTAACATCTTAGGTGCGGACTTGTCAATCCCGTATAGATCTATACACAACTGTCACGCTCTCTTACCGAGACTCTGGTTAAAATTCAGGAACTTTAGTATGTACTCAAGTAGGTACGGTGAAGGCTATGTCTCACAAAATTGTATTAACTGGTTTACGTCTAGTGTAATGAAAAACCTTCTTACGAATGAATATATTACCCTTCCACAGTGGTTACATAGTGTAAAAATAGTTATACTTTTAAATAATTATATGATTCGTGCAAAATGATGAAGTAGTATTTGTGACCCATAAACTATACCAATTATAGTTTATTATGAATGTTTGTTTATGTCCATATATATATATATATATATATATATATAAGTGTAAGTTATCATGTCTAGATGTTTTAAAAGAATACTTACATCTAACACAAGTATGAGAACATTTGGTATGAAAAAGTCAATTTCTAGTTTTTGCACATTTTAAACGATATTTACCGGTATCTAGCAAAATATAACTTTGTAAAACTTATTTTTACCATTTTTGGGATTTTTAACTCGAAATAACTTTATATGTTTTAAAACCATATATTTTAGTTAAAACCCACAAAATGATGTCATAAACTTGTTGTGACCACTTTTGCTTAAAAATCTATTTTTACATAAAATGATAGATTTTTGAGTTTTCTTTTGTAAAGCTAACTCCTTGGTATTTTCGTCTAGTTTTCAAAATACATGTCCTAAACAACATATTTTGGGTTTTATCCCACAAAAATGGTGAAAGAACTAAGATCTAACCATTTTTGTTAGAAAAGTCATATTTTGACTGTAAAATCCTAATCCTTGTAGCTTGGTAGTTTTAAACTTTTCTAAAGAACATATAACATAGTTTATGTTTGTTTTTCTTAGATTTGCATCACAAACTAACATACCACAAATAAATTTTCTACAAACAAGTAATAACCACATTTCATGAAAAATGATGCTTTATACACCATATAGAAATGAAACATGCAAACATTTGTGTTATAAATCAAACTTTTCTTGTACCCCCCCCCCCCCTAAAACATGAAAACTCGAAAATATGGGGGTATGAACTCACCTTGAGTGTGTTTGTGGTTGGATAAAGAGATGATGGTGATGATCCTCAAGCTTAGAACACTTGAAGGTGGTTGAAGAACTCTTTGAAGATGGTATTATCCTATGGATTTTAACACATGATAATGTGTGTAAATGAGATGAAACTAGTATGAAAATGTGTAGAAACACTAGATTAACAAGGAATGCTTACCAAAAATCCTAAGAACCAACTTGGAGGTATTGATCTTTGGAAGAATTGGACTTGTTCTTGAGAGAAAAGTTGTAGAATGAAGATGATGAGGGTGAGGGAGACCCCTCTCGGCCGCAACCTTTAATGGGGGTAGGAGGGGGTGGGTGGGGGGGGGGGGGGGGTGAGGTGATGTTTGCTTGGTTACATGTTGGATAATATGTCTTGTGGGGAGTTGGAACTAGATGTGACCAAAATTAGGGTTTCCATGCACCCAAAGTCAAATCTTTTATATTTTATAAAAATGTTGGTATTTTTATAAAAAGAGTGTTAATTTAATAAAAAGTGTGGCATAAAAGTGTATCACTACTTAATTTGAATCATAAAAATTCAAATTATTAAAAAGGGGTCATTATCAATAAAGATAATAGCCTAATGTGTTGAAAATATTATTTATACCAAAATAATATATGTTGGAATTATCGAAATTAACGTTGTAAATCCAAAATAGGATTTTTATTCAATAATCGGCGAAACGAGAGGTATTTCATATTAATACTCGGAAATTGTACATTAGGGAACATCAAGATTCACCTAAAATTATAATATGGTTCGAGTTGACTTTCGTTAACTTGTTGACTTTTGTTGACTTGTTTGACTTCTATTGGATAGAAAATTGGCAGTTGTCATAGAGGGAGGCTGATCTTTAAGGATATAATGTTCTTTATCTAGTGCTCAACCCTAAAAATTAGGGTTTAGGGACTCTGAACGTACGTTGGGCGTACTTCCTATATGCTGGGCATATGCCTCCCCCACCCACGTCCACTTACCTCTCCTACATTGGGCGTACTCTCGCACATGCCACCTTGCATACATGGGATTGCCTTGCTATTTATCTCCATTAGGGACCAATATTGCCAATAACTTCAAAGTGTCATAACTTCCTCATCCGAGGTCCATTTCCAATGAACCTTATATCCACGAAAAGGTGGCGAGAAGCCCTATGTTCCTAACAACACGCCCAAGACTTAAAACCTTCCGAATAAAACGAAATACCCATAAAAGGCTGAATCACCAGGTTACGGTTATATCCTTGGCCTCTGAAGACAAAACCAGATACTTGGACCACTTATACCATGACACCCACATCCGAACTGGGCCAAATCCTTCCTCTCCCAAGGCCATAAACCTTATGAAAACTGATGATTAGGTCGTAGCCCCAAGCAACAAAACACTTTCAAAAACTGGGTGTTACAACTATAGATGTGTGTTAAATGTGACTTGAGAAATTGGAGCATTTGGATCATGTTCATGAAGCATTTGGAGCACTTGGACCTCAATGGAGCCCTTGGGGTTCATGGAGCATGTGACAAAGGAACGAATCTTCTAAGATAGGAATGGATCATCAGACAAAGGAATTGATCAAGTGCCAAAGGAACAAATCGTGTTCAAGTGGGTTTGGAGCACCTGGAAGGAGTTTGGAGCACTTGGAAGAGGTTTGGAGCACTTGAAACGTATATGGAGCAACAAGGGGTACTTGTTGCACCACATGATGAAGAGATGTGTCAAGAGGGATGATCTTGCGCCATCTTGTTCTCCTCTTGATCCATCTTGTTTTCTTGTTGAGCCATGCATTTGCCTGTTGCCCATGGTGATGTTGTTGCTCCAAGATTGATGTTGTGCGCCATACTTGATGCTCTTGCGCCATTTAGATCCCTATTGCGCCAACTAGGGTTGTTGTTGTGCCATGAAGAAGCTATTGCGCCATCATGGACCATCTTGGTACATGATGCGCCATATTGATTCCTTTGTTGTGCCATGTTGATCCAAGTATGCCTAGAAGACAATAATGCTCAAGAATGTCCAGAAGATGCTACATGGCGGATTGTATTGGTTGACACCCTTCATAGGCCTATGGGCCAATGGGCTTGGCTCATTAGGGTTTTAGGTCGATCCCTCAAGTATAAATAGGGATGCATGTTAGGTCATTTAGTATCTTGAATTCTAGAGTGATAGGCGAATCTCTGTGTGTAACGACCATAAAATTTGAGCCAAATTAAAACATTTTAATTCATTCAAAAACCATTAAGTTCATACATTTGTTTTCAAAATAGTTTAAACATCAGAGTATTCCCCATAACCATATCACATAAATCATAAAACATGAGGAGCGGTACGATCACGCCTTCGCCTTGCCACGATCTCCTGAAGTACCTAAAACAAAACACTAAACTGTAAGCCCGAAATCTTAGTGAGTTACCCCCAAAATACCAACCACACATAAACATACTCATAACATATCGAAAATAGAACAACCATGCACATCAAGTCTACAATGTGATTGGTCCGCCCGCATCGGGCCTTCAATCCACCTGGTTCACTCTCTGAGTCTACAGTATGACTGGTCCGCTTGCACCGAGCCTTCAGTCGGCCTGGTCCACTCTCCGAGCCTCGGCACGTCTGGTCCGCCCTCTTGGGGCCTTCAGCCTATCTGGACCGCTCGCTGGGCCTTTGGAATATCCGGTCCGCCCTGGGTATGTTGGCCTACAACACAAAGCAGGACCCGCCTCAACCCAACCCCCGTCAAACAACCATGTACACATAAAACAATTAATCACATAACAAATCCTTAACCAGACAAACAGTCTAACAGATCACATAGCATAACATTACCCTATATATCGGGTACCGACCTAAACCAGGTCACTAACATAGCATCATCCTATATACCAGGATACCGACCTAAACCAGGTCACTGACATAATACTGTCCTAATTAACAGGAATAAGCACATCAACAATACAAGTACGGGTATCAGATATAACTATCTCACAGATCATTGATCATAGCAATCTCTCATGACCAAAGCATCGACCTAACCAGGTCACTAACATACCAATCCTAACGGATCATATTAGCATAACAACATACTGTCTATTCTGATACCAATCTAACAGATCATAGCCACATGTAGCATACTGTAACCAAGATAACCACTAAAAGGGTCGGCCTTGGTGCCTTAGAACCTATTGATATAGTGAGGATAACTCACCTGCAATTGCCGACTGAAAAGATAAGACCAAGCTGCTCCGACCACCGACACGATCTTCACCACAGAACACTACCAAAGAACCAGTTCCATAAATACCATTATTACCAAAGTACACTTAGAAGTCAAACTGGTCAACTCTTGGTCGAAGTCAAAATGAACCTTCCTGGTTGACTCTACTCGCCGAGTCAACCCATCGACTCGCCGATTTCCCATACCCAGAAAACTCTCATAGCACAACTTAACTTGCCGAGTCGCCCCAAGACTCGCCGAGTCCAACGATCTCTGAGTCCCATCCCGCCCAACTCACTGAGTTACCAATCGACTCACTTAATCCAAGGCTTTAACCAAAAGAGGTTGGGGTTCTGCGACCTGACTCGCCGAGTCTAAGAACAGACTCGCCAAGTCCAAGGCAATCTTCAACAAACTAGCCGAGTTGTTCTTCCAACTCGTCGAGTCCATGCTCATGTTCATACAACTCGCCGAGTACACTCACGTAACTCGCCGGGTCTCTCCAGCTCTCAATCTATACAAAGGCTTTTTAAGCCATGCAGGGGCTCCAAACTATAGATCCACTCTTCTAGGGCATAACCCCTACGTATGAAACCAAGGAGTTAAAGGTCCAAATCACTCTAGGGCTTGGGTTTTAGACAAAGGGCTTCACCAACAACTCATTGACTGATGCTTTATGACATTCTAGACCAACACAAGTATAGATCTAAAGTAACAACCTCAGATCTAAACTCCAAACCCGAAATAGATCTCAAACATACCCAAAAATGGCCCCAAATCTCTCTCATGAATAGATCTAGATGCAAAAGAGTGAAGGTAACAGCTTATTACCTCCAAGATGTGCCCAAACTGAAGTATATTCTGGATCTACACTACTCCCTTGATGCAAGCCCTTTTGATCTTCAAGCTTTTTCCACTAGAACATCTTTCAAAGCTTCAATCTCCCTCCAATGGCCTCACACACACACGAGCTTAGGGTTTTCTGGATCTCAAAGGGCTAAGGGAGTTGAGGGGAGGACATAAAGTACTTTAAATAGGGTGAAAACCCTAAGATTAGGGTTTTTCTCATTCCAGCACCAACTCGTCGAGTCTAGCTTCCGAATCGGCAAGTTGGTCACTTAATTCATGACCCAAACCCAATCCGACTCGGCGAGTAAGTGTCACACCCCCAAACCAAGGATGGCGGAAACGTCCGGGGATGGAGGACTTCATGTATAGTATCAATACAACAATTGCAATAGTGATTTAAGCAAACACAACCAACATATATAATTGAAAGAGTTACATCATTGTAGAAATTACATGTTTCAAAATCAATTACAATATGTTGACAAAATATGAAATGTTTGACGCCTTAACGTCCCATCCTCAAAATGCACTTGATTTCCTGTTTAGTGATTTCCTGAGAATACAAGTTGTTTGAAAAAGTGTCAACACAAAGGTTGGTGAGTTCATAAAATTTTGAGATAATGAGTTTGGAAATCGTTCTTTGTAATGTGTTGTGTGTCACCAAGAAAAATCCAATATTTTCCTTTAAAAAGTTATGAGGTCCTAAATCCAAGAACCAAGAATGAATAAGTATTTTCCATACTTAATGGTATAACCGTGGTTTTAAATCGGCATAAAACCCTTTTTGATATGAAAGCATACGAGTATTTTTCCATACTTAAAGTAATTTCTGTGAGCTAAATCGACATAACTCGCTAATTTGAAGTTAGGACCCGTAAATCTTATGATTTGTTAATACCACATGTGAGCTATCATAACCATACTTGACATAGACGGCCTCGTAATACGACGTTCTTCAGGCGTCGCTGTTAAATGACACTTGTCACCACAGACCTGCCGATCTAGCTGTTGCAAGCAGCTCAGGTGTGGGTTTGTCAAACCCAATATAGATCTATACACAACTATCACGTTCTCCCTACAAGAGACTCTGGTTACAATTTACAGGACTTTTTGACTTTGTTACTTTGGAAGTAACCCGAAGTGAATGACTCACAAATTTATTCATTAACAGATTTACGTGAACTAAACTGAAGACCTTTGAATAATAAGTTTGAGGAGTAAATGATACATAAACTATACCTATTATAGTTTATCCGAAATGTTTGTAATGTATAAGTACTCTTTTATGAAAACACATTAGTGTTATAAACCCATAAATTATGCTTATTATAACTTAATATATGTGTTCTAAATATGAATGAATAATCTTATCATGAATGACTAAGTTTCAGTTTATGATGATAAACTAACAAGGAAACACATTCAATATTTAGAACTCATGGTTATACAATTTGCTCAACATAATACAAAGCGTGTTAAAAGTTATAAGCTGTTAACTAGTTTTTAACTTTTCTACACTGTTTTAGAAAGATCATGGAAAAATCATACGAAGTCGAAAACTGAATCCGTAAATTCTGAGTGTTACTAAAATGTGTCTAGTTTATTCATAATTTTTATCATGATTTTTGATGACCTTCAACTTGTGTGAAAAAGTACATAATCACAGACTGGTCCGGATTGATGTTTGAAATGATAGGCAGTTTTGTAAAAATCAGCATAAATTGTAGAAAAATTGTATGGAGATGTGCAAGTATTCATTTTAAATCTAAGAACTTAAACTATTTGCACCTAGTACAGTTTTGAAAACTAAAATGTTTAAGTTGTCCAAAACAGTCCGTGAATGGAGTCCAACTTTTCTGATGAAAGCTGTTAGAAAAGTTTAGTTATGTTCTTGGTGTTTTAACTTGTATTCCCCCCCCCCCCCCCCCAAAAAAAAAAAAAAAAAACTTAAGAAAACATGAAAATGTAGGGGTATGAACTTACCTTGAGTGATTTCAGTAGATGATTGTTGAAGAATGGAAGTGTTCAACTCAAGAACACTTGAAGATTTTTGAGAATCTAACATTAAAGTGATCGGGTTTGTGTAAGCAATCGATGACTGGAGTAGAATGAAGTGTAAAAATCACAAAGAGGATGAATTATACTTACCAAGAGAAGAATAAAACTTGAAGATCAGCCTTGGAGTCTTGAAAATAGAGAGAAAAAGTTTGAGAGAAAAGTTGTGTTTGATTTTTGGTGATATGAGAGCAAGTGAAAGAAAATGAGGAGAGAGGTTGACTAACCAGCTCTAAAAACGTGGGGATGGCTTGTGAGAGAGGTAAAAAGTACAAGGAAATGACAAGGTATGGTGCGGAGGAGTGTGGGTTAGGCATGGAGTGGGTATGGGGGTTGCTTGTGTCATAATACAAAGATAAGTCAACACTCCACCTCTTGTATTTCACCCACTCTTATTGGATAAGGTTTATCTCAAAAAAACATGGATAATTAGTAAATATGGGGTCTTATATGTTAAAATAAAGTTTTGGGTGAAAATCCCGTGTTAAAATAATTAAAAACTGGCCTAAAACGCAAAACTAGTCGAAAACCGGGAGAAAATAAGCTTCCCTGCGAGACCTCTCGGTCTTGGCCGAGGTTCGGTCCCTTCTGATCAAGGGCCGAAGGCGAAATGGGGCGAAGGTGTAAGACGCGAGATGGAGCGAAATAGACCGAAATGGACCGAAGGGAGGGTTCGGTCCTTATGCCAGGTTCGGTCCGAAGGGGAGGTTCGCTTCTGATGCCTTCGCTTCTGACAGGTTCGCTTCTGACAAGTTCGGTTCCTAAGAGGGGTTTCAGGTCCTTAAGAGGGTTCGGCTCTTAAGAGGGGTTTAGGGTCCTTAAGCCCTTTTTGTCCGTTTTTTCCCCGTTTTAAGCGGTTTTTCACCCGGTTAAGGGTCGGGATGGCCCGAAAGACTACAAAAAGTTTAAGGAACTTTTGAGAGAGATTTGGGAGAGATTTGGGATTCTTGGAGAGATTTCTCATACAAAGAGAGATTTGGGAGAGATTTCACATGCTTAGAGAGATTTGGGAGATATTTGACATTCTTGGAGAGATTTCTCATACAAAGAGAGATCTGGGAGAGATTTGACATTCCTGGAGAGATTTGGGAGACATTTGACATTGTTAGAGAGATTTCTCATACAAAGAGAGATTTGGGAGAGATTTGACATTCTTGGAGAGATTTGGGAGAGATTTTTGACATTCTTGGAGAGATTTAGGAGAGATTTGACATTCTTGGAGAGATTTCTCATACAAAGAGAGATTTGGGAGAGATTTCACATACTTAGAGAGATTTGGGAGAGATTTCAAAATAGAGAGAGATAGAGTGAAAACGATTGAGAGAGGTTTCATGTGTGACAAACACGAGGTTCGTGAACCCCGTTAAGCCAGGTTTTAGGATCTTACACACTCCTGATGAGTATGCAACATTGTTGTATCGTTTTTGTTCATTGTTTAGCACTAAGGCTATGGAAAATTAAACACACGAATTTTCCAAGTGATGTTTTCTCATTAAAATAGTAAGTTATACAGTAATTACATAACACAAACCCTAATATACAAGGTTTAATTTAGTTGACCAGTTTGACTCGATGGCTTTGTTCGACTTAGACTTGACCCGAAATTGACTATTGTCACATCATCCCCCCGTTAGAGGGAATTTCGTCCCAAAATTTACGTTTTGGCCGGGACTTCATGAGTTTGGGAAAAGATGCGGATATTTTTGTTTCATTTGGTCTTCGCGTTCCCAGGTGAACTCAGGTCCTCGTTTAGCGTTCCATCGGACCTTCACGATGGGAATACGACTTTGTTTCGTTCTTTTGACCTCCCGATCCATAATCTCAACTGGTTCTTCCACGAAGTGGAGATTTTCGTTATCTTCGATCTCGTCGAGAGGTATTACAAGTGTCTCGTCAGACAGACACTTCTTTAAGTTGGATACGTGAAATGTGGGGTGTACGTTATTAAGTTCTTGTGGTAACCGGAGTTTGCACGCCACAGGACCAATCCTGGCAAGGATTTCAAACGGTCCGATGTACCTCGGGTTTAGTTTCCCACGTTTACCGAAACGTATCATTCCTTTCCAAGGGGAAACTTTAGTAGTACCCGATCTCCGACCTAGAATTCTAAGGGTTTGCGTCGCTTGTCTGCGTAACTCTTTTGTCGATCACGAGACGCCTTCAGTCTTTCCCGAATTTGAACAATCTTTTCTGTGGTCTCCCTTATGATTTCAGGACCAGTAAGGGTGCTATTAGGGACTTGCCCCCTAGCTAGCTGGGTATCCCCCACTTCGGCCCAACACAAGGGTGATCTGCACTTGCGACCGTAGAGAGCTTCGAATGGAGCGACTTTAATGCTAGTGTGATAGCTGTTATTGTAGGAGAATTCAATTAGCGGCAAATGGGTATCCCATGCCTTACCAAAGTCTATCACACAGGCTCTCAACATGTCTTCTAATGTTTGTATGGTGCGCTCGCTTTTCCCGTCGGTTTATGGATGGTAAGTCGTACTCATGTCTAGCCTAGTTTCCAAGGATTTCTGTAGAGACTGCCAAAATCACGAGGTGAATCTACTATCTCGGTCGGAGATAATGGATATTGGTACACCATGCAGTCGCACAATCTCCTTGATGTACGTCCTGGTTAACTTCTCCATCTTGTCGGTTTCCTTTATTGGTAGGAAGTGAGCGGACTTGGTCAATCTGTCTACGATTACCCATATGGTGTCAAACCCGCCTGAAGTCTTAGGCAGCTTGGTTATGAAGTCCATGGTTATCCGTTCCCACTTCCATTCCGGTATATCAGGCTATTGTAGAAGTCCTGAGGGTTTCTGGTATTCCACCTTGACCTTGGCGCAAGTCAGACACTTGCCCACATAAGTAGCAATCTTGACTTTCATGTTCGGCCACCAGTATAACTTTTTGAGGTCTGTCTAGATACATCTTATCTGACCCTGGATGGATGGAGTATCGAGTCTTGTGTGTTTCATTCATGACCACGTCTCGTAACCCACCGAACTTCGGTGTCTAGATTCGGTTCATGAGATAACAAGTTCCATCATCCTTGACTTCTAAGTTCTTATCCATTCCCCTTAATGCCTCACCTGCCACATTCTCTGGTTTCAAGGCTTCTAGTTGAGCTTCCTTGATTTGCATGGCCAGGTGGGAATGGATGGTCATGGTTAAGGATCTTACTCGGTGACCCGAATATTCCTTCCTGCTTAGGGCATCAGCCACTACATTGGCCTTGCTCGGGTGGTAGCGAATTTCACACTCGTAGTCGTTCAGCAGTTCAACCCATCTTCGTTGCCGCATGTTGAGCTCTTTTTGATTGAGGATATGCTGAAGACTTTTGTGATCAATGAAGATGGTGCATTTTGTGCCGTAGAGGTAGTGCCTCCAGATCTTTAAGGCGAACACTACCGCTCCCAATTCAAGGTCATGGGTAGTGTAATTAAATTTGTGTGTCTTAAGTTGTCTTGACGCGTAGGCGATGACTTTCCCTCTCTGCATGAGCACGCATCTGAGGCCTTGATTTGAAGCATCACAATATACCACGAAGTCATCAGTTCCTTTCGGGAGAGACAAGATTGGTGCGCTGCATAGAGCTTGCTTTAGTGTCTGGAAGGCAGCTTCTTGTTTACCTTCCCATTTGAACATCACGCCTTTCTGAGTCAGGGTGGTGAGGGGCTTAGCAATCTTGGAGAAGTTCTATATAAATCTTCGGTAGTAGCCCGCGAGTCCCAAAAATTGTCGGATTTCTGTTGGTGTTGTAGGTGCTGACCAATTTTCAATCGCCTTGATCTTTGAGGGATCCACGTGTATTCCTTTCTTGCTTACCACGTGGCCAAGGAATCCCACTTCTCGGAGCCAAAATTCTCACTTTGAAAACTTGGCATAAAGCTTCTCGGATCTTAGCGTCTCCGGTATTAGTCGCAGGTGCTGCCTGTGCTCTTCTTCGCTCCTTGAATAGACCAAGATATCATCGATGAACACAATCACGAATTTATCTAAGAAGGGTTGACACACTCGATTCATCAGATCCATGAAAACCGCAGGCGCGTTTGTTAACCCGAATGACATCATTACAAATTTGTAGTGTCCATAGCGAGTTCTGAATGCCGTCTTGGGGATATCCTCTTCTTGAACTCGCAATTGATGGTAACCCGACCTCAAGTCGATTTTTGAAAAGTAGCTCGCTCCCTGAAGTTGGTCGAAAAGGTCATCGATTCGGGGTAGGGGATATCGATTCTTGATGGTAAGTTTGTTCAACTCTCTATAATCAATGCACATGCGAAAGGATCCATCCTTCTTTTTCACAAATAGAACTGGTGCTCCCCAGGGTGAAAAACTCGGTCTGATAAATCCTTTGCTTAATAGCTCGCTCAATTGACTAGACAGCTCTTGCATCTCTGCCGGTGCGAGGCGATATGGTGCTTTAGCTACGGGGGTAGCACCGGGAACTAATTCGATCCGGAATTCGACTTGTCGTGCGAGCGGTACACCCGACAAATCTTCTGGGAATACGTCGGGGAAGTTGCACACTTATGGAATGTCTTTGATGTCCTTTACCTCTTGATTCTTATCTACGATGTGAGCTACGAAGGCATGGTATTCCTTTCGGAGATACTTTCGGGCTTTGACACAAGAGATGATTTGTAGGTTCACACTAGGTTTGTCGCCATAAACGATGAGGGTGTTGCCATTCGGCAGATTGAGGCGGACGACCCTTTCGTAACATAAAATGTCGGCACGATTAGGAACCAACCAATCCATACCAATGATGACGTCGAAACTTTTTATTTTGACTGGCATTAGATCGATATTGAACGAATGGTTGTCTAGAGTGAGAGTAACCCTAAGTAAATATCATTAGTGCGCTCAACCTTTCTGTTTGCCATTTCTACGACGTATGCATCTTTAAATGACTGGGGATTTTGTTTAAGTATATGTTTGAATTGGTGACTTACGAAACTTCTTTCTGCCCCACTATCAAAAAGTACGCATGCATAAGAGTTATTGAGGTGGAACGTACCAGTAACCACCGAGGGGTCCTTGACTGCTTCTCCATGCCCTAAAGTTAGGACTCTTCTTGTACCCCTAACATTAGTGTTTTGTGCTTTTGGGCAGTTTCTTTTGAAGTGCCCTGCCTCTCCACAGCCGTAACAGGTTTGGCTTGCCCCAGTGTTGGCGACAGGGGCGACTTGAGGGGTGGATTGGGCTGGTATTTTACAGAATCGAGCAGTGTGCCCCTTCTTGTTGCAATTACTGCAGTGCATTTCCCGACAAGCACCGGTGTGGTGGAA
Source organism: Lactuca serriola (assembly GCF_051521515.1). Taxonomy (NCBI): domain Eukaryota; kingdom Viridiplantae; phylum Streptophyta; class Magnoliopsida; order Asterales; family Asteraceae; genus Lactuca; species Lactuca serriola. The sequence goes on from NC_136416.1 coordinate 137,825,193, forward strand.
GTTGCACTTGTTGCACTTGGGAAGGGTTCCCGCGTATTGCTTCCGTGGGGCCGGAGTGGATGGAGTAGTGGCAGCATGAATGGTGACAGTTTGTTGTTTCTTGGCGGATTTTGGTGCCGACTGTTTCTTTTTGTTACTCCAGAACTTTCTTTTATTGTTACCTCCTTTTGTTTGACCGGGGGTCGTGGTCACTGTACCATGGCTGGTCCTATGGTCGATAAGTTGTTGTGCCAATTCCTTGGCACTCTCAAAGATAGTAGGTTTCGAGGCCAGTACACTATCATGAATCTGGGATGATAGCCCCCAAAGGTATCGTTCTACCTTTTTCTCCTCTGGAGTGACCATTGCGGGACAAAGGAGTGCTAAGTCATTGAATCAGGTGGTATAAGCTTCGAGATTCGTCCACGACATCTTGAGGTTCTAGAGTTCCTCTTCCAATTTTTGCACTTCGCCTCTTGGGCAATATTCCTTCAGCATCAAAGCTTTTAAATCCTCCCAGCTTATAGAGTTAGCCACTGCAGGAGTAAGCGACTTAACTCTGCCGTTCCACCAAGTTAGAGCTCTTCCGATGAAAGTGAATGCCGCATACTTGACTTTGCTCGCTTCGGGGCAAGCACAAATTTCGAAGACCGCTTCGGTTCTCTCGAACCATTGCATTAGTGCGATGACGCCCTCGCTTCCATTGAAAGAATCGGGTTTTCTATTTGTGAAGTCCTTGTAAGTGCATTCCTTTGTGCGCCCCGAACTGTCACCCTGATTAGAGGGTGTAGCACCAAATCCGAATCCATCATTACCGTTAGGGCTGATTTGTGACATAGTTGCTGCCACAGCTGCTGTTACTGCAGCCTGGAACATTGCTGGATCAAATTGTGGTGGCAGCGGCGGAGGAGGTGGTGCTGTGCTATCGGAAGGTCTTGGTCTTTTCCTTGGTGGCATAATTTTGTCATAATTTTAAATTGACAAATCGGTAAGACTTCAATAGTAATAACGAGTCGAGTGTTACTGGTTTCATCTCAATTGTATTTTATCCCGAGTTTATTTCTTTAGAAGGTAATTCATCGAAAAGTTTATGCAATTAAACTTATGAATTAAATAGTGTTGACCCAAGCAGAGTCATGTGTTTGGTTCATGTCAACATTCAAGAAAGTAAAATACATGCCAAATTCATTGATAACTTGTTAGTACATATTGTTTTGAGAAATTTGATCTCACAAGGGTCTACATTACATCATAATAAAAGATAAAGTTTTGGCAGTACAAAAGCCCCTTTGACTAGTGTGATCACTTAGTCGCGGGGTCAACCTATTCACAATAAAGAGTAGCACCAACGCATACTCGAAATCCTAGATTTATAACAAAACATGAGCAGTGCGAATACTACTCGCGGCGGGTGGCATCTGGTCCATGGTGGCTCTGAGATGAGGTCGAGGCTCCCTGAAGCTCCGCAATCCGACATTCGGCCGCGATCACTGTCTCCTCGAGAGCTGCGTGCCTCTCCTGGTACTCCCTTACCTCCGCTCGAGCCGTGGTAAGGTCCTCGATGAGTTGGTCCACTGGATAGAAGTCCCTCTCCAAATCCCGGGTGCGTGCATCGGTGGCTGCCATAATAGCGCTAAGATTTCGAACCTGGTCTGCCATTTCCCTACTCTGGTTCCCCAAGTTCATGATGTGTTGGACCATAACGGGGAGGGCTCTGTCAGCCGGTCCCCCGTGACTGAAGTCATAGTAACCTCGTTGGTTGCCATATGGTGACCGCTGGCGTTATTGCCGGATCCACCTCTCGATCATGGTTGCCCAACGGGGCTCAGGCCCGTTGTGGCCAAAGCGGTTCGCAGGTACCCTGGCGATGTAAGGAGGGTTGAAGACTTCCTCCTCTGGTTCTTCTTCACTTTCATCCTCATCCATGTCTACCTCGTCGTCTTCCTCTTCTTCTTCTTCTTCGTCTACCTCCTCTTCTTCTTCTTCTTCGGGTTCTTCTTCAGGATCCTCTTCAATCAGTTCCTCAGGCTCTTCCTCAATCCAGCCGGCATTTCCCTGATTGGGAAAGTATGGGTCTCCTGGTAAGTGGAATCCTGCCATGTCGTCTGCGCGAGAATAGGGGTGTAAGAAGCAGATAGCGGTTAATAATAACCACATTGCGATATAGCAACATACAAATACTCCTATAGTATCTTAAATGTTTAGATTTGGTTCTTAGAGCATTTTTTGTAGGGTGAAGTTAGGTTATTAGATTTGTTACCCCCTACGATCATCCCCCGGTATGAGTAAGTCACTTCTCAGATAAATATAGTTGATCAGGCTATATCCTTCCCAAACTGATTACTCATACCAAGGCATACTCATAGCACTCAACTCCTCTTCTTTTAGTTTATGTTCTTCTAGTTATGACACTACGCGAGTATGTAATGCATGTAGGTATACTTTTAAACAAGAAACTATTTATTTTCTAAAGGTATAACCCGTTAAAATGTTTTAAAATTAGAGACTCTTAGTCCCAAATGTGTTTATATAGTTTGTATATCCTATGTTGTTTGATATACTTAATTCACTATAAACCATGCTCTGATACCAATCTGTCACATCCCCAAACCAAGGATGGCGGAAACGTCCGGGGATGGAGGACTTCATGTATAGTATCATAACAACAATTGCAATAGTGATTTAAGCAAACACAACCAACATATATATAATTGAAAGAGTTACATCATTGTAGAAATTACATGTTTCAAAATCAATTACAATATGTTGACAAAATATGAAATGTTTGACGCCTTAACGTCCCATCCTCAAAATGCACTTGATTTCCTGTTTAGTGATTTCCTGAGAATACAAGTTGTTTGAAAAAGTGTCAACACAAAGGTTGGTGAGTTCATAAAATTTTGAGATAATGAGTTTGGAAATCGTTCTTTGTAATGTGTTGTGTGTCACCAAGAAAAATCCAATATTTTCCTTTAAAAAGTTATGAGGTCCTAAATCCAAGAACCAAGAATGAATAAGTATTTTCCATACTTAATGGTATAACCGTGGTTTTAAATCAGCATAAAACCCTTTTTGATATGAAAGCGTACAAGTATTTTTCCATACTTAAAGTAATTTCTGTGAGCTAAATCGACATAACTCGCTAATTTGAAGTTAGGACCTGTAAATCTTATGATTTGTTAATACCACATGTGAGCTATCATAACCATACTTGACATAGACGGCCTCGTAATACGACGTTCTTCAGGCGTCGCTGTTAAATGACACTTGTCACCACAGACCTGCCGGTCTAGCTGTTGCAAGCAGCTCAGGTGTGGGTTTGTCAAACCCAATATAGATCTATACACAACTATCGCGTTCTCCCTACAAGAGACTCTGGTTACAATTTACAGGACTTTTTGACTTTGTTACTTTGGAAGTAACCCGAAGTGAATGACTCACAAATTTATTCATTAACAGATTTACGTGAACTAAACTGAAGACCTTTGAATAATAAGTTTGAGGAGTAAATGATACATAAACTATACCTATTATAGTTTATCCGAAATGTTTGTAATGTATAAGTAGTCTTTTATGAAAACACATTAGTGTTATAAACCCATAAATTATGCTTATTATAACTTAATATATGTGTTCTAAATGAATGAATAATCTTATCATGAATGACTAAGTTTCAGTTTATGATGATAAACTAACAAGGAAACACATTCAATATTTAGAACTCATGGTTATACAATTTGCTCAACATAATACAAAGCGTGTTAAAAGTTATAAGCTGTTAACTAGTTTTAACTTTTCTACACTGTTTTAGAAAGATCATGGAAAAATCATACGAAGTCGAAAACTGAATCCGTAAATTCTGAGAGTTACTAAAATTTGTCTAGTTTATTCATAATTTTTATCATGATTTTTGATGACCTTCAACTTGTGTGAAAAATTACATAATCACAGACTGGTCCGGATTGATGTTTGAAATGATAGACAGTTTTGTAAAAATCAGCATAGATTGTAGAAAAATCGTATGGAGATGTGCAAGTAGTCATTTTAAAACTAAGAACTTGAACTATTTTCACCTAATACAGTTTTGAAAACTAAAATGTTTAAGTTGTCCAAAACAGTCCGTGAATGGAGTCCAACTTTTTTGATGAAAGCTGTTAGAAAAGTTTAGTTATGTTCTTGGTGTTTTAACTTGTATTCCCCCCCCCCCCCTAAAAACTTAAGAAAACATGAAAATGTAGGGGTATGAACTCACCTTGAGTGATGTCAATAGATGATTGTTGAAGAATAGAAGTGCTCAACTCAAGAACACTTGAAGATGCCTTGAAGATTTTTGAGAATCTAACATTAAAGTGATGGGGTTTGTGTAAGCAATCGATGATTGGTGTAGAATGAAGTGTAAAAATCACAAGGAGGATGAATTATACTTACCAAGAGAAGAATAAAGCTTGAAGATCAGCCTTGGAGTCTTGAAAATAGAGAGAAAAAGTTTGAGAGAAAAGTTGTGTTTGATTTTTGGTGATATGAGAGCAAGTGAAAGAAAATGAGGAGAGAGGTTGACTAACCAGCTCTAAAAACGTGGGGATGGCTTGTGAGAGAGGTAAAAAATACAAGGAAATGACAAGGTATGGTGGGGAGGAGTGTGGGTTAGGCATGGAGTGGGTATGGGGGTTGCTTGTGTCATAATACAAAGATAAGTCAACACTCCATCTCTTGTACTTCACCCACTCTTATTGGATAAGGTTTATCTCAAAAAAACGTGGATAATTAGTAAATATGGGGTCTTATATGTTAAAATAAAGTTTTGGGTGAAAATCCTGTGTTAAAATAATTAAAAGCGGGCCTAAAACGCAAAACTAGTCGAAAACCGGGAGAAAATAAGCTTCCCTGCGAGACCTCTCGGTCCTGGCCGAGGTTCGGTCCCTTCTGATCAAGGGCCGAAGGCGAAATGGGGCGAAGGTGTAAGACGCGAGATGGAGCGAAATAGACCGAAATGGACCGAAGGGAGGGTTTGGTCCTTATGCGAGGTTCGGTCCGAAGGGGAGGTTCGCTTCTGATGCCTTCGCTTCTGACAGGTTCGCTTCTGACAAGTTCGGTTCCTAAGAGGGGTTTCGGGTCCTTAAGAGGGTTCGGCTCCTTAAGAGAGATTTCGGGTCCTTAAGCCCTTTTTGTCCGTTTTTGCCCCGTTTTAAGCGGTTTTTGACCCGGTTAAGGGTCGTGATGGCCCGAAAGACTACAAAAAGTTTAAGGAACTTTTGAGAGAGATTTTGGGAGAGATTTGGGATTCTTGGAGAGATTTCTCATACAAAGAGAGATTTGGGAGAAATTTCACATACTTAGAGAGATTTGACATTCTTGGAGAGATTTCTCATACAAAGAGAGATTTGGGAGAGATTTGACATTCCTGGAGAGATTTGGGAGAGATTTGACATTCTTGGAGAGATTTCTCATACAAAGAGAGATTTGGGAGAGATTTCACATACTTAGAGAGATTTAGGAGAGATTTGACATTCTTGGAGAGATTTCTCATATAAAGAGAGATTTAGGAGAGATTTGACATTCTTGGAGAGATTTGGGAGGGATTTGACATTCTTGGAGAGATTTCTCATACAAAGAGAGATTTGGGAGAGATTTCACATACTTAGAGAGATTTGGGAGAGATTTGACATTCTTGGAGAGATTTCTCATATAAAGAGAGATTTGGGAGAGATTTGACATTCTTGGAGAGATTTCTCATACAAAGAGAGATTTGGGAGAGATTTCACATACTTAGAGAGATTTGGGAGAGATTTCAAAATAGAGAGAGATAAAGTGAAAATGATTGAGAGAGGTTTCATGTGTGACAATTATGAGTGTTTGGCTCCGCAACGCGAGGTCCGTGAACCCCGTTAAGCCAGGTTTTAGGATCTTACACACTCTCGATGAGTATGCAACATTGTTTTATCGTTTTTGTTCATTGTTTAGCACTAAGGCTAAGGAAAATTAAACACACGAATTTTCCAAGTGATGTTTTCTCATTAAAATAGTGAGTTATACAGTAATTACATAACACAAACCCTAATATACAAGGTTTAATTTAGTTGACCAGTTTGAGTCGATGGCTTTGTTCGACTTAGACTTGACCCAAAATTGACTATTGTCACAGTAAGCATACCTACTCGTCGAGTCCCAGCTTCAAAATTACACTTTAAACCCCTAAGTCATACTTCTGAAATTCGTGATGTTACACTGTGTAATTGTACTTGTAATTTATGTGTTGAGAACTCTGAAATAAAGAATACTCCCCTCATGCCCATGGACGTAGGTTACCTTGATCGAACCACATAAATATTGTGTCTTGTGTGCTTTTGGTTTTGCTAGTTATCCGTTTTACTTCCTAACAAGTGGTAACATGACTGCGGTATGTATTCATGTGATTGAAGATGTCTACTCACAAGTTTGATTTGGAGAAGTTCAATGGCTCAAATGAATTCACTTTGTGGAAGGTGAAGATGAGGGATCTTCTGGTTCAACAAGAATGTGCGACGACAATGGAAGGAGAGGAAAAACTGCCAAAGGACATGGCGGTTGATAAGAAGGTGTATATTATGACAAAGGCACATAGTTCCATTCTATTGATCTTGACAGATGAAGTATTGAGGGAGGTTGTGGATCAAACAACTGCTTCTGGGCTCTAGGATAAACATTGTGACAAGTACCAGAGCAACTCACTGACGAACAAGTTGTATCAGAAGCAAAGGTTTTACACTCTCAGAATGTCTGAAAGTAACCAAGTGAAAGATCATTTAGAGAACTTCAATCGTATAATCTTGGATATACAAGGTGTTGATGTGAAGATTGAAGATGAAGATCAGATGCTCATTCTCTTATGTTCGCTTCCTAACTCATATGAGAATTTCGTTGATATCATGCTTTATGGTAGGACAATGTATTGGATATAGTGTCTAAGTCCATAACTTTATTTGGTATGTACTTGACCCGACCCGGCATGGTCCATTTGGGTTGCATGGCATTGTAATACTTGGATAGACAAAATGAGAGAATAAGGCACTTATGATTATTAATATATTATAAGTTCTAATAGATTAATAATAGTATTATTTAATTAGTCTTGATCAAATATTAATTTAAGTATTAATTTGGTGATCAAGTTGAAACTAATTAAATATATGGGGTTGATTATGACAATCATATAAACTTTTATAGTGGATTAAATGATCTATGGTTTATGGGTTATGGATATAACTATTTGGAGCTCCATGGATAGTCCATGGGAGTTACAAACCCATGGGTCATGAGAATGGAAGAGTCATGACAATTATGAGTCTTCATGATGAAACCCTAATTGTGACACCACTATAAAAGGGACCCCATGGCTAGGAAAATCGGGCACTAGAGTGTTACTAGAGAGGGCATAACCGATTTTGAGTGCAAGAAGTATTCTCTCAAGTTATTCCAAGTTTTGTGGTGTTGTGTGAAGCATTTGAGGCACAACATTTGGGGTGCTAGGCTCACAAAGTCTTGAAGGAATCCAAGCAACAATAAGGTATGTATTTCTACTAGTTTTTATGTTTTATGTAATCCCCATGCCATGCTACTTAGGAAATAACCTTGAAAAAGAAATTTGCATGTATATAGAGAAAACATAGATTCAAGGTTATTAGGGTTGTATGTACACTTAGGAAGTGTTAGAATGCTCAAAACCCATCACAATGATCACTGTGAATGGTGTGAAGGACTTTCTGATGTCCAAGGAACTGAAAAGAAAAGTTTCAGGTGGAGAGGAGGTGTCAAGTTCCGGTTTGTTTGCAGGGAGTGCGAGGACAGAAGAAAAGAAAAGGGAAAAAGAGGGAGATCATGTTCAAAATCGAATTCTAAAGGTTCATTAAACATGAAATGTTATAACTATAAGGATAAGGAGCACTTCAAGTGAAATTCTCCACAACTGAAGAATGGGAAGTCCAAGAGTGAATGAAGCAGCAATAACACTGTTGTTGTGGTTCAGGAAAGTTCAGATGAAGGGGACGATGGTGATGTATTGACTGTGTGTACATCAAGTTCTGCTAATGCTTACGTCTTGGATTTTTGAGTACCCTATCACATGACGTATAATCGTGACTGGTTCGACTCCTTCAAAGAGTAGGATGATGCATTCAATATGGGTGATGATTGGGCGAGCAGTATCAAAGGTAGTGACACAGTGCAGATCAAGATGCATGATGGCATGGTCAGGAAGTTAGATTGCTGGTACGTTCCAGAACTTCGGAAGAATCTAATTTCTCTTGGCACATTGGCTAAGAATGGGATGAGGTACGATGGTGAAGGTGACTAGGTCAAAGTTACTAAAGGCTCTCTGGTTATAATGAAAGGGAAGATGAATCATGGAGGGATCTATATCCTAGAAGGCAGTATGGTTATGGGAATGGTGGCTATCTTCCAATCCTTGAATGAAGCCGATGACAAGACAGAGTTGTGGCATTGTAGGTTGGGGCACATGAGTGAGAAGGGCATGTTAGTTCTAAGTAAACAAGGACTGCTTGGTGGAGAGGTTACTGGAAAGATAAAGTTTTGTGAATCTTGTGTCAAGGGAAAGCATAGCAAAGTGAAGTTCGGTACCGGTCAACACACAAGCAAGGAAATCTTGGAGTATGTTCATTCAGATCTGTGGGGTCCTGCACTAGTGAAGTCTCACTGTGGATGCTTATAATTCGTGACGTTCAATGATGACTATTCTAGGAAGGTTTGGTTGTACTTTATGAAGAAGAAGGATGAGGTGTTTGGGAAGTTCAAGGATTGGTAGACCATGGTTGAGAAAACGACTGGAAAACAGGTCAAGACTTTGAGGACTGACAATAGGTTGGAATTCGATAATGCTCCATTTGATAATTTCTACAAGGCAGAAGGTATAGTGAGGCACCGCACTGCACTGTACACACCACATCAAAATGGAGTGGCAGAACATATGAACCAAACACTCATACAACGTGCAAGGTGGATGTGGATAATGCTAACTTATCCAAGCAATTCTAGGCGGAAGCAGTTAACACTGCATGCTATCTGGTGAATAGATCACCATCAACTGCAATAGACTTGAAGACTCCTCAAGAGGTATGGTCCGGGAAACCCTCTGACTATTATGGTTTACGTATATTTAGATGCCCAACATATGATCATGTGAATGATGGTAAACTTGAGCCAAGGGCAATGAAGTGCATATTTCTAGGATATGTGATAGGAGTAAAAGGTTATCGACTGTGGTGTATAGAATAAGGAAGAACTCCTAAATTTATCATGAGCAAAGATGTGACCTTTGATGAATTTGCCATGGGTAACCAAGGAGGAGTTGAAACAAGTCAAGTAGGGAAGAAAGATCAGGGTGCTAGCCAGAAAATGAAGTTTGCATCTCAAACTCCAGAAAGAGTTGTGATAAGTGACAAAGAGCAAGGCGGCAGTGAACAACCTGGACAAGATGAAATCCAAGAGCAACACATGGGATCTTCGTCCAGTGGTGCTGATGCTGGGAAAGAGGATGGGTCTGAATCTATAGCAAGGAAAAGAATGAATAGGGTTATTCGACAACCTGACATATATGTGGGATTTGTAAATTCAGGTGAACTTGATGTTGGATAAGGTGTCTAAGTCCATAACTATTTCTGGTATGTACTTGACCCGACCCGACATGGTCCATTTGGGTTGCATGGCACCATGCAATTACATAGACTAAATGAGAGAAATAACACTTGTGGATTATTAATATATTATAAGTTCTAATATATTAATAATATTATTTAATTAGTTTGATCAAGAATTAATTTAAAATTAATTAAGTGATCAAAAGATAACTAATTAAATATATGGGTTGATTATGTAAATCATCCATAACTTGTATAGTGGGCTAAGAGGCTCCATGGATTATCAAGTTGGTTCCACCCATAGGATGCTCCATGGATGCTCCATGCGAGTTACAAACCCATGGTTCATGAAAATGAAGAGTCATGACACATTAGGGTTTACATGGTGTAACCCTAGATGTGTCAACACTATATAAAGAACATATTCTCCACCAAAATCGGCTACACATAAGAAACAAGAGGGCTAGGCCGATTTTACAAGTGTGTATTCTCTCTAAAGTCATTCCAAAAGCATTTGGTGTTGTGTGAAGCATTTGAGGCATCACACTTAGGGTGCTAGGCTCACAAGGTTTCAAGGATCATAAGCAACAACAAGGTATGTTATTCTATCTTCCATTCAAGTTAAAAATTGTTCCCCATGTATGCTAGATAGGAATATAACCTTGGAATTCAACTTTGCATGATTATTAGACAAACATAGATCCAAGGTTATTAGGGGTGCATGTACACTTAGGAAGTGTTAGAATGCTCAAAACCCATCAGTGGTATCAGAGCCTAGGCTTGTTTGTTGATTTTTTGTGCAAACTGTTGAAAAAAATCATTTTTCTGTTTTCTGCTCGTATGAACTCGCCGAGTCCATGGGGGGACTCGACGAGTCCATGAACAAATGCAAGCTACTAGTCGAGTCTGTTCTCGCACTCGACGAGTAGAGGCTGCAGTCTTCAGAAATTCGATTTTTGTTGTTGGAAATGGACTAGAAACATTACCCTAAACTGTTTTGGTACTTGAAAACTTGTTTTAGCTTGTGTAATGTTTATGCTAATCCATTTGCAATGGCAATTATCAAAATTACAAAGTTTGAAGTGTAATTTTTGATTCTTGAAATGTTCATATTCATGTTCTTGAACTTATGAAGATTATATGATCATAGGAATTGCTTGTAACCTTCATGGTAGTTTAATTCATGATCATAAAGTGTTTTAATGGAGTCCATAACTTGTCCTCAAGTTATGGAAAAACCAAAAGTCACACTTTTATTAAAGCCATTAAATAACACTAGAGTTATAAAAATGAAGAGTCTTCATTTTTATTACTCAATTAAATTCATAAGTTATAAGAAATGAAAAGTTTTGAAAGTTTACAAAACTTGCCCTCAAGTTTTGGAACAAGTAAAGTCTTGATTAAAACTTACTTCCAACCCTTAGAATTTTAAAAGTTAAAATTCAACCCTTATACTTTATAATATTATAACTTAATAATATATATATATATATATATATATATATGTATGTATGTATAAGATCAAGTCGTCTTACCACTAGTACGCCTTATTCACGAAGCCGGTCTATAAGGGGGGTATAAGGTTGTTGCCTATAAAATGGCAACTTAATGGGTGTCCACTCTCACCCACCGCTTCCTTGATCGGTGGAGGGTCGTTAGCCGAACGGGTAGGACAAGGACTTATAAATTCTCATTAAAAGTATGATGAATATTATAAAGTACCTAAATGTTTTATTAAATTTCCAATCTTAGTTACTTTAGGAAAAATGTGAATAAGGTGCTAATCCATGAAATTACACTTTACACTTTGTTTAAGTCGTTGGTGGAGCGTGCGTGGTTAACCGGCACACTAACTTGGACTTAACAAGGTAGGTAAAGTGTTACTTAAGGTTTATCATAGTATCGGTGGAGCGTGTGTGGTTTACCGACACATCGGTTGAGTGATAAACTTTAAGGGTACCAAGTGATTTGCATGGTTACTTCACACCTTGTTTTGTGATCCTCAGTATCCCAATCACAAAACTTGGAGGGCACACTCGAGATTGAAACATGCCTTTGAAAAGTTCATTGAATCTCAAAAGAATCTAGGAATTTCTAAAAACCAATCAAAAACCTAATATTTGATATTTCGTTTTTCATGGTGGAAATTAGTGAATTGTCATTCACCTACCTTTCAAATATGTTATAGCTTGGATTACGGCATACCTCTTCTAAGTTATAATATATTGTGATTGGATCCTAGCCTTAATATTACATTTGGGTGTTTTATTAAGGACTCTCTTATATCTAAACTAATCTTGTCCTTTTCTTTCAGATGTCTTCCAACAATGCTGCTTCTGGCTCTAATCCTAATGGCTCCTTTACCCTTATGAACTTATGTGGGAAAGTCACTTTTGATGGATCCAACTTCAATGAATGGATCAGAAACATTAGGATAAATACCCGCTACGAGGACAAAGAATACGTCCTTGATAAGGAGTTTAAGGAGATTGATGAGACCACTGCAACTCCCCAGGAGATCGCTGACTTCCTGGCACATGAAAGGGATGCTACCAAAGTGGCATGCATCATGTTGGCCACAATGACAGCAGAACTCCAAAAGTCCTATGAGGACTTGTACCCTTTTGAAATGCACCAAGATCTGATGGAAAGATACCATCAAAGTGCACGACAAGAGAGATATGAAATCATCTGCTCCATGATAACAACCATGATGAAGGACGGAGAGTCCGTCACGAGCCACATGTAGAAAATGCAAAGGTATGTGGATCGGTTGCTGAAGCTTAATGTGAACTTCCCTGAGGAGCTTGCAATAGATATCATTTTTCACTCCTTACCATCATGCTATGATCAATTCCGCATGACATATCACATGAATAAGGAAGAGGTTACACTCAGCAAACTTCAGGGACTTCTCAAGACCGCAGAAACAGGTCTTAAGGGGAAGTCGGTTGTTAACACTCCTACTCCAAACTCCACCCCGGTTTTGGCAATCGGGAAAAGTCGAGGGAAGAAGAGGAAGAGCTCTTCGAAGGGTACCAAGGCTAGGACCCTTGATGGATCTTCTTCAAGTGGAACCAAGAAAGGTTTCGTCATTCCTTCTTCTGACCCAAAAGAGGCTGAATGCTTCTATTGCCATGAAAAATCACATTGGAAGCGGAACTGCCCAAAGTACCAGTAAGATGTGAAGGATGGGAAAGTTAAACCCAACCATGCAGGTATTTAAACTATCTTATCTAATAACTCACCCCATTCTAACTCTTGGGTCCTTGATACCGGTTGTGGTATTCATATCTGTTCTGATTTGCAAAGACTAAGAAGAAGTGAGAATGTGGAGCAAGGAAGAATAAACTTAATCATGGGAATAGGAAAGTTGTACCTGTTACCAAGATTGGAGTTTATACTTTATCACTAAGTAGTGGGTTTAGTTTAGATTTGAATAAATGTTGTTATTTGCCAGAAATGGCAAGAAACATTATTTACTTTCATGCATTGTATAAACAAGGTTTCACCTTTTCATTTGATAATGAAGTTGGTTCGACTAATGCTTTCATTAATAATGTTCTTTATTTAAAGCATTACCTTGTGATGGTGTGTATGAAACTGTATCTGTGGTTTATAACTTAGGAAATAATGTATTGTGTATTGATTCTGTTAATGATAATAACTTGGATAAAGCATCATTATAGCACTGTCGTCTTGGACATATAAGCAAGAAACGCATAGGCCAACTCCAAAAGGATGGAGTCTTGGAGTCATTTGACCTAAGGTCAGATGATAGTTGCGAATCATGCTTACTTGGAAAAATGACAAAGTCACCCTTCACAGGTTCTTGTGAGAGGGGTGAAGGTTTATTGGATCTTGTACACACGGATGTGTGTGGGCCCTTCAAACATGCCACAAGGGATGCTAATCGTTATTATTTGACTTTTACTGATGATTACAGTAGATATGGATATGTCTACTTAATCAAGCATAAGTCAAAGACTTTCGAAAGGTTTAAAGAGTTTAAACAGGAAGTCGAGAATCAATTGGGCAGGAACATTAAGATGCTTCGATCCAATCGAGGTGGTGAGTATCTTAGTTCAAAGTTCCTCGACTATCTCAGGGAATGTGGGATTGTCTCACAACTGACACCTCCCAGGACACCGCAGTTGAATGGTGTGGCTGAGGCGTAATCGGACCTTGTTGGACATGGTTCATTCCATGATGAGTCGAGCTTCGCTACCAATCTCATTTTGGGGTATGCCTTAGAGACTGCTGCCCATATCCTTAATCTGGTCCCTACAAAGAAAGTTGCCAAAACTCCTCATGAGATGTGGACTGGTAAAGCACCCAAACTAGACCACAACAAGATTTGGGGTTGCGAGGCTTTCGTGAGACGCGAGACTCATGATAAGCTCGAACCTCGAAGCGAGAGGTGTATTTTCATCGGCTACCTACAACAATCCTTTGGTTACCTTTTCTACAGACCTAGTGAAAATGTGGTCTTTGTAGCTAGGAGGGCGTTCTTTCGAGAGAGAGAGAGAGAGAGAGAGAGAGAGAGAGAGAGAGAGAGTTCATAAGCCAAGGAAATAGTGGGAAGCAAGTTGACCTTGAAGAAATTCAAGAGTCAAGCGGTGAAGGAACTTCAAATCCTAGCACTCAACTTGAGGAGGAAACTCCTGTTGAGCCAATTGACAAGTCTATACCTCTGAGGCGTTGCACAAGGATTAGGAATGCACCTGAGCATTACTATGGATTCCATATTACTACAGAAGGTGATACACTTATCAGTGATGAGACACTGATAGGTCTGGATGAACCGAACAGTTACGCGGAAGCCATGGCAGGCCCTGAGTCAGCCAAGTGGAAAGAGGCAATGGACAGCGAGATACAGTCCATGTATGACAATCAAGTTTGGAACTTGGTTGATAATGTACAAGGTCGTAAGACTGTAGGGTGCAAATGGATCTTCAAGAAGAAGACCGACATGGATGATAATGTACACACTTATAAGGCACGACTGGTTGCAAAGGGTTTCTCACAAACTCCGGGAGTTAATTATGATGAGACTTTTTCTCTAGTGTCCAAGATTAAGTCTATTAGGTTTCTGTTAGCTGTAGCCGCATTTCATGACTATGAAATATGGCAAATGGATGTCAAAATCGCTTTCCTTAATGGAAAGTTGGCTGAGGATGTTTACATGAGTCGGCCATAGGGTTTTGTCAACACAGAGTACCCTAATAGAGTGTGTAAGCTTGAGAAATCCATTTATGGGTTAAAGCAAGCACCTCGTAGATGGAATCTTTGCTTTGATGAGAAAGTCAAGGAATTTGGCTTTTCCAGGAGTGAAGATGAATCTTGTGTATATGTCAAGGCTAGTGGGAGTATAGTTAGTTTTTTGGTATTGTATGTGGATGACATACTACTCATAAGAAATGACATCCCAACCCTGTAGGAAGTTAAGTCTTGGCTTGGGAAGTGTTTCTCTATGAAGGACCTAGGAGAAGCTGCCTATATTCTAGGGATAAGGATCTTGAGAGACCGGAGTAAAAGACTAATTGTACTTAGTCAGAGTACCTACTTGGATAAGGTGCTAAAGAGATTCAGCATGCAGGACTCCAAGAAAGGAGAGTTACCCATCCAGAGTAACGCCAGATTGAGTAAGACACAAAGCCCTAGTACTGAGGCTGAGATAGCAAAAATGAGTTGAATACCTTATGCTTCGGCTGTAGGATTGATCATGTATGCTATGACGTGTACTCGACCTGATGTAGCCTTTGCCTTGAGCATGGTTAGCAGGTATCAGGGGAACCCTGGCAAGGCACACTGGACTATGGTAAAGAATATCCTCAAGTACCTAAGGAGTACTAAGGACTGGGTTCTTACCCTAGTTGGGAGTGATGACTTGAGAGTTGTAGGGTATAGTGATGCTAGCTTTTAGACTGATAGGGATAATTTTCGCTCTCAGTCAGGCTGGGTCTTTACCCTAAACGGAGGAGCAACTTCTTGGAAGAGTTCCAAGCAATAGATAATGGCTGATTCAACTTGTGAATCAGAGTATATAGCAGCTAGCGAGGCAGCAAAGGAGGCGATATGGCTGAAGAACTTCATTGGAGACCTTGGAGTTGTACCAGTTGTTAAGGAGCCAATGGAAATTTTCTATGATAGTGAAAGTGCTATTGCCTTAGCCAAGGAACCAAGGGATCACGGGAGATCCAGACACATCGAAAGAAAATACCATTTCATCAGACATCGAATAGAAGAAGGACTCCTCGTGGCAAAGAGGGTATCATTAGATGAGAATCCAGCAGATCCCCTCACGAAGGGACTGACTCGGGTTAAGCATCTCCAGCATGCTCGGAGCATAGGGATGAAGGATGATATTAGATTTAGTAGTTAGATAACCTTGAAATTTGTAAAATGTAATTGACATTAGATGATGAATAAAAGGTGTTTTATTTATGAGGAAAGTGTTGCTATCTCTTTTCGATCATTTACTATATTTCTTTTGCATGTTTTGACTTCCAGAATAATTATGTTTGGTATATCATATTATTCGAACCTCTACAGTCGGTCATATGTCGGAAGTAGGTATGAATCAAGACTGTCATGATTGGTTGCAGAGGTCTAAGGTGTTGGACATGGCTACAACAATCATGAGTGCTCATAAGTTCTGAGCATTGGAATCAACCCACGCTCACTGGAATCACTTCATGGAATTTATCTCGAGTGATCGTGAGATGGTAATATCATATAAGTCTTCAAACCTAGAGATATGATTTGTTACTTATGAGTTGGTTATGCATTGATTGTACGAAAACGCATTGGTAACTCGATGTTATAAAACGTGCTCTTGTGTATAATTCAATGAGTGGTAGAAAAAACATATGAGTCAAAGTTTATTTGTTCCTTCTTGGATTAGCAGCCGATATCTGGGCCCCTTGATGATTTTGTTTTGACCTATGTACCGGCCCGGTCAGAACTAAGTTGATGTGTTCAATTAAGTTCTTTGTCAAACAAATCAGAAATCGGGAAACAAACTGCTGGACAATAAGTAAGACATTGTTCCATGTATTTGTCCGACTGATATCTAGAACAGAGGATTATATGATCACTTATCTTAAATGGCGTATCATCATCTTCTCAGTTCCGAGAGACCTTGAAAGAGCTACGATTGCCGTTCGGTTCCTAAAGTATTACAGTTATAGTTATTAGACTTGTCCAAGTGGGAGACTGTTGGATAAGGTGTCTAAGTCCATAACTATTTCTGGTATGTACTTGACCCGACCCGACATGGTCCATTTGGGTTGCATGGCACCATGCAATTGGATAGACTAAATGAGAGAAATAACACTTGTGGATTATTAATATATTATAAGTTTTAATATATTAATAATATTATTTAATTAGTTTGATCAAGAATTAATTTAGAATTAATTAAGTGATCAAAAGATAACTAATTAAATATATGGGTTGATTATGTAAATCATCCATAACTTGTATAGTGGGCTAAGAGGCTCCATGGATTATTAAGTTGGTTTCCACCCATAGGATGCTCCATGGGAGTTACAAACCCATGGGTCATGAAAATGAAGAGTCATGACACATTAGGGTTTACATGGTGTAACCCTAGATGTGTCAACACTATATAAAGAACATATTCTCCACCAAAATCGGCTACACATAAGAAACAAGAGGGCTAGGCCGATTTTAGAAGTGTGTATTCTCTCTAAACTCATTCCAAAAGCATTTGGTGTTGTGTGAAGCATTTGAGGCATCACACTTGGGGTGCTAGGCTCACAAGGTTTCAAGGATCATAAGCAAGAACAAGGTATGTTCTTCTATCTTCCATTCAAGTTAAAAATTGTTCCCCGTGTATGCTAGATAGGAATATAACCTTGGAATTCAACTTTGCATGATTATTAGACAAACATAGATCCAAGGTTATTAGGGTTGCATGTACACTTAGGAAGTGTTAGAATGCTCAAAACCCATCGCTTGACTCCATTCCTTTTGCCTTAGCAACTGGAGAAGACATTGACACCCAGGAGCCTCAATCGTATAAAGAGGTTGTGGTGAGTAAAGAAGCAAATGACTGGTTGATGGCCATAAATGAAGAAATGAAATCGTTAGAGAATAATGAAACATGGGATCTTGTTCCATTACCAAAGGGAGCAAAGCCAGTGGGATGCAAGTGGATCTTTAAGAAGAAGGAAGGGATACCAGGAGTTGAACCTGCTAGGTTCAAGGCAAGGTTGGTGGCAAAAGGGTTCTCTCAGAAAGAAGCAATTGATTATCACAATGTGTTCTCACCAGCCGTGAAGCACAAGACAATTCGAGTTCTTTTGGCCATGTTGAGTGCATTTGATCTGGAGCTTGAACAACTTGATGTGAAAACTGCATTTCTTCATGGAAATTTAGAAGATAAGATTTATATGTCCCAGCCAGAAGGGTTCCTTGATGCTAAGAAGGACCATGTATGTTTGCTGAAGAAATCCTTGTATGATTTGAAGCAGTCTCCACGACAATGGTACAAGGGATTTTATTAATTCATGATCTCAAATGGCTACACTCGGAACCAGTTTGACAATTGTGTTTACTTAAAGGAATTGTCACCAGATTCCTACATATATTTGTTGCTATATGTTGATGATATGCTCATCGCAGCCAAAGATATGGCTGGAATAAATGACTTGAAAGCAACCCTAAAGAATGAGTTTGAGATGAAGCATTTGGGAGCAACAAAGAAGATATTGGGGATGGAGATACAAAGGGATAGAAAAGCAGGGAGGTTGTGCATTTCTCAACAGAAGTACATTGAGAAAGTTCTGCAATCCTTCAATTGTGATCAGTCCAAGCCAGTTGGAACTCCTTTGGAGGCTCACTTTAAACTTGGTCCAAGCACTATACCCACTACTAATGAACAAAGGAAGTACATGAGCAAAGTTCCATACTCTAGTGCTATTGGAAGTCTCATGTATGCTATGGTTTGTACTAGACCTGATTTGGATCATGTAGTTACTGTGGTTAGTAGGTTTATGAGTAATCTAGGGAAGACTCATTGGGAAACTGTAAAGTGGATCATGCGATACTTGAAGGGAACGACGGATGTTTGCCTGGTGTATGGAGCAAATACGAAGAGTGACTTGGTGGGATATGCTGACTCTGATTATGGTGGTGACTTGTTGAAGCGTAGGTCGCGGATGTGCTACATATTCAATTTATCCGGATGTTCCATCAGTTGGAAGTCAACGTTACAAGATACCGTTGATTTGTCTACAAACGAACCCAAGTACATGTACATGACGGAAGGAATAAAGGATGAGATATGGTTGCAAGGGCTTATTCAGAGTCTTGGTCAGAAGGTGGAGAAACTTGTCTTGTATTGTGACAGTCAAAGTGCTTTGAGTCTTGTAAAGAATCCTGTGTATCATTAGAAGACGAAGCACATTGATGTCAGGTTGAATTTTATTTGGGATATTTTGGAAGGAGACAAGTTTTCAATATTGAAGATTGATACCAAGGTTAACCCAACAGATATGTTGACAAAGTCATTGCCCACAGAGAAGTTCAAGCTTTGCTTGGACTTGGTTGATGTTCGCAAGAGGTAGGTCCCTTCGCGGATGAATGACAGGAAGGGAGAGGAAGTTCTTGTTCGAGGTGGAGTTCAGAGGATTCTCAAGTCAACGTGGAGATTATTAAATGTGACTCGAGCATTTGGATCATGTTTATGAAGCATTTAGAGCACTTGGACCTCAATGGAGCACTTGGGGTTCATGGAGCATGTGACAAAGGAATGAATCTTCTAAGAGAGGAATGGGTCATCAGATAAAGGAAGTGATCAAGTGCCAAAGGAACGGATCGTTTTCAAGGGGGTTTGGAGTACCTGGAAGGAGTTTGGAGCACTTGGAAGAGGTTTGGAGCACTTGGAAGGGATATAGAGCAACAAGGGGTCCTTGTTGCGCCATATGATGAAGAGATGGGTCGAGAGGGATGCTCTTGCGCCATCTTGTTCTCCTCTTGAGCCATCTTGTTTTCATGTTGATCCATGCATGGCCTTGTTGAGCCATGCATGTGCCTGTTGCTCATGGTGATGTTGATGCTCCAAGATTGATGTTGTGCACCATATTTGATGCTCTTGCGCCATTTAGATCCCTGTTGCACCAACAAGGGTTGCTGTTGCGCCATGAAAAAGCTATTGCGCCATCATGAACCATCTTGGTACATGATGCGCCATATTAATTCCTTTGTTGTGCCATGTTGATCCAAGTATGCCTAGAAGATGATAATGCTCAAGAATGTTCCAGAAGATGTTGCATGGCAGATTGTGATTGGTTAACACCCTTCATGGGCCTATGGGACAATGGACTTGGCCATTAGGGTTTTAGGTCTGATCCCTCAAGTATAAATAGGGATGCATGTTAGGTCATTTAGTATCTTGAATTCTAGAGTGATAGGCGAATCTCTATGTAATTGTACTTGTAACCTCTGTGTTGAGAGCTCTGAAATAAAGAATATTCCCCTCCTGCCCATCGATGTAGGTCATCTTGACCGAACCACATAAATATTGTGTCTTGTGTGCTTTTGGTTTTGCTAGTTATCCGCTTTACTTCCAAACAATGTGGTTTTCAAAAAATTAGTTTTGCTATCAAAAAAGGGGTTGCGGCACAATATATTGTCCGTTTACCCACTATATATATATATATATATATATATATATATGTAAAACTTTAATGTTTAATCTAATAATGATAAATTGAGTCGATGTAGTCTCCAAACAATGTGGTTTTCAAAAAATTTATTTATTCTTTTAGAATGACATCTTAATTTATTCTTTAAGAATTTGATTCATTTATTTTTTATACTGAAGGAAGAAGGTTAGGAAATTGATAAAAAGGCAAACAAAATATTCATTCTTGCAAAAAACAATGCATGTTCTTAAATTAATTACAACAAACATGAAAAATACAAATATATTCTTAAAGTATAAAACTAAATTTCATTCATTCTCTGAATGATATCAATCACTCTTAAGAAAATGAAATATGCAATTATTGACGGTACAAAACAAATATAAAATTTGAGAATGCATTATGCTAGATTTCTCCTTGAATATTGCTGCTTTTATAAGATAAACCTGCGATTCTGAAAGAATGCTGCTATTGAACCCTAAAATTGTGAAAGATTGTAAAAAGTATTACAATGAGAATGAAATTCTATTAGAATGTAATAATGTTAGAATGAATATTTCTTAATCAAAGCCTAAAATCGAATTAAAATTCTAAAGTCACTTAATTAAATGTCAAAACCAATACTATTTAATCAAAGTTATAAAAATGAAAATGAAACGATAAACTTGTGAAATTGAATATTGCAATAATCAAAACTGAACATGCTTTAGATTTATGTTAAACTCAAAAATAATTTATGTTTATTGAAATAAAAAAATGAAAAAAAAATTAAGAGTACAATGTTGAATCACAACAATTCTCTTTGTGAAGGTTGGTGTAAATACAAGTATTATCCGATCATAATTAAACACAACTTGCGATTGAACTAGATAACTTTTGAATTGATACTTCATAAGATGAAATCCTTTTAAACAACATTCGTACTTTACCAAACAATAAACAATTCACAAAGACTTATAGCCTATTTTCGTAAATAATAAAAAAGTTAAAAAGGTAAACAATAAAGTAACCACCGAAAATGAATGTATGATAAAAAATATAAAAACAATAAATAAATCATTAGTGGATGTAAGTGATGGGTTTTGAGCACTACATCAATCTTATGATGTACATGCAAACCCTAAAGCTTTGAATCTAATTTGTCTAATGAACATGCAATAATCATCCAAAACCATAAACCCTAGATCTAGCATACAATAAATGATTTAACATATGAATTAGGGTTTAGATCTTACGTTTGATTGTTATGTAGCAATAACAATCTATTCCTTCTTGTAATTCACTTCTGAAAGCTTAGTGTCATAAGTGTCACACCTCTAATGGCTCACAAACACCAAGAGCAAGAGGACGACTTATGAGACGAGAAGGAGGCACCAAAAACGTCCAAGAAACTCCAAGGAATGCTTAGCCACGTTTTTGGGTGCCCTAGGGTTCATTTTATACTTGTGTGGGCTGCTAGGGTTTTCAGGGGAAACCCTAATTCTCTGCTTAGGCCTTAAGCAACTCATGAAGTCCCTTTAGAAAGCCCTTGGACGAAATCCATATGGGCTTCCCATGCATTTCGTCCAATCCTCTTTCCAATAGGAATCCATAGCCCACAATGCAATTATCTTATAATTATAATATTAGTCCCCCAAGTTTAATTAATCTCTTTTAGCCACAAAATTAATTCTTGACTAATATTAATTAAATAATATGATTTCTCTTTTAATATATTATTCACATAATATATTAATAAATCATAATTAAACTCTTTCTCCATAAATAATCCTATCAAGTTGTTTTGGTGAAGGCAACCTAAAAGGACCATGCTCACAATCGGGTCAAGTACATATCAAAATAGTTATGGACTTAGACACTAATCCAACAATAAGAAGCATTTGATCAGTCACATAATACTTTCACATGATACGATCGATCCCCCAACAACTCATATTATTTAGAAGAATAAGAAAAAGTACCTTCAGTATTTTGGTATTCATTTCTTCAAATAATTAACTGATGTGTCCTTCTTGAAATTGACGTTGGTGTACAAGATTGACAAAAAAATAATAATGGAGATGACTGGTGGTGGTGGTATAGGAATCGGCCAGATTAGGGTTATAGAAGGTGAATGGTGGAATTATTTATGGAGATCCTAATCCACGATTTAGGGGAAATACCATATATATTGTATGTAATATTACATATTTATCATTATAAGTTTTATTAATTATTATTCTTAAATTTCTATTGGTTCCTACATTGATACAATAAATCTCTATCCAGATATGAATATATATATATATATATATATATATATATATATATATATATATATATATATATGGTTAGAATTAAATATGAATCAGAAGTATTGTATGAATGTGTGACTAAGTTCTAGCCTTTAGATTAAAAAAAAATAAAAGGATATGATATTAGGATACATGTTCTAATGGACTAACATTTACTCTATAATTACACTTAATTAATTATAAAGGAAAATATTAGATTTTATGAAGAGAGAGAAATAAAAATTACTTATATATTAGGCAACTAATTAAGTCAAATTAATTAATAAAGATCACATCAAATATTATATTTTATTTAATAGATTCAAATAAAAGATGTTTTTAGAATACGACGTAACGAAACATATATGAACATATATTTTCAGTATTTCATTCTTAAAGAATATGATTTCATTCTAAGATTTTTTTACAATTAAAATTCTTTAAGAAAATATATATAATTAAAAAAAGAATTATTCTTATAACATAAAAGAACAAATTTTTATAACATAAAACAAAAATATTACAATATTTTTAAGAAATATACACCAACTTATATATTGTATTCTTTAGGAATATATAATAATTCTTAAAGAATATGCACAATTTATAATATCAACTAATATTTTTTAAGAATCTATAATCATTCTTAAAGAATAAACACAATATTTATACTATATACTGCTATTCTTTAAGAATCTGTAATTGTTCTTGAAGAAATTTTATTTGTTTTTGATGTTTTTCCATGTCTTTATCTTTACCTTTTCACGTTAACCAATAAATCATTCAATTAAAATTTTTATTTTTCTCTTATAAACAAGAAAGAGAAAGGTTACAACATTTGGTACCAAGACTATATATTTTTAATAAGAAAAAAAATTATAATACAAAAAAAAAACTACATTTCCAATTATACACTTCACAAATCTGGATTGGTCATTATGAAAGAACTAAAATTCTAAAAGATTGAGCATACTTGAACTCAATCTTTTTTTTTTGGAGGAATGAAGATATTAAAGAATGAACATTCTAAAAAATTTGTATAATTGAGGACATAAAACTTAATTCGGTCATAAAGCTACAAATTATTGCTTTGTTTTTTTACTCAGTAAACACAAATACATCTATATATGATCTTAAATATATAAAATGATTATATATATGGTGAAATTATACGATGACATATTGGACTTGTAAATTATTAGAGGGTAAAATCAACAAATTAGTTTTAAAAAATATATGATTTTTCTTATATCTACTGTTTTTTGAAGGTTTTTTTGTCGAATAATGATTTTGCAATTAAAATGGTGCTTAATGCAAAATTTATAATCATTTTAAGATAACTAACAAAATGGTGATAGTGATACCCATTTATTTGGTCAATTTTTGATATTTAATTTTACCTTTGATCTATGTTTTAAAAGTGAATATACAAATCGTTAAACTAACAACTTTTTATGTTATAAATTTGTACGTTTGTCCCTGAGTGACCAACTTATGACTCAAAATGGTTATACGCTTTCATAAGAATTTGTTTATCTTTGACTATTTCCCTTGTACACTATATATTTATTTATTATCTATTTTTTTTTATAACGTTTCATCCAAGTATGCCTATCTTAATGGCTTATTAATTGATTCATTTATTTACCATAATTATTTATTGTCAAAGTTATTATTATATCTTTATATAATGATTGGTCTATAATTGGTCACACATTCATACAATATTTGATGGTTATATATAATCCTAACTCTTTTTTTCTCTCTCTCTCTCTCTCTATATATATATATATATATATATATATATATATATATATATATATATATATATATATATAGGGTTAGGTTATTTTATTTCTAGTAACTATTGTGTGCCAGAATGCATAGATCTGGACCATTGGATGAAATATAATCAAATGTCATGATCTGAGGGTCTATGATAGTAGAATAGGATAACATGTATCATATAATCACACAAATTTCAGCATAAGGACATTTTAGTCAATTAACCTATATTAAAAAAGGAAAATTTTGGATTTTTAGAGATAATTAATTCCTTTATTTTTAAAAATCTGAATATTTTAAATTAATTCAAAATTAAAAATCCGATTTTATTTTGTCAGAATGATAGAATGTTAACCATAAACTAGTAAATATATTTTTCGATTTCATTCTGCCAGAATGACAGAATGCTAACCATAAACTAGTAAATACATTCTGAAAAGACTACACAAAATCAATTCTTGAACTAATAATATACAAAATAATCACATTGTATGATTGCGATTCATTGAATAATAACAACATTTTGAAAGAAAAAAGAAATAAAAACATCAAAATCTAACAAAAACACTAATCTATTCTGAGAGAATATTATTTTTAAGCAACACTTTATACATTGTAGCATATCACATTCTGGTATAATACACTCTCGTTCTCTATGTTTCTTTCCTTCTCCACATCAATGTTAGCCTCTTCAAAACCTAAATCCACAAAGAAAACATAATCAAGTTTCAAAAATTAAAAAATTCAATGCATTCTAAGAGAATAAAAACTATAAATTCTGACAAAATGTATTAAAGACTACAAAGTTTGACATAATTAGGGGTGAGCAATTGGACCGGCCCGGACCGAACCGGACCAGATCGGCTCTTGGACCGGACCGGTTATGGAGAATTTTGTGGACCATGGACCGGACCGGATGAGTTGTGTCCGTGTCCGGGTCCAGGTCCGGGTTTTCCGGTTTTTGGACCCGTTTGGACCGGTACAACTTTAATTGCATAGAGTATAATAAGTAATCTACATTGATGTATAATATTATAACTTGCAATTTGGAAAAATTAATTTTCCAAATAAAAGCAACTAACATATAAATCAAGTTCACCAACAAAAGTTAAACAATTTTAAGACAAACATACAAAACTATTACCGTAACAACAAAAATCATAGTTTAAACTTTAAAATCAATCAAACTAACAAATTTCATAAACTCATAATCTAATCTTCCATTGGCCTCTTCCCCATATCATTGTCATCCATATGTAACATATTTAAAGCTTGTGCAATCTCTACATAAACACAAATGAAAATGTTGTTAGTATTAAATAAAAAGTAATAATTGTATAAAAAAGAATAAAGATTGTAATTTTTTTACCCAAAGCTATATCATCATCGTTCAAGATCTCACCAACGTTGTCAACTATCGGATTTGTAAACTTTATCACCCAATCTTGGGTGCATAACAAAGCTTCAACTATCAATGTCGATAAACTAGTTTGATACTCACTTACAACTCCACCACAAGTGCTAAACGCGGACTCGGAATTATAGTATAAAATAATACTAAAAAGCTGAAATATTTCAGCTTTGATAGCTCTACTTTGAAGGATTGTAACTCAATGAATATAATACCAAAATAAACAAAATTATAGTATAAATTCATCTACAAATTGTAAACTAAATGTTGGAAAAAAACGTAGGTCAATCCGACTTAAAACGAATGAGTTATGGGTGTTTAAAAAACGTCACAGATTATAAAATCTTGCTAAAAAGCTGAATTCTTTCAACTTTGATAGCTCTACTTTAAAGGATTGTAGCTCAGTGAATATAACACCAAAATAAACAAAATTATAGTCTAAACTCATCTACAAACTGTAAAGTAAATGTCGGAAAAAATCGTAGGTCAATCCGACTTAAAACGAATGAGTTATGGGTGTTTAAAAAACGTCACAGCTTACAAAATGTTGCTGAAAAGCTGAATTTTTTCCAGCTTTGATAGCTCTACTTTGAAGGATTGTAACACGGTGAATATAATACCAAAATAAACAAAATTATAGTCTAAATTCATCTACAAACTGTAAACTAAATGTTGGAAAAAACCGCAGGTCAATCCAACTTAAAACGAATGAGTTATGTGCGTTTAAAAAACGTCACAAAAATCTTAATCATGTCCAACCGGTTCTAAACCCGATAAAAACCGGACCGGACCGGGAAAAAAACCGGACCGGACCGGCGAGAAATCTTAGAACCGAGAACCGGCCCAGGGGTCCAAAAAACGGTTTGGTCCGGTCCGGTCCGGTCCACCGGTCCAAATGCTCACCCCTAGACATAATATAGTAGAAAATAAAAACTATAAATTCTGACATAATATAGTAGAGACTATAAAGTCAACCATAAAGTATCACAAATTCATTACCAGTTAAACAAATATACTTGTTGTTAACAATTATTCTCAAACATTCTAACATAATACATTTATATAAATAAATTCTAATAGAATACATTACAGAATTCAAAGTTGTGATTGAATACAAAACTCAAGAGTTGTGATTGAATACAAAATTCAAGAGCTGTGATTGAATCATCAACACACATCTGCATCCATTCCCAGTCATGAATTCAAGAAACAAACACACATTTGGAATATCTATTTAGAAATATGAACACCAATTTAGACTTTTTCAAATGCAAAGACGAACAAAAATTAAAAAATTAAGTTTTTCTTTTCAAAATATTTATCTGGTACTACGATTTTGGACCAAAGACCATTGAATGGTAAAAAGATGATATTTGGTTGAAGCTTGTAGCCATGAGAATTTTAATTTCTTTGAAATAGTCGATACGTACTAAAGTATAAGATTGATAAAGGATCACATCAAATCATGGAGGCGACGTGACCTACGTTAGGGTTTTTAGATTTGTTTAAAATTTGAATCCAGGAGGATGATACTAGTCGGCTATGAAGGCAATCCGTTGATAGAGTCATTAGATGAACGGTGTGTAGAGCTTGTATCTTGATCTGTGTGACATTCAGTCCCGATCCATGTGCTTATCTCTTGATAAAAAAATGTACGCAATATTTGCTGATAAAGAGTGGCGGAGTTTTGAACAAAGCGAGAATCAGTGAAGGAGAAGAGGAGCATTCGTCAAATAGGGCTGGAGACGATGAGGATTAAGGATGTTCGATGATTTTGAGATTAGGTTACAGATTTTTGAGGCCAAGCGTTTGAAGATAACGAGGGGGAGAAAACTAGGTTTTAGAAAGTTAATGAATTACCATAATTAAACATGCAAAGATTACTATAATACCCTTAACTGATTTATTTAATTATTTATTATTTTCTCAATTCTTATTGGTGCATACATACACACAATAGTTGCTAGAAACATTTTAACATATATATATATATATATATATATATATATATATATATATATATATATATATATATATAGGGAAAAGTGAATATATGGTTGTTATGCACCTAAGCTTAGGTATAAAACCTTTTAAATGACGTAGTTTTAAACAAAACAAATACAATCTCATTTTCTCTTAATTTTGTTTTAATATAATACCATTGAATTGCGTTAAATTACGGAATGAAAAAGATCAATTATATGTCTTTTTATTGCAAAATATCATTGTAGTTTATAGGAAAAGTAAAAAATCAACGCTTTTAATGAATATAACTCAAACGTTTTGTCCTTCAATTGAAAAATTATATCAAATGATTTGTGAAAACCTTGATTAAGTTAGTGCATATTCTTCTTTTAACTTTTATTCTATTAGTTTTCATTTAAAATTTAGTAAGGTTGATTAGAAGGT
This sequence comes from Lactuca serriola, assembly GCF_051521515.1. NCBI lineage: Eukaryota > Viridiplantae > Streptophyta > Magnoliopsida > Asterales > Asteraceae > Lactuca > Lactuca serriola. The sequence goes on from NC_136416.1 coordinate 137,853,355, forward strand.
CATGACTTTTAATGCTTTAAGTTCTTAGACACAATGAAGAAAAAAAAACTTAAATTTGATCGGTTTAGTAAGTCACATGATTAATGAAGAATTGTAATCGATATATCATGATTAGTTTGGATATATATGGATCAAAACTATATAGTTTGGAGGGTTATATATATATATATATATATATATATATATATATAGGAGTAGGATCAAATGAGAACACTAAAAAGGTTGAGAACGCGAGAACAAAGTATATTCATTTGCGATTCCATGTATTCATTTGTGGAGAAATGATAAATTTTTACGCCTTTAATTACAATTGAAGAGAAAAAGCATATACATGTTGTTTGTGCGTAAAAATTATCATTTCTCCACAAATAAATACATGAAATCACGAATGAATATGCTTGTTCTCGTATTCTCAACCTTTTAGGAGTTCTCTGTCACACCCCAAAACAAATAACGGCGGAATACGTTTCGGGGTGGAGGACGTCATGTACAGTATCATCACAATTGTATAATAGTAAAAAACAAGAAACATACAACCATTGCATTACATAGTGAGTTTAAGTACAAGTGTGTTTTGTAATGTTTAACAAACACCAAAAGTAATACAAAAATAAGAGATGGATCTTGTATGCTCCATCTTCTCCAAAATGCTGCACGTGTACCTGTCTATCTTTGACCTGAGGATACAAGTTATTTTGAAAACGAATATCAGCATAAAGTTGGTGAGTTCATAAGAGTTTAGTGTGAGTTTTTGTATAAAAAGCATTAGAACCGATAGTATGAAAAGCTGCAATTTACATTCATAAGTAGTAGAAAAACCTAGAAAATCCTATATTTTCCAGAAATACATTGTAAGTGAAAACCTTTAAGAAATATGTAATTTTCATCTTTGAAAACCATTTATTGTAAAAGTATAATAGTGAATCTCCAATAAGTAATGCAATATGGTAGGTTTTGCCTGAAGTCAATAATAGTGGTGCAAACTTCCTTTAGTGTTAGATACTTGATTACTTCGGGATATTAACTTAGCCTTTAGTTTAGTATTTTAGTGTGGTTATAGTGTATTTCTTGTATGTTACCGATAATGTGAATAATAGAGGACCCCATGACCTTCCCGGTCATGCACAGTGTAATGAAGTAGTGGCATCCCTGGGCCTGTACGGCTCGGACTGAGGTTAACAGTCGGGATGTAATAGTGTCTGCCCCGTATAGATCTATACATATAGCGTCGTCTTCCTGTCGGAAAACTCTGGGCGTAGTACGTAGCGAATAGAGTATCTCGTAGTGAGTTAGTGTGTTATCTCCTGATTAGTGCTTTCTCTTGTATTATAGTGTAGTAGTCTTTTGTATAACTCGTAGTGTGTTCTCTTATTAGTGTATAGTATCGTAATAGAGTGTATTATAGTGTGTAGAATAGTAGCTATAGCGAGTAATAGTGGCCTTAACTATACCTATTATAGTTAACTTAGTGTGTATGGTTCTTGTCAATTTAGTGGTTTAAACATCGAATGAAATGAAAATACTCGTATCCAACACTAATATATATGATATATAACTAAGAAATCAACGACAGTCGGACGGATAACAACTACCCTAAGCCCACAATCAAACAAGAACAGGAAATAAGGCGAGCTATCGGTCCTAAGTCCTTCAAGTCTTACTTATATAAATATATTAGTGTGGTTACATTTTATAAGGAATTTATTTAATAAAAACCTTGTCAAAAGGGAACATTTAGAAAATTGTTTATTTATCCAAAATAGTTTTGAAAACGAAAATCCTTTTATAAAACATAGTGGTAAATCACATGTGATTTGAACTACGGATAGTGAATCACATGTGATTAATTTCCATAAACATGTATAATTGACTTGTATCCCCCCCTAAAACATATAAAAACATTTGAAAGGTTCATTAAAGGGGTATGAACTCACATGAAATCGAGTAAATCGGGTGAAAGTGTCGGTTGAGCGTTTTGTACCAAATAAGGACTTGTGCACCTTTTAAGACCCTAATATCATATGAAATATGTATTTTACAAGAAATTAATCATTTTGTGCTTTTCTTTAAAATATTTAGATATTCTAGCATTGATTCGGGGTCTTAGGGCTTAGAAGGGGTTCCCGGGAATTGTACAAGGCCAAGAGGGGTTTACGGGGGAGTCCAAGAGTTTACTCCCTTGGAGTTTATGGCCCAAAGGCCACTCCTTGGGAGTTTACGGCCGTAAGCCCCTAGGCTTGGCCGTAAACTCTTATTCTCCTCCAAAAATGAATGTTAAGGCCTTAATTCAATTCCCTATTTTTCTAGTAAATGCCTAGGACCAATTTGGAGTGTTAAAACCTTCATTTGATTGAATTTAGGGGAGTTTACGGTCCTAGCCTAGGCTTGGGCCGTAAACTCCAAAATACCCTTCAAAGTTTGATGTTTAATGTCCCTAAGCATTCCCTTAATTCATAACTAAATTCTAGAAGGCCTTAGATGAGTTTTTGGGACTTTTTAACATGGAAATTGGGTGTTTACGGCCTAAGCATAGGCTTGGGCCGTAAACTCCCTTTTAGGCTCTAAAATCTTAAGTTTTCATGTCCAAACTCATCTAGGTATATCCCTTAATTAGTATACAAGCTTATAGGAAGTAAAAACGGGACATTGGCCAAGTTTTGGGGTGTTTACGACCTACGGGCTTCCTAGGCCGTAATCTCCATATATTCCACTAATTCTTATGATTTTTTGGGTTCTAAATGCAATGGAATACGTTAAGAACAAGATAGGGAAGAAACTCTTACTTTAGGAAGCCGGAATTCGCGGTTTTCGGGGTCGGGATCGAGTCTAGAGAGAGAAAGTAGTGAGAGAGAGTGAGAGGGTGGTAAAGAGTGTTCAAGTGGTGTCCACTTCCTTTTTATATGCCTCAGGTATTGCACCCGGTACACGGCTACCCGATGCTAAAGTTTAACGGGGTTAAAACTTTTTACCCGGGTGAAGTGGTTGAAAAGTAATATAACTTTATTTAGTTAAACGGGGTTAACACTTACAAGTTATATTTACTTATTTTAAAATGATAACTTCAAGAAATATAAATAAAGATATTTATTTATTGATGACTCCAAACATTACGGAAATTAATACATAACGACGAATTCCGTTAGTGAAAACGGGATTATGTAACGGCAATAAATTTGGGTTGTCACATCATCCCCCCGTTAGGGGAATTTCGTCCCAAAATTTAGAATTCATACAGAGAGTCATTACAGAACTACTATGCGAAAAGATGTGGATATTTGAGTTTCATTTGATCCTCGCGCTCCCAAGTGAATTCCGGTCCTCGCTTGGCATTCCACCGAACCTTCACAATTGGGATGCGGCTTTGTTTCGTTCTTTTTACTTCTCGATCCATAATCTCCGCAGGCTCTTCCACGAAGTTGAGGCTCTCATTGACCTCGATCTCGTCGAGGGGAATCACGATAGTCTCATTGGACAGGCATTTCTTTAGGTTCGAGACGTGGAAGGTAGGATGTATGTTACATAGATCGTGGGGTAGGTTGAGTTTGTAAGCTACAGGGCCGATTCTAGCGAGAATCTCGAAAGGCCCTATGTACCTCGGGTTCAACTTTCCACGCTTTCCGAAGCGTATCGTGCCTTTCCAGGGCGAGACCTTCAAAAGGACGCGGTCTCCCACCTGGAATTCCAAGGGTTTTCTCTGTTTGTCTGCGTAGCTTTTCTGTCGATCCCTAGCGGCTTTTAATCGTTCGCGAATCTGTACAATCTTTTCGGTCATTTCTCGAATAATCTCCGGACCAGTGAGAGCGCTATCAGGAACTCGTCCTTTAGCTAACTGAGTGTCACCCACCTCAGCCCAGCACAGAGGGGATCTGCACCTCCGGCCGTAGAGGGCTTCAAATGGAGCTGCCTTGATGCTTGTATGATAACTATTGTTGTAGGAAAACTCCACAAGAGGTAAGTGTGTATCCCACGATTTACCGAAGTCGATCACACAAGCTCGCAACATATCTTTTAAGGTTTGGATCGTCCTCTCACTTTGTCCGTCAGTCTGTGGATGGTAGGCTGTACTCATGTCCAGCCTCGTTCCCAATGCTTTTTGTAGTGATTTCCAAAATCTCGAAGTAAACGTACTATCTCTATCCGAGATAATAGATATGAGGACGCCATGCAGCCGCACTATTTCCTTTGTGTATGTTCTTGTGAGTTTCTCCATCTTGTCCGTTTCCTTGATGGGTAGGAAGTGTGCAGACTTGGTCAATCTGTCGACGATGACCCAAATGGTATCCAACCCACCCGCTGTCTTGGGCAGCTTGGTTATGAAATCCATTGTGATCCGCTCCCACTTCCATTCCGGTATCTCCGGTTGTTGGAGGAGTACCGATGGCTTCTGGTATTCGACCTTGACCTTCGCGCAAGTAAGGCACTTACTTACGAAGGTAGCAATCTTTGCTTTCATGTTAGGCCACCAGTATAGCTTTTTGAGATCCAGATACATCTTATCTGAACCTGGGTGGACGGAGTATCGAGTGTTGTGTGCTTCCTTCATGACTAGATCTCTGAAACCTCCGTGGCGCGGAGTCCAGATTCGGTTCATGAGATAGTAAGCTCCGTCACCCTTGACCTCCAAACTCTTATCCATTCCGCGCAGGGATTCTCCCGTCATATTATCAGGCTTTAAGGCTTCAAGCTAAGCCTCCTTGATCTGTGAGGATAGGTGGGAATGGATAGTCATCGTCAACGACTTGGTTCTTCGACCAGAATACTCCTTCCTACTCAGGGCGTCTGCTACTACGTTGGCTTTCCCCGGGTGATATGTAATTTCGCAGTCGTAATCGTTAAGTAGCTCGACCCATCGGCACTGCCTCATGTTGAGTTCTTTCTGGTTCAGTATGTGTTGGAGGCTTTTGTGATCAGTGTACACCACGCTCTTCGTCCCATACAAGTAGTGTCTCCAGATTTTTAGTGCGAAGACGACCGCTCCTAACTCGAGGTCGTGAGTAGTGTAGTTCACCTCATGTGTCTTTAGCTATCTTGAGGCATAGGCGATAACCTTACCTCGCTGCATCAAGACACAACCGAACCCCTGATTTGATGCATCGCAGTATACAACAAAATCTTTTGTCCCTTCGGGAAGGGATAATATCGGTGCGGTGCATAGGGCTCGCTTCAGGGTCTGGAATGCCTTCTTATGTTTCTCTTCCCAGTCGAATGTCACGCCCTTCTGTGTCAACATAGTGAGAGGCTTCGCAATCCGGGAGAAGTTTTGGATGAATCTGCGGTAGTAGCCAGCGAGGCCTAGAAATTGACGAATTTATGTAGGCGTCTTCGGTGCTGACCAATTCTCAATAGCTTTAATTTTGGAGGGATCCACGTGGATTCCGTCTTCACTGACCACGTGTCCTAAGAATTCGACCTTTCGGATCCAAAATTCGCACTTAGAGAACTTCGCATATAACTTCTCTGACCGTAGGGTTTCCAGAACTCGTCGTAAATGATCCCTGTGTTCTTCCTCGCTTCGAGAGTAGACGAGTATATCGTCAATAAAGACGATGACGAACTGATCTAAGTACGGACGACACACCCTATTCATCAAGTCCGTGAACACTGCGGGGGCGTTAGTCAGTCCAAAGGGCATCACTACGAACTGGAAGTGTTCGTAACGGGTTCGGAAAGTTGTCTTCGGAACATCTTCCTCTAGTACCCGTAACTGGTGGTACCCGGACCTAAGATCAATCTTGGAGAAGTAGCTCGCTCCTTGTAGTTGGTCGAATAGATCGTCGATACGAGGGAGAGGATAGTGATTTTTTACTGTGAGTTTGTTGAGTTCCCTATAATCGATGCACATACGAAACGATCCGTCCTTCTTCTTCACGAATAAGAACGGGGCTCCCCAGGGTGAGAACTCGGTCTGATGAAGCCCTTGCTGAGAAGCTCGTTCAGTTGCCCGGATAGTTCTTGCATTTCGGCAGGCGCTAAACGATAGGGCGACTTAGCTACGGGGTAGCTCCTGGGACTAGGTCGATTCTGAACTCAACCTGACGTTTGGGAGGTAGACCTGGGAGATCCTCCGGGAATATATCATGGAATTCGCATACAACGAGAATGTCTTTTGGATCTTTCACTTTCTAACTTGTGTCGACGACGTAAGCCAGAAAGGCGCGATATTCCTTACGCAAATATTTCTGGGCCTGAATACTGGAGATGATACGGAGGCCCGTACCGGGTTTATCTCCATAGATCAATAGGGTTCCGTGATTTGGAACATTCAGGCGAATAGCTTTGTCGGAGCATAGGATATCGACGCGATGAAGACTCAACCAGTCCATACCAACAATGACATTGAAAATTTTGATTAAGACTGGTATAAGATCGATTGGAAATGGGTGATCCTCTAACGTGAGGGTACAACCTATGTAGATTTCGTTAGAGCTTTCAGTCTTCCCGTTAGCCATTTCTACGACGAATGTTTCTTTTAGTGGTTGAGGAGTTTGTTTGAGTAAGTGTTTAAAGTTTTGATTTATGAAGCTTCTTTCTGCACCACTATCGAATAAGACACAGACATAAGAGTTGTTGAGAAGAAACGTACCCGTTACTACTGTGGGATCCGCTACCGCCTCATTGTGACCAATAGCGAGTAGCCTTCCAGTTCCCCCAGCATTCGCAGCCTTCGAACAGTTCTTCTTAAAATGGCCAGCTTCACCGCAGCCATAACACGTCGGGGTCACTCCCGAACCGGGAACTTGCGAGATAGGTTTGGGAGGGGCCTTGCAAAATCGGACAGTATGGCCTTTCCGGCCGCAGTTGGAGCACTGCAATTCACGGCAGGGGCCGTGGTGGTGGAAAGGACATTTGGGCAGATTCCCACTATAAGCTTTTGGCAGGGCAGGTGCGGCTGGAGTGGTGGCAGCATGGACCGCCACAATTTGCTGGTCCTTGGAGGAGGTTTGAGTTTTCTTGACTTTCTTCTTATCCATACGCTTCCTCTTTCTGTCAGATGAACCGGGTGGTTGTAACGCCCGCAGATCTGGGATAGTCAATTTAGAGGCAATAGGGGTCGAAAACGACTTTTCGACAAAAAGATTATTTAGAATAAATAATCTTAACCAAGTTGTAGAATATTTCAAAAGGTTTTCGTACATATAAAGAACGCCGAAATCCGAGTTATAACGAAGAAGTTATGACCCGTCGAAGTTTCGCGTCGGAACCGGCACGACGCCGGGAAGCGTAAATAGTAAATTTATGATAGAGCGAGATTTAGCCTTAGTTCTCTAAACGAAAGTCGTAGAATATGTTAAACTAAGAACATCGATAAAAAGAACGCCCAAATCTGACTTCGTATGAAGAAGTTATGATTTTTCGAAGTTTCGGATTAGCGGTGTACAACCCGAAATTCGGATTTTAGATCGATTGATTTTTGCCGACACAAGCTAAACGAGAATTGAAGATCTCGTTATTAGTAGCGTAACGATAAAAAGATAGACAAAAATGGACATCGGATAAAGAAGTTATGAGATTTTAACAGACCAATCCTGTCCCGGCCTGTTAAAAATATAACTTTAAAAATAAAGTCAAAATTAGCCAACGGAGTCTAAACGAAAGTTGTAGAGTACGTCTCCACCTACGTGTGGATATAAAGAACGTCAAAAACGGAGTTCGTATGAACGATTTACAAATTATAATAGCATATTTACGTATTAAAATAAAGTATAAATCATGTATACGTACACATATATATACATATGTATATATCATTAGAAAGGTATCGACGATGCGGTCATTATAAGACTAATGTTGAGTTCTTTCGACATTATTTGAGTACAAATATCATTAAATCCATTTAAAATAGTATTATAGAGGGGTGTTTAGTTGTTTATATAACTAAAAGGTCATTAAATAATTATGGAGGTAGTTTTTGAAAATTCAATTAGTATAAATAAGAGCCTTGGGCTCTCATATTTCTTGCACCATTCTCTTGATTCAAGAGTCTTTCTCTCCTTATCCCCCGAGCATTTCGGTCCCTCGTGATTCGACTTATCTTTCTGTAGTTTTAGTATAGTAAGGTGAGCGCTGAAGCGCTGCACGAATCTTTCTTAGAAAGATTCAGCGACGAAGTTCTGCCCCTGCAGAGCCCGACTCCTAGCTAAAATCCCCTTGAAAGTAAGTTATGCTTATCCTATTTTAAATATAGTTTATATTTAAAATTAGTATTGTTATTATAAATTTATAATAAATATTTGAGCTATTATTATGACTTATATAAGTGTCGTTATAATATCTTTTAACTACTCGCGGTACGGGGAATCTGGTTTAAAGGGCCGCATAGGGTTGTTGGATTTCAGAAGTGCTATACGCCAAAATGGTCCTGCCCTCCGGTGTTTTATGTCTGGCCCCTGTCTGTACATAGTAGTTGGAAAGTATTGTTTAAACGCTTATATAATAATAATAATAATAATAATAATAATAATAATAATAATAATAATAATAATAATAATAATAATAATAATAAGACTAATAATTAGTCACGGTAATATTAGACTAAAATCTAGTCGTGATAATACTAGGTTTCGTCAAAGGAAATTATTTTAAAGTAAACGAAGCGCTATCCGAGTACCGAGTCACCACCTTCTCAGGTGAGTGCATAGTTACTTTCAGCTTACACATAGATATGAAGTATTTTATATAAATTACGTGATATGGGTGCATATTATCTGAATACTTGCTATCTATGCTGGATGAACGTTTTATACATGTTTTCAATGATTTAAACTGTATATGTATTTTATATCTACAAAATATGTTGGGTAGACGAATGATGAGGAATAAAAGCTGAAATATAGGAACATTAGTAGCATGGACCTAGTGCCCTATAGGTATACATTGGCAACAGTGGACCTAGTACCCTATAGATGGGCACTGGCAGCTGCGCCACAACTCGTAGATGTTTTAGATCTACGGTAAACGTCCTAGCAGCTGCGCTCTAAGGACAGTATCGGCAGCTGCGCCTAATAGGGAGCCTTATGACCATGACAGTGGCGTTAAAAGGTCAATACCGGCAGAAGCGCCTCATAGGAAATGTCCCAATTCTGGAAGCTGCGCCTAAGTGACAAGATTAGCAGTTGCGCTTGACCAAAGTGTCATTGGCAATAATGGACTTCATGTTGTTTCCTTAGGATGATCCTTAGGAATGAATGAATGAGAAATAGTTGGTTCTTAGGGTAGATCCTTAAGAATAAAGAAGATAATGGGGATGGGTAATTTGGCTGATTGTTTGATTGTTAAAACATAATAATTATATTATTGTGGGTTGAAAACCCTATGTACTCACCAGGTTTCCCAACCTGACCCACTCAGTTTATTTGTATCACAGGTGTCGATATGAAGTCACATTACACTGGGAGATTTAAAAGAGATGTAGATCACTAGTGTAAATAAATGTAAGTTTTGTTTATGCTTATGTTTCTGTATTGACGATGACATCCCAAATGTTTTTAAAAGTGAATAAAAATATATTTCTTTAGAAATGCTTTGATAACGCGATTATCATGTTTTTCTGGGAACAAATTCCGCAACATTTTTATTAAAAGAAGTACTCTGATTTTTATAAAGCATAAACAAAATCGGTATTTTCTGGCCGTGAAAATGGGGATGTCACAGTGGTGCAGTGGTAGTTGTGGTTGCTGTCGCTGGAGTGGAAGAGATCTCATGGTTGATCAGACTCTGGGCCAATTCCTTGGCGCTGTCAAAGGTGGTAGGGCGTGAGGCTAGTACGTTTCCTCGATACGGGGGAACTAAACCCCAGATGTACCGTTCAATCTTCTTGCTCTCTGACGGGATCATATTGGGACACATAGCTGCCAAGTCGCAGAACCTGGCCGTGTACGCTATTATGTCGGTCCCCACCATCTTGAGGTTCCAGAGTTCCACCTCAAGTTTTTGGATTTCGCCCCTAGGGCAGTATTCCTTCCTCATAAGATCCTTTAAAGTGTCCCAGCCCATGGCATTGGCTGAAACCAAGGAGAGTGCACTGACATGGCCGTTCCACCATGTCAGGGCCCTGTTGGTGAGGGTGGCAGTAGCGAACTTGATTTTGCTCTCTTCGGGGCAAGAGCACATTTCAAACACAGCTTCGGTTCTTTCGAACCATTGGGATAACGCTAGAATTCCTCCGGTACCATCGAAGAAGGTAGGTTTACAGTTCATGAAGTCCTTATAAGTGCATCCCTCTCAGAGTTACACACCTCTCTCACTTCCTTTTCCAAGGAATCCACTTGGCCGTATTGCCACTCCAACAAGTGCCACGGTGCTCGCCCAACGCTACACCACCCTTTTTAGCGTATCCGCTATCCATCCAACACACATACTTTGACTCTCATCGCAGGGACTCTCAAGCCCCTGCACTATCTCCACTAATCAAGATCACTACCCGGGGCCAAACCTTCTAATGCAATCACACTGCAACATACACAAACCATATCCTTAACCGATCCAACAATACCTGAAGAGTCTTCAGCATGACTGGACCGCCTCACCAGGCCTTCAGTCCATCTGGACCACTCTCAGAACCTTCAGCCGATCTGGACCGCTCTCAGTGCCTTCAGTTTGGCTGGACCGTTCTCCGAGCCTTCGGCCTGACTGGTACGCCTACCGGCCTTCAGTCTATCCGGACCGCTCAACTAGCATTCAACATTCCGGGCTATTCCCCCCCCCCCCCCCCCCGGAATCCTCCCATGCATACCGTTCTAGCCCTCTAGGGGTTCCGAACTCTAACTCCATCATACGTACTCGATCCCGTCCTGCTCCCAGGCCCTCCACAATCAAATGCCCTAGGTCTGAATCCCGCCCCGCATGTCCGACACTTACTCCTATCAGCCTATACTCTGGGCTGACAGAACACTTGCTGAATCTCAACAGCTAAGCACTTTCAATTACTCATCGATCTCCCGGAGAATTCCCCAATTCTCCCCCACTTGGGCACTAACTATCAACCACCGGTCGCCATTACCGACCTCCCAGAACAAATCTTGCACAAAGTAAACACTTACACGCGGACTGCTTCTCACAAGCATAAACAACCTTAACGAGATCTCACATCAACGCTGATCAACCTACTCGAAAGAAACTCAATCTGCATCTAACCACTCCTCAGAAAGCAGATGTTACCCGGCCTGCAACCCAATGCCAGGTTTCCACTAATAACCCTCATGAATGATAACCAACGGAATTCCCAAAACAATAGCCCATAACCAAAACCACAACCCGCAAAATGACGAATACCACATCGAAAACCAAACAAAATACCAGCTCATAAACATTACACCACAATAATCACAAGATAGCAAGATATCAAGAAAAAAACATACCCGCAGCTGCATCCGACACTGCCCTGACCTCCTCTGCTACAAGCTGAAAAGCACAACCCTGAGCCCTTGGGGGCTTTGCTCCACCCTGACCTCCACCTGTGATCCTCAAAGTGGCCGGTGCTGGAGCCTGCACCGGTCCTGCAGCAAGCTGTGGACAGTTGACCCTTAAATGCCCAACCTGATGACAATGATAGCAAATCCTCAAATCCCGAACTGGCGCTGATTGCCGAAAATCCATCGCATAGTGCCCCTCCTTTCCGCACTTGCGGCATGCACCACCGGACCTACAAACCCCGGTGTGACCCCTCCCACACTTCCCACAAGTGTGGCTACTCAGATCCCCCACTCTAACATCAACGGTCTTGGACGGTTTCGGCGCCGGCTGCGACTGCACCGGAGCCTGCCTCAGCTCACGTAACTGCAACTCAATCTCTAACTCACGCCGCCTAGCGGCCTCCTCCAACTCCAACAATGTCCCGCACCTCTGAGCAAACACAAACTGCCTGATGTCCCTCTTGAGCATGCTCAGATATCGAGACATCTGAGCCTGCTCCGAAGCGAACTCTAGGCAAAACATCGCCCTCTCAGTGAACATCTTGGTGATCTCAGTCACCGACTCCGAACCTGCTTCAGCTCAAGGAACTCCTAAGCCAATCTCTCCCTCTCAACTTGCGGAACATAACGAGTGCTGAACATTTCTCTGAACTGATCCCACGAAACCGCAGCCCTCTGCGCATCCGAATATGACCCCTTGGTCAATCTCCACCAATCCTTCGCCCCGAGCCTCAACAGGTTCAGAGCACACCTCACCCTCTGATCAGCAGGGCATGAACACGTGAAGAAACACCCTTCCACGTCTGATAACCACCTCATAGCAACAATCGGGTCCTAAACTCCATCGAATGTGGGAGGCTTCGTATTATCGAAGTCCCGATACTGAAAACCCCGACTAACTCCTCCCCCTGCCGCTGCTACAGCCGCTGTAGCCGCCGCAGCAGCCGTCTCAGCGAGAGCCGCATAGCGCTCATCAAAATACTCAACCATGGCGGTCTTAATCGACCCAAACAGCTCTGGCAACTCAGCCTGGAACAACTCAGTAATCTCATCACGCAGGATCTCATGAATCCTCGCATCCAACTCGCTCATGCTTATATGACCGATAACCTCGGGCGGCACCGATCCGCCTGGAACTCTCTCTCCAGCTCCCGATCCTGATCCGGATCCACTCTCATCAAGCCTCGGAATCTCCATACTGAAAAACACCACACAAAATCTCAGACTCTTCCCACAACCTGGGATCCAACTCTCTCAACCCAACCCTAGAGATCATGGTTTCCCTGATACGCGTATGGGTCATGTGCTTTCAGTAGTACGGGCCCATACTACCTTCCACACCTACCCATATTTGTATGAAGTACTACCACAACGCCCTAGAGAAATATGCATAACAACGCTCAACCCTCACCACTAGAGGAACACTGAAAATATCCCATAAGGAACCCTAGGCTACAGGCATCACAAATCAGGCAACATATCATGAAATCCTGAAGATCCCTAGCCTATCACTAGCATGCTGTTCTATCAAAGCTCAAAAACAAATAACATGCATGGTATTTTGGGGTTACTTACTGGCTCCAACTGATCGTACCTCCGCGTCCTCCCTTACTCATTTTGAAAACCATTTTAAATACTCTTTTGAAAACTCTCCTCGATTTGAGACTGGAGTCACACGAATGTTCCTCCAATTCACTCAAACCAAGGCTCTGATACCAACTTGTAACGACCGAAAAACACAACTAATTTTAAATTTTTCAAAAACATCTCAGTTCCATTAAATCTTTACAAAAAGGTTTTCAATACAAAACATTTAACGTGTTCCCAGAATCACAATACTACAAAATCATGAGGAGCGGTACGATCACGCCTTCGCCTTGCCACAGTCTCCTGAAGAACCTGAAAAACATGAAACCACAACTGTAAGCCCAAAAGCTTAGTGAGATATCCCCAAAATACCAACCACAAATACCATACACGCATAACATGCCATAACATATCCGATCACAGAACAGCCATGCACTTCGGGTCTACTGTGTGACTGGTCCGCCGCACCGGCCTACAGTCCACCTGGTCCACCCTCTGAGTCTATCCACATACATCGAGTCTACAGTGTGATTGGTCCGCCCGCTCCCGGGCCTTCAATCCACCTGGTCCACTCTCTGAGTCTACAGTATGACTGGTCCGCCCGCACCGGGCCTTCAGTCTATCTGGTCCACTCTCCGAGCCTTCGGCACGTCTGGTCCGCCCTTTCGGGGCCTACAGCCTATCCGGACCGCTCGCTGGGCCTTCGGGACAACCGGTCCGCCCTGGGTATCTTGGCCTACAGCACGCAGCAGGACCCGCCTCAACCCAACTCCAGTCCAAACAACCATGTGCACATATACATACAATCATATAGCAATTCACAGTCAACAAGCAGATCAAACAGATCACATAGCATATCATCATCCTAACCAGGATACCGACCTAACAGGTCACTATCATAGCATCTCCCTATCTCTCAGGGTACCGATCTCAGACAGGTCTCTATATACCATCCTAGCTCTTGGGATGCAAACATAACATAGCAACAACATAACAACAACTACCCGGATCTCAATCCGATAAGGGCCGGCCTTGGTGCCTTAGACCCTGTTGATATAGTGAGGATAACTCACCTCAAAACTGCCGACTAAACAGATAACCCAAGATGATCCGATCACTTATACGATCTCCACCACTGGACAACCACCAATACACTGAACCCAAAACAATAATCAACAATTACCACAATGTCCCTGGAAACCACTGGTCAACCCTTGGTCAAAGACAAGGTCAAAGTCAACCCCTGACTGACCCTACTCGCCGAGTCAACCCGATGACTCGCCGAGTTCCCATACTCAGAACTTCCCTCAATCCGCGACCTAACTCGCCGAGTCACCCCGAGACTCGTCGAGTTCAACAACTCTGAGTCCACTCGCACACAACTCACCGAGTCATCCCTTGACTCACCGATTCTCGACTCGACCAGAAAATATTGGGACTCTTCGACAAGACTCGCCGAGTCCAAGAACAGACTCGCCGAGTCTAAGGCTATCTTCAACCTACTCGCCGAGTTGTTCATACAACTGGCCGAGTTCCAGACCATCTTCATCCAACTCCCCGAGTTGTTCTTCCAAGTCGTCGAGTTCCAGCTCATCTTCAAGCAACTCGTCGAGTACACCCATGTGACTCGCCGAGTACCACCGGTCTGAATCCATTCAGAAGCATTCCAGGCCATGCAATTGCTCCAAAACATAGATCTAGCCTCCTACAACTCATCCATCACGTAAAGTGGCAAACTTTACGTGAATCCAAAGAGATCTATGCATTTTGCACATTGGGCTAGGGTTTGGGACATGATAGCTCCACTAAACACTCCAACACAGGGACTTTCATGCTCTCTGATCCTTCTCCAATCCAGATCCGAGGTAGCAACGTCAGATCTAACCTCTAGACTCCAATTACATCCAAAGACAAGCTCCCCACAAACCCCAAAATGAAGAAACAACATAACAACAGCCCAAGAACGAGATATTACCTCCAAGGAACGCCCCAACTGCAATGAAACTCGAATCCAAGCAAAGCCCCTTGCTCCAAGCCTTCAAACTCCCAAAATTCCTTCAACAAACACCTCCTTCAAGCTCCCAAATGAGATATGATCACTCACACACGAAGGCTAAGGGTTTCTGGACTTGAGGATGAATAAAGAGGCTGAGAGAGGGCTGTTATGTTCTTTATATAGGGCTCAACCCCGAGAATTAGGGTTTTCTCCACTCAGCACCTACTCGCCGAGTCCATCCTACTGACTCGCCGAGTCGGCTACTTAACACGCGACCCAGTCGCGACTCTACTCGCCGAGTCCACCCATGGACTCGCCGAGTCACTCTTTCCCAATTTACTCTTTTAGCCCTTCTACTCTACTCTTGATATTTCGGGATGTTACAATTCTCCCCCACTTAAATTAGGCTTCATCCTCGAAGCCTACTGCAATTCAATCCCAACGATACTCCCACAACGCGCCACCTGGCCTTAACCGGGCCAAGTCCCTCAAGGCATACTCATCGAAACTCAAACACACTTTCTCTTTCCTTACGGTGTCCTGACCACCGTCTTGAGCCGGGCACCGGCTGTACCCTCTGATAATCACCCTCAACAACCGCGAATTACCCATGACGCATCACTGCCCCAAATCTCAACAATCACTCGACCCATAAGGGCTTAGAAAGCCATGAACCATCGGATCCCCGATCCGAATCCCACTCTATCCATTCCGCAACAACGGAAAGACCCATTCTCAATCTCAGAGCAACTCCCATGAGTTCTCCTCTTGCAATCACATACACATGCTGAACTTTCTCCAGCACCCTCAGGTTGTGAAAACCTGATACACTGATGATATCCTCCAACATCCCCCAGGATGAACCACTAATACATATCCAATACCCTGATCAGAATCACACTGAGAGCCCAAGGCTCTCTCCCTGCATCCCTTCCGAGTCTCTTGGCTCTACATCTGCGGAATTCCTCCACAACCTTAGCAGACATCCCAAACCGGATGAGCTTCTAATCCACTGCCGCAAACACTCTGCTCAAAACCATACTCGAATTACTCTAATCATAACTCTGCTCTACTGCTTTCACTTCCGTGAACTTGCACTCCCTCTCGGAGTTACACACCTCTCTCAATTCCTTTTCCAAGGAATCCACTTGGCCTTATTGCCACTCCAACAAGTGCCACGGTGCTCGCCCAACGCTACACCACCCTTTTTAGCGTATCCGCTATCCATCCAACACACATACTCTAACTCTCATCGCAGGGACTCTCAAGCCCCTGCACTATCTCCACTAATCAAGATCACTACCCGGGGCCAGACCTTCTAATGCAATCACACTGCAACATACACAAACCATATCCTCAACTGATCCAACAATACCTGCAGAGTCTTCAGCATGACTGGACCGCCTCACCAGCCCTTAGTCCATCTGGACCACTCTCAGAACCTTCAGCCGATCTGGACCGCTCTCAGTGCCTTCAGTTTGGCTGGACCGTTCTCCGAGCCTTCGGCCTGACTGGTACGCCTACCGGCCTTCAGTCTATCCGGACCGCTCAACTAGCATTCAACATTCCGGGCTATTCCCCACCCCCCCCGGAATCCTCCCATGCATACCGTTCTAGCCCTCTAGGGGTTCCGAACTCTAACTCCATCATACGTAATCGATCCCGTCCTGCTCCCAGGCCCTCCACAATCAAATGCCCTAGGTCTGAATCCCGCCCCGCATGTCCGACACTTACTCCTATCAGCCTATACTCTGGGCTGACAGAACACTTGCTGAATCTCAACAGCTAAGCACTTTCAATTACTCATCGATCTCCCGGAGAATTCCCCAATTCTCCCCCACTTGGGCACTAACTATCAACCACCGGTCGCCATTACCGACCTCCCAGAACAAATCTTGCACAAAGTAAACACTTACACGCGGACTGCTTCTCACAAGCATAAACAACCTTAACGAGATCTCACATCAACGCTGATCAACCTACTCGAAAGAAACTCAATCTGCATCTAACCACTCCTCAGAAAGCAGATGTTACCCGGCCTGCAACCCAATGCCAGGTTTCCACTAATAACCCTCATGAATGATAAACAACGGAATTCCCAAAACAATAGCCCATAACCAAAACCACAACCCGCAAAATGACGAATACCACATCGAAAACCAAACAAAATACCAGCTCATAAACATTACACCACAATAATCACAAGATAGCAAGATATCAAGAAAAAAACATACCCGCAGCTGCATCCGACACTGCCCTGACCTCCTCTGCTACAAGCTGAAAAGCACAACCCTGAGCCCTTGGGGGCTTTGCTCCACCCTGACCTCCACCTGTGATCCTCAAAGTGGCCGGTGCTGGAGCCTGCACCGGTCCTGCAGCAAGCTGTGGACAGTTGACCCTTAAATGCCCAACCTGATGACAATGATAGCAAATCCTCAAATCCCGAACTGGCGCTGATTGCCGAAAATCCATCGCATAGTGCCCCTCCTTTCCGCACTTGCGGCATGCACCACCGGACCTACAAACCCCGGTGTGACCCCTCCCACACTTCCCACAAGTGTGGCTGCTCAGATCCCCCACTCTAACATCAACGGTCTTGGACGGTTTCGGCGCCGGCTGCGACTGCACCGGAGCCTGCCTCAGCTCACGTAACTGCAACTCAATCTCTAACTCACGCCGCCTAGCGGCCTCCTCCAACTCCAACAATGTCCCGCACCTCTGAGCAGACACAAACTGCCTGATGTCCCTCTTGAGCATGCTCAGATATCGAGACATCTGAGCCTGCTCCGAAGCGAACTCTAGGCAAAACATCGCCCTCTCGGTGAACATCGTGGTGATCTCAGTCACCGACTCCGAACCTGCTTCAGCTCAAGGAACTCCTAAGCCAATCTCTCCCTCTCAACTTGCGGAACATAACGAGTGCTGAACATTTCTCTGAACTGATCCCACGAAACCGCAGCCCTCTGCGCATCCGAATATGACCCCTTGGTCAATCTCCACCAATCCTTCGCCCCGAGCCTCAACAGGTTCAGAGCACACCTCACCCTCTGATCAGCAGGGCATGAACACGTGAAGAAACACCCTTCCACGTCTGATAACCACCTCATAGCAACAATCGGGTCCTGAACTCCATCGAATGTGGGAGGCTTCGTATTATCGAAGTCCCGATACTGAAAACCCCGACTAACTCCTCCCCCTGCCGCTGCTACAGCCGCTGTAGCCGCCGGAGCAGCCGTCTCAGCGAGAGCCGCATAGCGCTCATCAAAATACTCAACCATGGCGGTCTTAATCGACCCAAACAGCTCTGGCAACTCAGCCTGGAACAACTCAGTAATCTCATCACGCAGGATCTCATGAATCCTCGCATCCAACTTGCTCATGCTTATATGACCGATAACCTCGGGCGGCACCGATCCGCCTGGAACTCTCTCTCCAGCTCCCGATCCTGATCCGGATCCACTCTCATCAAGCCTCGGAATCTCCATACTGAAAAACACCACACAAAATCTCAGACTCTTCCCACAACCTGGGATCCAACTCTCTCAACCCAACCCTAGAGATCATGGTTTCCCTGATACGCGTATGGGTCATGTGCTTTCAGTAGTACGGGCCCATACTACCTTCCACACCTACCCATATTTGTATGAAGTACTACCACAACGCCCTAGAGAAATATGCATAACAACGCTCAACCCTCACCACTAGAGGAACACTGAAAATATCCCATAAGGAACCCTAGGCTACAGGCATCACAAATCAGGCAACATATCATGAAATCCTGAAGATCCCTAGCCTATCACTAGCATGTTGTTCTATCAAAGCTCAAAAACAAATAACATGCATGGTATTTTGGGGTTACTTACTGGCTCCGACTGATCGTACCTCCGCGTCCTCCCTTACTCATTTTGAAAACCATTTTAAATACTCTTTTGAAAACTCTCCTCGATTTGAGACTGGAGTCACACGAATGTTCCTCCAATTCACTCAAACCAAGGCTCTGATACCAACTTGTAACGACCGAAAAACACAACTAATTTTAAATTTTTCAAAAACATCTCAGTTCCATTAAATCTTTACAAAAAGGTTTTCAATACAAAACATTTAACGTGTTCCCAGAATCACAATACTACAAAATCATGAGGAGCGGTACGATCACGCCTTCGCCTTGCCACAGTCTCCTGAAGAACCTGAAAAACATGAAACCACAACTGTAAGCCCGAAAGCTTAGTGAGATATCCCCAAAATACCAACCACAAATACCATACACGCATAACATGCCATAACATATCCGATCACAGAACAGCCATGCACTTCGGGTCTACTGTGTGACTGGTCCGCCGCACCGGCCTACAGTCCACCTGGTCCACCCTCTGAGTCTATCCACATACATCGAGTCTACAGTGTGATTGGTCCGCCCGCTCCCGGGCCTTCAATCCACCTGGTCCACTCTCTGAGTCTACAGTATGACTGGTCCGCCCGCACCGGGCCTTCAGTCTATCTGGTCCACTCTCCGAGCCTTCGGCACGTCTGGTCCGCCCTTTCGGGGCCTACAGCCTATCCGGACCGCTCGCTGGGCCTTCGGGACAACCGGTCCGCCCTGGGTATCTTGGCCTACAGCACGCAGCAGGACCCGCCTCAACCCAACTCCAGTCCAAACAACCATGTGCACATATACATACAATCATATAGCAATTCACAGTCAACAAGCAGATCAAACAGATCACATAGCATATCATCATCCTAACCAGGATACCGACCTAACAGGTCACTAGCATAGCATCTCCCTATCTCTCAGGGTACCGATCTCAGACAGGTCTCTATATACCATCCTAGCTCTTGGGATGCAAACATAACATAGCAACAACATAACAACAACTACCCGGATCTCAATCCGATAAGGGCCGGCCTTGGTGCCTTAGACCCTGTTGATATAGTGAGGATAACTCACCTCAAAACTGCCGACTAAACAGATAACCCAAGATGATCCGATCACTTATACGATCTCCACCACTGGACAACCACCAATACACTGAACCCAAAACAATAATCAACAATTACCACAATGTCCCTGGAAACCACTGGTCAACCCTTGGTCAAAGACAAGGTCAAAGTCAACCCCTGACTGACCCTACTCGCCGAGTCAACCCGATGACTCGCCGAGTTCCCATACTCAGAACTTCCCTCAATCCGCGACCTAACTCGCCGAGTCACCCCGAGACTCGTCGAGTTCAACAACTCTGAGTCCACTCGCACACAACTCACCGAGTCATCCCTTGACTCACCGATTCTCGACTCGACCAGAAAATATTGGGACTCTTCGACAAGACTCGCCGAGTCCAAGAACAGACTCGCCGAGTCTAAGGCTATCTTCAACCTACTCGCCGAGTTGTTCATACAACTGGCCGAGTTCCAGACCATCTTCATCCAACTCCCCGAGTTGTTCTTCCAACTCGTCGAGTTCCAGCTCATCTTCAAGCAACTCGTCGAGTACACCCATGTGACTCGCCGAGTACCACCGGTCTGAATCCATTCAGAAGCATTCCAGGCCATGCAATTGCTCCAAAACATAGATCTAGCCTCCTACAACTCATCCATCACGTAAAGTGGCAAACTTTACGTGAATCCAAAGAGATCTATGCATTTTGCACATTGGGCTAGGGTTTGGGACATGATAGCTCCACTAAACACTCCAACACAGGGACTTTCATGCTCTCTGATCCTTCTCCAATCCAGATCCGAGGTAGCAACGTCAGATCTAACCTCTAGACTCCAATTACATCCAAAGACAAGCTCCCCACAAACCCCAAAATGAAGAAACAACATAACAACAGCCCAAGAACGAGATATTACCTCCAAGGAACGCCCCAACTGCAATGAAACTCGAATCCAAGCAAAGCCCCTTGCTCCAAGCCTTCAAACTCCCAAAATTCCTTCAACAAACACCTCCTTCAAGCTCCCAAATGAGATATGATCACTCACACACGAAGGCTAAGGGTTTCTGGACTTGAGGATGAATAAAGAGGCTGAGAGAGGGCTGTTATGTTCTTTATATAGGGCTCAACCCCGAGAATTAGGGTTTTCTCCACTCAGCGCCTACTCGCCGAGTCCATCCTACTGACTCGCCGAGTCGGCTACTTAACACGCGACCCAGTCGCGACTCTACTCGCCGAGTCCACCCATGGACTCGCCGAGTCACTCTTTCCCAATTTACTCTTTTAGCCCTTTTACTCTACTCTTGATATTTCGGGATGTTACAATTTGGGCCATGGCTGCTGTCACAGCCGCGGTCACAGCTGTTTGGAACAACACTGGATCGAACTGCGGAGGAGGAGGTGGTGGAGGAGGGGTTTGAGTTGCTGGTCTTCCTCTGCTTGGACGCTTTCGTGGAGGCATCTTTCACTGGAAGATCATAGAAATGATAGCAATGGTAAGAGTCTAGTGCAAATGTGAATAGAGTGTTTCATGGATTAAATCAACATAACCCAAGATCAAAATGAGAGTCATAGCAATAGAGTAGTTAACTGCCAATTTACTGGTATTAATGATGTAATACAAGTTCGTAAAAAGTGACCTAACAATAGGTCTTACATCAAACCATAAGGAAAATGTTGGCAGTCTAGAGGCCTACTTAGAGTATTTTTAAGCTAGGAATGTTTACAGACAAGAGATCTACGGAACATAGAGAGGAAAGGCTAGTCCTTTAAACAAAAGAGTGAGGTAACTAGACGTCTTCTACTGGCGACGGTTACTTGTTGGGCGAATCCTCAGATCCGCTAGCTGACCCATAACTTCTTGAAGGTGTCGATCATGAATCCTTTGACATGCTCGGAGTTCCCTAACTTCAGCTCGGGATGCAGCTAGCTGATGCTGTAGAGCCTCGTTGGTCCTCCTTGTCCTATCCATGGCTTCTTTAAGTTGGCGGATGCGAACAATGTTGAGATTCGAGTTGGCATCCACTTCTACAACCCGACCAATAGCAGCTTGACCCTGCTCGACATTCCTGGCAATCCTTCGGATCATGATGGGCAGAACCCGATCCGCTGATCCTCCTTCGCTTATGTTGTAGAAGCTTCGGTCTCCATTGTAAGGTAAAGGCTGACCCTGCTCCTCGCTCCATCGGTGCAAGGATATGGCCCACATAGGAGTGGGACCCTGAAATGTCGGACGAGGGTTAGGGTTCGGAGCTTCAGGAGGTTGGTTGTTAACTTCTGGTTCGGAGCTCGAGCCATCGGAGAAGCCTTCAGCATGATGATCATCCAAAGGGATCGGGTGATCATCATCTGACTCCTCATCGAGCCATCCTCCATTGCCCTGGTTTGGATAGTACGGATCACCGGGATGGTGGAAGCCAGCCATGCTATCTACGCGAGAAAGGAGAAAGGAAAGGTTAAGATACTTATAAGATGAATCGTTATTAGTCGACCCAATACTTGCGTAGTGCATACCAATTACATGTAACCGAAGCAAGATAGTCCTTCGAATAAGCAACCCTAACTTCAGACCCCCAATCAAACAAGAACAGGGAATGAAGCAAAGGCTACAAATTATGAGTCTATAGCGCCCTAGTCGCATGTAACCGTGGTGTATCCACTTAGCAACTATTGTCCTACCAGTAACGACCCTTTTAGTTATCACATACGTATGTTTTAGAGATACAGAATACTCCTATAGTATTCTTATGCTAACATTATTGTGGTAGTGTTGGTAAGTTTTAGACTTGTTGCAACACCACAACCAAGCTTAGGCACATGCTAGTCACTCCCAGGAAAACGTAGTTGATCAGGCTACATCACCCCGAATGTGACTATATGTCTCTAAGCCCAATTGTGCTGTCCAACAATCTTAATACTTTTGTTCTGTTCTAGTGTGATACTGACTTCTGTGTTTCATAGAGACGTGTGTATATATATACTTAGTTAAATCTTTTAAATACTTAACAGTACATATTCTTGGTCAGAGTGTTTTAGTCCCGAAGTGTTTATAGTTCGTATATCTTTTATAGGTTGATATACGTGATTCACTATAAACAATGCTCTGATACCAATCTGTCACACCCCAAAACCGATAACGGCGGAATACGTTTCGGGGTGGAGGACGTCATGTACAGTATCATCACAATTGTATAATAGTAAAAACAAGAAACATACAACCATTGCATTACATAGTGAGTTTAAGTACAAGTGTGTTTTGTAATGTTTAACAAACACCAAAAGTAATACAAAAATAAGAAATGGATCTTGTATGCTCCACCTTCTCCAAAATGCTGCACCTGTACCTGTCTATCTTTGACCTGAGGATACAAGTTATTTTGAAAACGAATATCAACATAAAGTTGGTGAGTTCATAAGAGTTTAGTGTGAGTTTTTGTATAAAAAGCATTAGAACCGATAGTATGAAAAGCTGCAATTTACATTCATAAGTAGTAGAAAAACCTAGAAAATCCTATATTTTCCAGAAATACATTGTAAGTGAAAACCTTTAAGAAATATGTAATTTTCATCTTTGAAAACCATTTATTGTAAAAGTATAATAGTGAATCTCCAATAAGTAATGCAATATGGTAGGTTTTGCCTGAAGTCAATAATAGTGGTGCAAACTTCCTTTAGTGTTAGATACTTGATTACTTCGGGATATTAACTTAGCCTTTAGTTTAGTATTTTAGTGTGGTTATAGTGTATTTCTTGTATGTTACCGATAATGTGAATAATAGAGGACCCCATGACCTTCCCGGTCATGCACAGTGTAATGAAGTAGTGGCATCCCTGGGCCTGTACGGCTCGGACTGAGGTTAACAGTCGGGATGTAATAGTGTCTGCCCCATATAGATCTATACATATAGCGTCGTCTTCCTGTCAGAAAACTCTGGGCGTAGTACGTAGCGAATAGAGTATCTCGTAGTGAGTTAGTGTGTTATCTCCTGATTAGTGCTTTCTCTTGTATTATAGTGTAGTAGTCTTTTGTATAACTCGTAGTGTGTTCTCTTATTAGTGTATAGTATCGTAATAGAGTGTATTATAGTGTGTAGAGTAGTAGCTATAGCGAGTAATAGTGGCCTTAACTATACCTATTATAGTTAACTTAGTGTGTATGGTTCTTGTCAATTTAGTGGTTTAAACATCGAATGAAATGAAAATACTCATATCCAACACTAATATATATATGATATATAACTAAGAAATCAACGACAGTCGGACGGATAACAACTACCCTAAGCCCACAATCAAACAAGAACAGGAAATAAGGCGAGCTATCAGTCCTAAGTCCTTCAAGTCTTACTTATATAAATATATTAGTGTGGTTACATTTTATAAGGAATTTATTTAATAAAAACCTTGTCAAAAGGGAACATTTAGAAAATTGTTTATTTATCCAAACTAGTTTTGAAAACGAAAATCCTTTTATAAAACATAGTGGTAAATCACATGTGATTTGAACTACGGATAGTGAATCACATGTGATTAATTTCCATAAACATGTATAATTGACTTGTACCCCCCCCCCCCTAAAACATATAAAAACATTTGAAAGGTTCATTAAAGGGGTATGAACTCACCTGAAACCGAGTAAATCGGGTGAAAGTGTCGGTTGAGCGTTTTGTACCAAATAAGGACTTGTGCACCTTTTAAGACCCTAATATCATATGAAATATGTATTTTACAAGAAATTAATCGTTTTGTGCTTTTCTTTAAAATATTTAGATATTCTAGCATTGATTCGGGGTCTTAGGGCTTAGAAGGGGTTCCCGGGAATTGTACAAGGCCAAGAGGGGTTTACGGGGGAGTCCAAGAGTTTACTCCCTTGGAGTTTATGGCCCAAAGGCCACTCCTTGGGAGTTTACGGCCGTAAGCCCCTAGGCTTGGCCGTAAACTCTTATTCTCCTCCAAAAATGAATGTTAAGGCCTTAATTCAATTCCCTATTTTTCTAGTAAATGCCTAGGACCAATTTGGAGTGTTAAAACCTTCATTTGATTGAATTTAGGGGAGTTTACGGTCCTAGCCTAGGCTTGGGCCGTAAACTCCAAAATACCCTTCAAAGTTTGATGTTTAATGTCCCTAAGCATTCCCTTAATTCATAACTAAATTCTAGAAGGCCTTAGATGAGTTTTTGGGACTTTTTAACATGGAAATTGGGTGTTTACGGCCTAAGCATAGGCTTGGGCCGTAAACTCCCTTTTAGGCTCTAAAATCTTAAGTTTTCATGTCCAAACTCATCTAGGTATATCCCTTAATTAGTATACAAGCTTATAGGAAGTAAAAACGGGACATTGGCCAAGTTTTGGGGTGTTTACGACCTACGGGCTTCCTAGGCCGTAATCTCCATATATTCCACTAATTCTTATGATTTTTTGGGTTCTAAATGCAATGGAATACGTTAAGAACAAGATAGGGAAGAAACTCTTACTTTAGGAAGCCGGAATTCGCGGTTTTCGGGGTCGGGATCGAGTCTAGAGAGAGAAAGTAGTGAGAGAGAGTGAGAGGGTGGTAAAGAGTGTTCAAGTGGTGTCCACTTCCTTTTTATATGCCTCAGGTATTGCACCTGGTATACGGCTACCCGATGCTAAAGTTTAACGGGGTTAAAACTTTTTACCCGGGTGAAGTGGTTGAAAAGTAATATAACTTTATTTAGTTAAACGGGGTTAACACTTACAAGTTATATTTACTTATTTTAAAATGATAACTTCAAGAAATATAAATAAATAGATATTTATTTATTGACGACTCCAAACATTACGGAAATTAATACATAACGATGAATTCCGTTAGTGAAAACGGGATTATGTAACGGCAATAAATTTGGGTTGTCACATTCTCATTATATATATATATATATATATATATATATATATATATATATATATATATATATATATATATATATATGGTTAGGTTCATGTGAGACAGCCTAATTTTGTGAGACCGTGAGACACATTTTTTTATTTTTTTTAATTTTTTTTAGTTAATTCAAGTTCCGAAAATAATATTTAAAAAAAGAATTTTTTGATTTTTTTCATTTATTTTGCATTTTAAAATTATTTTTAGAATATGTACAGTGTAATATTCTATTTAGAATATTTCACGTATTTTAAAAAAAAAAAGGGATTTTTTTTTTTTTATTTTTATTTTTTTTAGTTAACTCAAGTTCCGAAAATAATATTTAAAAAAAGAATTTTTAGATTTTTCTATTTATTTTGCATTTTAAAATTATTTTTTAGAATATGTCAGTGTAATATTCTATTTAGAATATTTCACGTATTTTAAAAAAAAAACAGGATTTTTTTTTTATTTTTTTTAGTTAATTCAACTTCCGAAAATAATATTTAAAAAAAGAATTTTTGGATTTTTCCATTTATTTTGCATTTTAAAATTATTTTTAGATTTGGTTTCACGGTCTCACAAAATTAGAATGGTCTCAAATGAACCTGAACCTCTCTCTATATATATATATATATATATATATATATATATATATATATATATATATATATATAATGTGATATCGCTTCCCACCCAATTTACCTGGCATGCCCCAGATAATGTCTCTTTTTGTATGAATTCCTGCTTTCCCATCTCCCACAGAAAAAGCAAAAGCAGACAATAACAGTAGACGTGAGACCAACTTTTCCAGTAATGAATAAGATTTAATATTTACTGCATATTCTTTCGGTGATTGGAGTATACATTGATCATATTCCTAATTCAGTCCTTTGATTTTCTATATAATTTAATAAAGAAAAAACCTACAAAAGCAAGAATTGTTATTTTGAACATCTATCATTCACATTTCCTCACAGTAAAGAATCTTGAATAAAATAATCTTCATCTTTCCCATCTTTGACCATTCCATCCAACTGCAAATGGGTCTAGTTTGTTAGCAAAGGATAAAACCAGATGTGAAGAGTATTTTTTTTAATAACGGGTTTTGGTGCATTTAATGTTCTTTTTATACCTTTTTCAATAGTACTACTTCTTCAAGCAACCTCTCGTAGCATCTTGTAAGATATAAATCCACAAGGAAAGTAGTTAGTTGGCATAAAAGCCGAGTAGTGATCACAAGAAGCCAAATCCATATTGGAACCTAAACTTTCACAAACTGTAGATGTTGAGACTGTAGTGTTTGTTGTCAGAAGAAGCAGAGTTCTGTATAGCCATGGGAATATGGCAAAATTGTTTCCCCATCAATTCTAGAGCTGGAGTAGCTCATGCTTCTTCGAAAACGGCTTTGAACCGATTCAACTTCAGCCCAGAATAAGCTGTAAACTGGTCTATGATCCGAAAACCTAGATTCGCCACGCACATATGATAATTGATGAAGACCTCCCCCATACCATAAAATCCTATCACACCTGCAAATATTACAATAGATTTAAAAAAACAAAAAAAAAAAAGTGCTTTCTCTCTATTTTAATTATATATATTTTTCATAATAGTGAATATGAATGTTACCATGCAGGCGTTCGTCTTTTCTCCTTATGGTGCAAACTATCCCCGGTATATCTGTCTGAATTAGTTAGGTATTTATACGTTGGTGGAAAGTATATTTTCCCTTCGTTCCATCCCTGGAATACACGGCCCCTTCTTTGCTCGATCCGCAGCTTTTTAAAGAAAAAAAAGAAAAAAAAATATATTTAGCCCAAGAAAATGCTGTTTGTCACTGGATAAATTTATCTTGAAAGTAAATGGTATACCTGATCTTTCTCCAGCAATGCTCTCCAGTTTTGCATCTCAACAAGCGCCTTAGCTGACCGATAAGAGAGGGCAATTCGGTAATTGAGATCCCCGAGCCAGATAATTCGACTAGATCAATGAAGAAAAGATCATATAATCAGGCCAAAAATATGCTATATATCATCATTCAATGAACAAAAGATCATATAATCAGGCCAAAAAATATGCTATATATCATCATTTATGCAATTTGGTTTAACGTAGGATTTAGTTAACAAAACCGGAAATTAATCTTACTCGTGTTCCACTATCGTTTCTGGGGATTTGTCATCATTTGTGCCTTGAACACGTGGAAACCTTGTTTTCTTAATGATTTCCATAAAATCAGAGTTCCTTCTTAGCTCATCACCTTCCTTCTGTCCGGAAGTCAAATGACTACATACAAAGCAAAAGCTTGTTTGATGCAACAACATACTCACTGAAACAGATCCCTGCAAAACCAAGGAAATGTTTTCTTAATATACATACAATATCTCTTATTTAACTGTTTTTTCCAACATATATACAGACAGATGGGAGAGTGTCTAGCAAATCCGGTTAAGTATTTACCTTATTCCCAAGATACCCCATCAATCCTCTACCAACACAAGACACTTTCATGTTCCGAACATGCTCCCTCAAGTCATTCTTCACCCAAACAGTGAGAAAAACACCAACCATTTGTTTACTAGCAACCAAACAATATCTAGAGTGGCTAGGCCACCTAGATCCATCTTCCATGACAGATGCAGGTGAGAAAGAATTCGTGCTGGGTGAATCTTCCATGGGTCCATAGTCATCATCCGATGAACCCCACCTTGAACAATCACTCGGTCTTTGACCCCATGATGAGTAATCACTAGGCCGATTCCCAGACGAATAGTCACTCGGCCTATAATCACTTGGCCTATAATCACTAGGCCTCCGGCTAGAGGAATAGTCACTTGGCCTATGACCACCCGAAGAGGAATAATCACTTGGTCTATGACTTGAAGAATAGTCACTAGGCCGATGACCAAAGATGGCCCGATCACAAACACTGTATCGCCTATCGAGCCGGGCTTGTGGCATCGATGAGTCGTTTTCGGTTCTCCAGCTTCGAGGTGCTTGAAATGACTTTCGGTGAAATAAAGAAGATGTTTTTTGTCTTGATGAGCCTTCGAAATCAGCATCGTATTCAGCAACTGGATCAGGGATAGGTGAAGGAGTATAGCAACCACTTCCACCACTTGTACCCGGCCGATTGTTCAGTGTCCTACGGATTAGGGTTAGCCATTTTTTTGCAGGGCCGTTGTCTTCCGCTCCGAGAATATTAGCCGCATTCAAGGGAACTACTTCTTGAAATCTGAAACCAAATATTATCAAAATGTCAACTCAAATGTAAATCAGGTACACAACAGACTGTTTTCAGGTACACAACAGTCTGTTGGTTGGGTACCGATAAAAAAAATCAGGTACACAACAGATTGTTAGTATATAAACAAATAAAAGGATGACATACCCAAGGACATAAATATCTGCAGGTGGAGCAGCATGTAACCAGTCATCAAGATTCATATTACTAGAAGGGGATTTTCCACCGACATTCCATGTAGCTGCAAAAATACTGGACAGAAATTGAACACAATAATTATTGTTACTTTATCATTCAAGAATCAAAATAATGTTAAACTAATTTTTTTTTTAAGCAGAAGGGCCAGACAAACCTGTAGTTATGGACGTTTATAATCTGAGGGTGATCAAGATAAACTCTACTCCGCCTGGGACGTTCAGTACTCTTGCTTGATTTCTCTGTACATCCATGTGAATTGTGGAAATAAATCAATCACAGAAATATATAGTTTGAGATTAAAATAATTTGATGGTTTTATGGTTCAGAATGGGTACCTGTTTTAGTCTTCTTGATAGCTGGTGGCTCCCTTTGAGAAAAAGTATTCCTCCATTCGCCATCACCACCTATAGTTTTACACAGGACGATGCTTCAATTATCAATTTGACATAGATGAAATCTCGATGAGACCAAAACAAAAACAGTTGGTGGGTAGAAGAAAACAAAATTGATGACGTTTGAGTGTATGTGTATTAAACGAATAATATAGCATCATCTTGTAACTTGTAACTTGAGAGCCGGAAATGAAGATTCATCAGATACCCACCTCCATAAACACCTTTATCGGTCTGAAATTCCTCGGATTTGCTCTTGATACTGAACCACTTTCGAACCAATGACTTTGACCAAGAGAACTGTATCAAATAGAAAAACAAATCATCATTTGGCGAATTATCCTGGAAGGACAACGACGTAAAGAAGTGCGAGAGTGAGTTGGGAAAACAAAATAAGACCTTGCCCTTTTTGGCATTTTCATCTATCATTCTTCCTTGCTACCACTTCATACGACTGTAGTCTACTCGAAAGCACCAAGAACACAAACAGCTATCCTATCAACAATGTTGATCGAATTTCCGGTAGTAGAAGACGAAAGACAGAAAACCCAGAGAGATTAGTTAAAGAAAGATGATTGTAAGTGAGATTAGATTGATTCTGAGGTTTCTTTAAGAACAGGGCAATGTCGCAAAGATTAAAGTGTAAGAAGAGAGACAAAAATCGAAGAGAGAAGGTAAAGAGGGTGCGTTTGTCTTTCTGCTCCAGACAGACCCTCGTTGTCTGCAGCAGAGGCTGTATCGGTTTTGAACGGAATAAAGTGCACTCATGTCTCAGTGGTCTTTTTCTTTATCGAGACGATGACGACTTTTCTCTCAAAACCCAAGGGCCAGCCCGGAATGGTGGTGGGGCAGGGCAGCAATGGAATCGAAAGAATGAAAACTTGTTGGTCAACTGACCAGAACAGCTGCCCGATAAATAGGGTCATTTCCCTCTCTACCTGCTGTTCAAACAAAGCAAAAGCAACATGAATAAAGATAAAGGAGATGAAGGACTACTATTGTAATCCATATCGGATTCCTACCCTATTTTAAATATATGCTCCTATTCCTACTATTTATCCTAAAGATAAAAATCAATGATTGATACATATAGTAAAATGTTATTAATTATTATCATTCAAAAGACGAATGCATATTATTATTTTTGTACGGATTACTATTCATTTTTAATGAACTAATCATTGTGATTGTTGTAAAATGGTTTTCCAATCCTTGAACTACTATATATCAGTTCATCCCAATAAATACGAACAATGTGTCCCTTATCTACAAAGAGCCCAACTCGCATAAAAATTAAAAGTTAATACTTTTATAAACTACATGTAGCTATTAATACTCAAACCCTTAAATCATTATCACGCATTAAAGCACCTTGAAACCTATTGTATTATGCCTAGAAACCTATTATGTTATGCATGGGACTTATTAAGCTAATCAAACAACAATACTTAATTTTCATCCGATCATAGGGTAGGGAAGTAAGTGGAAGGACTTAGGTAACTATAAGTCTAGTTAAATGATGTTTTAAAATATCTATAGAAATATATAAATATTGTTTACCTAATAAGTTTATTGACTATTTTGGTTTGGGCTATATGTTTAGTCATTTAGCTAGGTTTAACATAATTAACTTTTCTATTTATATTGTTTTTCCATTTCATTTTAATTGTGTATTTCTATGGTAATAATGAAACTTTAGATATATTTTGTCTCTATTGTTTGTTAATTTACATGATATTAGAACTCTATTTGAAAATGATGACGGTTTTAGTACGATTTTTTTGATTTGTTTTTGTATTCAGTTTGGTTTAGTTTGTTCTATTTTTTGATGGTTTCGAACATAATTTGCACTACAAATAACCCTTTTCCGTCGATAGTCTCGACATGTTTTTTATAGCGTCATAAATAACCCTTTTCGCCAATAGTCTCGATGTGATTTAGGATTAGAGTTTAGTTTTAATTAATTTTCTGATTGTTATTGGCACTATGGCTAGAAAAAGATGACTTTCTTCAGTCTATTAGTACCAAACTCGATGGCAAGAAGTATGCTTACTGGAATTATGTTATGAATATTTTTTCCCGGGGAAGAATATGTAGGGAATTGTGACAAGTACAAAGGGAAAACCAACATATGACAATGCTGCAGATTATGCAACCTTATTAGACTCGTGGGAGACTGGTATCTCCAAGAAATCACTTCGATTAACAATTATTAAATTCAGTCTATTGGAACACAGGTAGAAAAGTATGACACAATAAGGAAGTTTGGGATCACTTAGATAAATTGACACAATAAGGAAGTTTGGGATCACTTAGATAAATTGTACACATAGTCTAATTTTACAAAAGAGTATTAGTTAGAGTTTGATATTCAAGCCCTTTAACAGAGTAGTCTGAGTATCAAGAGTTTTTATGCATTTATGTTTGATTTATGTCAGTTGGCTCTTACTAAACCTTTCGATTTGAAGGATTTTTAGCCTTACATTGCAAGAAGGGATGAGCAGCGATTGGTTTAGTTCTTGATGTCCTTACGTTCTGATTTTGAAGGCTTACGTGGATCTATCTTGCATCGCACCCCTCTTCCTAATGTTGATTCAGTTGTGCATGAGTTAATTGTTGAAGAAGCTTATATCAAGTCTTGAGATAACAAAGGCTTTAAGACAACCACCAATCCAACTATATTTGTTGTTGCACAACGGTCTCAAAACTCAAATCAAAATCACACTAAATTTGCTTTTGATATGTATGCTTTCTGTAAAAGAAAAACCATTGGAAATCTTAGTTTCATTTGCCGTTGAACAAGGGAAATCAATAGCAACAACAAACTAGACCATCTTAATAGTTTCAACCTCCACAATAAAACGAGTCTTCCAGAAAATCCTCCCCATGCCCTTCTTTTCCTCAATGTAGTTCACCACAATACACTATTGTTGTTGCACCTTTAGTAGAGGTTGAAACAACAGGTACACTATCATATGCTTTGGATCCTCAAGTTTTTGAATAATTCAGACAATTCCTTGCCTCCAATCCTACTTCTATGTCGACATCTACATCCCACTCAAGTCTGTCTTCTTCTAGTACTCAATGTATTCCTTTATCATTGTAAATATTGGATTCTTGTACATGTCATCATATTTCACCATATTTGTCATATTTTGCTTTATTATCTTTTGGTTCACCTATTTTTATTATGTATGCTAATGTTACATCTATGCAAATAATGGGTGTTGGTTATGTTGTTACTCCTCATATATCTTATACCAATGTCTATTCTATTCCCACACTTGCTTTGAATCTTGTTTCCGTCAATCAACTGTTTAAATCTTGTTGTTTGGACTTCTTTTCTAATTCATTATGTTTTGTACATGATCAACAATATCAGAGGGTGATGGGTATTGGTCGTAGACTTGGGGATCTTTATGTTTTAAATCAACTACAATTGTCTGATTTTGCTGCCTCTAGTGTCGATTTGTCATCTTTTTGTTTCAATAATTCATCTTTTGTTTTTTTTTTTTTTATCTTTGACATTTTCGTTTAGGACATGTGTTAACATCACATTTATAGTTTTTAGCTTCTATTTGTGTGTTAGGTCTTTTGAACAATCATAATATTCTCAAATGTTGTGGTTACAAACTGGAAAAAAAATGTGGTCTACCGTTTAATAAAAATGTCACTTATTATGTTGCTCCTTTTGATCTTGTGCATTTTGGTGTATGGGGTCTCTCACCGGTTTTCTCTAAAAGAGGATCCATTTACTATGTTTCCTTTATAGATGATTAGACTCGTTATAGTGGGATATCTTATGAAGCGCAGGTTTGAGTTTTTCATTATATTTAACGATTTTAAAACCATAGTCAAAACACAACACTTTGTTGTTATAAACTGCTTCCGTAGTGATTTGGGAGGGGAATACAACTCTAAGGATCTTACTCAATTACTTGCATCTGATGACAATATGCACCAATCATAATGTACATATACTCCCCAATAAAATTGTGTTGGAAAAAGAAAACATCATCATCTTGTTGAAACTACACGATCTTTACTTTTATTTTCTCGAACCCCTTGAATTTTTAGGAGGGGAAGCCGTACTTACCATTTCATATGTTATTAATCGCATTCACACTACACATAATTCTAGGATGTCTCCATATGAAAAATTATTTAGAAAACTTCTTGATTATTCTTCATTGCGAGTATTTAGGTGTACTTGCTTTGTTTTACGACCTCACATAGAGCGGGTTAAGTTATCTCCAACTCTATGTGTATTCTTGGGGTACAATATTGGTCAAAAAGGATATCAATGTTACGACCCAACAAG
Source organism: Lactuca serriola (assembly GCF_051521515.1). Lineage (NCBI taxonomy): Eukaryota > Viridiplantae > Streptophyta > Magnoliopsida > Asterales > Asteraceae > Lactuca > Lactuca serriola. The sequence continues at coordinate 137,887,319 of NC_136416.1, forward strand.
TCAACAATTGTATGTTTCTCAACATGTTACCATTTCCAGCACGCATCCCTTTTTATATCATTCATGTTCAATCACATGATGTAACTCGGTTGGAACTTTGGGCTATTGATCTATTTAGCATTGATAGTGATGATGTTTCTCCTAATGCTTTTGTAGCTTCAGACAACCATCTAACTTCAGATCTTATACCCATTCCTACTTGTAATCCCCCACCATCTATTGCTAAGGATCTGCCACCCTCAAGGCCTACTAAAAATCGAAGACCCACCAAACTTCTAGAATTTGTAAATTCTTGTTACTTGCCAGATTTTGCCTGCTTTATTGTGAATGTACATCGTATCTTTGAACCAACATCATACAAAGAGATTGTCTCTTATCCCCTTGACTGAGGAACATACAATTCTTTATCAAACTCATAGTTAGGATTTGGTTCCGCTGTTAGGTATATAAGATCAAAACCAAGTCTAATAGGTCCATTCAACATTATAAATCCAAACTTTTTGGAAAAGGATATTCATAAAAGTATGGTATGGATTATAAGGAAACTTTTGCTCCAGTTGCAAAAAGACGACTATTCGTACTTTTATTGTTATTTCTTATGTTTGTTATACTTGTTATAGATTTATTGCATCAAGTACACTATCTAGAGGTAGCGGAATAATCATAAGATTTACCTAAGTGTACATGCATCCTAGAATCTAGGTTTAACTAGTTTTAGCAATGTACTTTAAAATCTACTAAAAAGGATAGAACACTTATATTTTAATCTTGTGATAATGGAATGGACATCTCTTGCAAAGGATGAAGGGCCCAAAGGAAAACACATCTAATGTAGTCAGACCCACAACGCCAAAAGCCAAAAGGATGAAACCCTAAGCTAGGGGTTTTTATGAAATTCAACTAACCCTAGGAGAGGGTTTAGAATTTTAGTTATGGAGAGAGAGAGAGAGAGAGAGAGAGAGAGGTGGATGAATTTTAGAGGAAAAATTCACCTTCTAGGGTTGAGCCCTAACAATCTATTTATAAGTTACAGACAAAATCCTATAAGTAATCAAACTCTATGGTTGATACTTACCTGATTCAAATCAACCTTATTCCTATCTTAGGGATATTAAAATCATCCCATATAACTCTTCTAGGAGCTTCTGAAATATTCCAATTAATCTCTAGATTTAATTAATATTCGATCCCTTTAATTAATTAAAAAAAATAATTAATTACCAAAATAATTTCTAATTAATTTATTAATTCCTTTGTAAGGTCGAACCTCATAATCTGATGAGTCAAGTATTAATAGATGATGAGCATCAATGCCAGAGACAACACCATCACATGTACTTAGAAGCCTCAACATCAGCGTGTAACCTTTTGTACTGATGTTTGTACTTTGTGTTATGTAATTGTAGTAATGATAGCTATTAGCCAACTGTTCCTAAATCTTAGTGATTAGGATCAATTTATATATTTAGATTATAATCAATCCCTTTTATGTCATGATTTATGTTTATAGTCTTAGTATATATTCTTGCAATATGGTTGTATCCATATAATTATAATCGCCACTTTGTTCATTCGATTCTCCTTGTGAGAATCATTTCTTAGTGAAATCATCTTTGTGATAACTCTATGTTACTTGTTCCTTTATTTGTTTGTATATGATCTACGATCTACAAGTGATATCTGAGCAAGTTTTCTGATACATTCAAGATATCATGTCTTCTTCATCCCAATACAATACAAAATCCTCTATAGCGAATAAAATTCCATTGTTCAATCAAAATAATTTTGCCACATGGAAGAGTTGCCATGGTTGTTCTTGAAACCATGGACTACGACATGCTCGACTGTTAGGTTTCAGATTGATATGTTGTGTCAAGTTTAGGTTTCAGAATCTTGAGTCGAGGTTGTATGGATCAGAATTGTATTATTATTATAGAGTTTGTTCTCATTCCGATTTAGTGTATGTTCCGATTTTGATTTGGTATGTTCTAATTTCAGGGTCGTTACCTATTCCAATAGGTTCCGATATTAAAGTTATGTGTTGTTTGGTTAGCAATTTTGATAGCATTTCTATTAGGTATCAGAATGTTTGTGTACTTGGTTCTGTCGTTCTGATAAGTCGGTTTAGTTATTTCTTTCCGACTTCCCCACACCAATAAATACAAATGGCTGTTAAAAGAGAGAAAATAATTTTTGGGAGAATAGTTCTTTGCTTGCTTGTATCGAATTGCTCTCAATATTCTCTCTAATGGAAAATTGATCTTATTCACTTCTTGTCTTCTTAATCTTTCAACTATTTCAATCGTGTTTACGAGATTAAAATAAAATCTATCGTTCCTAAAAATTCTAACAAGTTCTAACAAAGAAGGAGATTTTGTAAGTTGTTTTCTAGACCTGATTTCGTTCAAAGTTCTTCACGTTCTTCATATTTCAACTTTGTATTTTTGATTGATTCCACATTTTTCAACTTCCGTTTGCAATTTGGTACAAAATTCTTAGTTCAAATCATTCGATTTTTGATTTGGAACTAGTTTCGAGCTTACATATCTGATTCTATTTTTGTTCTTATCGGATTTTTTTCTAAAAAATGGAAAAAGAAGACTTTCATTCTATTTCCTTTAATTTTCATGGTTCTATTGGTTCTACAAACTAGATTCTATCTAGTTTTTCAGAAGATTAGGAAGCGTGGGCACTTCATTTTGTGGATTATGTTTTGGGGATCGAAACTCGTGGTTCTAGTATATGACATGTTATTACACAAGGATCGTTCAAGTTGTCAAATGCTGATGAGATCATGTATATTCAAAAGGATTTGGATAATCTCATTTCTAATGGTATTGAAACTGATGAAAAGGAATTGTTGACGAACAATTTGAAAGCATTAAGGATTTTTAGGTTTGCTCTTCCTCCTAATACATTCCGTTTGGTAAGTTATCTTCGTACAACTAATGAAATTTGGTAAAAATTGTATTCTGGTGATGCTAATTAACTCATTCAATCCAAACTATTGTTTTATCTGAATTTGGTTCTTTTAAACAAAAATCAGATGAGTACATTGATCATACTGTCACCCGTTTTAACCATTTGCTAAGCAGAATGCTTAAGCATGATTTGAGTAGGAAAGTAATCAAACAGAAAGTTACGTTCCTAATGGGTCTAAGGTCTGAATGGAAGCTTATTATATCAATTGTTAAGGATCATGAACAGGTTAAGGACTAATCTCTTTCCCAAATGGTTGGTATTCTCAAAGCTCATGAGAAAGAGGTTCTTAAAGAAGCTAAAAATGTCTCAAATGCTAAACCATTAGCATTTGTTGCAAAACCTGAAAGCTCAAAAAGTAAAGCATGCAAGTTGATTAAAGATGATTCAAACTCAGGTAGCACGAACGAAGAGTTTATTAACAAAATCAAGGCGATTATGATCAGCAACCCCAAAATTTTCTTCAAGAAAAACTTCTCCAAAATTCAAAGGAAACAAGTTCAATGGAGATGAAACTCTGAATCAGAACTCTAAATTGCAGAAAGTAAAAGAAGAGAAAATTTTGTTTGGTGATTCTGTTTACGATTGCAACTACTGTCATAGAAAAAATCACTTTGCAAAAGAGTGTATGTTGAGAAAAGCAAATGAGAAGAAAGAGACGTCAAAATATGAAGACTACTACTTGCAGAAGATAGAATAGTGTTGATAGTTGAATAGGATGGCAGTGATGGTCAGGTCAAAGTGTGGTCAACTTATTTCAGAGATGATGAAGTTCGGAGGACTACACATGGAAAAAGCTTAGTTGTGAGAGAAGAATAAAAAGAAGGAAAAGAAAAGAGTGTGAATGAAGGAAAGTGATTTATGGTGAAAAGAACAGATTTGGAACGTCAAGGAGTCTCTATTGATGAAGCGGCAGAATATGATGGGAGTTTCTCAGAGAAAGGTTTCAGGGAACATGTTTCGTTTTGTGAGAAGGTAATCAACAAGGTACATTATATTCTTAAATCTCTTAATATCCATGTTTCTCGTTATGATTCCGAACTAACTATGTTGCGTGATACAATCTCTAATTTTAGTGAATGTCTTAAACGATCTCGCATTAAGAATTCTGGTCTTAGTGATAGTTTTAGCAGGTGTTCTTTTAAAAGTGAAGAAAGAAGAATGAAAACTGAGGCTCTTAAAATTGAAATAACTAGACTTCAGGATGATGTAATCGTTTTTTAAAAGAGACAATAGATTGATGATAAAACAAAAGGAATATTTTCTATTTAATTGCAAAATGTTTGTACAATAACATTTCACAACTATATCTAAATTTTGAAATTGGTAAGAAATCACATAAAATGATTCTACATTTTCTTGAATTCAAAGAAGATGAAATAGATGTTGATTGTTATAAATGTGAATCCATGATATCATCAAATGAATCTTTGCATGAATCATATAGAATTTGACTTGAAAAGATTGAAGAATTCATTAGATCCAAAGAAAAGAAATTAATGATGAACAATAATCTAAGTGAAGAGGACAAACAACAAATCAAACAAAATTCAATTGAGAAATATAATTTGTTATGCCAAAATTGAAATCGGAAGAAAAACAATCTTGTATGAATGATTTTGATTTTGATGAAAGTGAAATGAGTGAAATCTCTGTTAAAGATATTCTTCTTTTATGAAAGATGTTGTTGAACCGAAAAGGGATTTAATCTCTTATGACTCATGTAACATCGTAAATTTCAAAACAATTTTTCGCATTTTATAAAAACACAAATCGTTTAACATTCATAAAAACATTAATATTTGAAACTCAATCCATGCTACATAAAAATCCCAAGATCTGATAACATAAAAATCCCGTGTGTGTGTACTGATCAAGCCGACGCCTTCCCACGGTCATCAGTAGTACCTGAAACAAATAACACCAACAATGTAAGCACAAAGCTTAGTGAGTTCCCCAAAATACCACACATAACACATATTAGCCACTCGAGGCTATAACTCTGTGGGTCCGTAGACCCTACTCTGTGAACCCTCTGGTTCTAATCTCTGTGAACCTTTCGGTTCCAACTCTATAAACATGCACAACATAAATCACATAGAAATAATGCAGTACAACACATAACATACATATAGCATACAAATACTCTGTCACATAACTCTGATTACCTACTCAAGGTAAAGTATAGTGAGAAGACTCACCTCGCGTATCTCGATAACTCGCAAATCCCAGAAATCACTTGCGCTCGATCCCCCGAGCTATAATCCTCCTATAACACAATACATCTCTAATTAACACTTTCACAACTAAGGTTGACTACCCCTATCAAGTCAACACTGGTCAATGGTCAACGGTCAACTTTGACCGGACTCGGCGAGTGCACTATAGCGACTCGGCGAGTCTATACGCATCCACTGATTTCCTGGGATCCTCTCTCGACACGTCGAGTATTTTCTTAACTCGACGAGTTCCACCTGGCATGAGTTGCGGGGCCACCACGACTCAACTCGCGGAGTCTCAAGAACAACTCGGCGAGTTCCAGCTTGACTCAGTCCACCTGTCAACCCTCTCTGACTCTCCCTGACTCACTGAGTCAACCACTTAACTCGGCAAGACCACTCGTTGAGTGGTTATGGACAATCTTCATGCTACTCGCCGAGTCTGTTCTTCAGACTCGGCGAGTCTATGCCATGCATAAACTCAAACTCACTCCTGAGGTCAGATCCGTTCCAATAACTCATAGATCCAGTCCTTCCAAGCACATACATCACGTAAAGTTACTATCTTGGTGCTCATGCAAAGGTTCAAAGGCCTTATTTGATGATATGGTCTCTAGAATGCTATTCTAAGCTCATGGCCTCCATTAACACTCATAAAGCTTGAGGGAAAAGGGTCTCTGGACCTCTTTGGGCCCAGATCTAAAGCACCAACACGTGAGGAGGCCAATTACTCCATGGATCATTCCACAAAGAAACCCTAACTCTAAGATTTACACCAAGGACTGAGAAAGGAACGAATGGTTACCTCAAATGAAGTCTCTGAGCTCAAGAATCACTGGATTAGCACCTTCTTTGGTCTCCTCTTGCCTTGATCCTCTTCTATATGCAAAAATACCCACAAATAGTCAAGGATCTTCCTCTTCTCTCTCACAACACGCTTAAAGACTCTTTAGGGTTCTCTCTGGGGTTGGTGGCCGCAAATGACTGCCATAAGCCCCTTTAAATAGGTCTCATACCCTGGAAATTAGGGTTTCATTAAACAGCGTGGACTCGCCGAGTCCACATTTTGGACTCGCCGAGTCCAGACGCGAACCCGTGCCCAAGCCGCGATCATACTCGGCGAGTTTGAGCTCCAACTCGCCGAGTCTCCTCACAAATCACCAAAATTATAAGAATAATTAATACCTGGGAATCCGGGCTGTTACAATTCTCCCCCACTAGAACTAGACTTCGCCCTCAAAGTCTCGCTCTGCAAATAACTCCGGATGCTGCTCACGCATCTCACGCTCCGACTCCCAAGTCATCTCGGACCCCTTCCGATGCTGCCACTGAACCAAAACCAAGGGTACCTCCTTGTTCCTCAGAACCTTGATTTTCCGATCTCTGATCGCCACTGGTCTCTCAGCATAATTCAAACTCGCATCCACCTGAATATCCTCTAATGGAACCACTGCCGACTCATCGGCTATACACTTCCGCAGTTGCGACACATGGAAAGTGTCGTGAATCTGCCCCAACTCTGCTGGCAAATCCAAACGATAGGCTACCCTGCCTACCCTCGCGATCACTCGGAATGGACCAATATATCGGGGCCCTAACTTGCCCTTCTTCTTGAATCGAATCACTCCTTTCCAAGGGGAGACCTTCAGGAGCACAAGGTCGCCGACCTGAAACTCAAGCTCGGACCGGCGTCTGTCTGTATAACTCTTCTGACGACTCTGAGCGGTCAACAACCTCTGTCTGACCTGCTGGATCTGCTCTGTCGTCTGAAGCACGATCTCTGTACTGCCCATCACACGCTGTCCGACCTCTCCCCAGCAAATGGGGGTCCGCCACCTCCTCCCATACAACAGCTCAAAGGGCGGCATACCAATGCTCGAATGATGGCTGTTGTTGTAGGAAAACTCTGCCAAGGGCAAGTACGTATCCCAACTTCCCCTGAAATCCAACATACATGCCCGGAGCATGTCCTCGAGCGTCTGAATTGTCCGCTCACTCTGTCCGTCTGTCTGGGGGTGATATGCGGTACTAAAATGCAGCCTAGTACCCAACTCCTCGTGAAACTTCTTCCAGAATCTGGAAGTGAAACGCACATCACGGTCTGAAACAATCGAGATCGACACTCCATGCCGTGACACCACTTCCCTCACATACACCTCTGCCAATTTCTCTGCTGAAGAACTCTCGTTGATAGCAAGAAAGTGAGCGCTCTTCTTCAACCTGTCCACAATCACCCAAATTGCATCAACTCCCCTGGCAGTCCTTGGCAATTTGGTGATAAAATCCATGGTGATCTGTTCCCACTTCCATTCGGGAACCTCCAACGGCTGCAACTTACCATGCGGTCTCTGGTGCTCGGCCTTAACCCTACGGCAGGTCAAGCATCTCTCAACAAACCACGCAACATCCCTCTTCATACAGGGCCACCAATACTCTCAGGTCCAGATACATCTTAGTGGCCCCAGGATGGATCGAAAATTTCGACCGATGAGCCTCTTCCATCAAAATGGTACGCGCCCCTCCCACATACGATACCCATATACGCCCCTGAAAGGTCATAAGCCCCCGACTATCGGTAACGAACTCCGATACCAACCCAACAACTCACTCTCTCTTCTGGTTCTCCAATCTCACGACCTCAGCCTGTGCTCCACGAATGGTGTCCAACACCGGAGCCATCACAGTCAATCGCAAACATACACCTCGCAATGGGGCGCTCTCCGCCCTGTGACTCAGGGCGTCGGCTACCACATTAGCCTTGCCCGGATGGTACATAATCTCACAATCATAATCCTTGACCACATCCAACTACCTCCTCTACCGCATGTTTAGGTTGGGCTGATCCATCAAATACTTCAGGCTCTTATGCTTCGTGTATATCGTACACTGAACCCCATACAGGTAGTGACGCCAAATCTTGAGGGCGAACACCACTGCCCCCAACTCTAGGTCATGGGTGGGATACCTCATCTCATGAGGTTTCAGTTGCCTCGATGCATATGCTATCACATGCCCTCTCTGCATCAGCACCGCTCCCAACCCCAAGATCGATGCATCACAGTATACCACAAAGTCCTCCATCCCCTCCAGGAGGGCTAACACCGGGGCTTCGCATAACCTTTGGCGAAGCATCTCAAAGGAGGCCTGATGCTCGGGGCCCCATGAAAAAGAGACACCCTTCCGGGTCAACCTGGTGAGTGGCACTGCGATTTTAGAGAAATCTTTGATAAATCTCCGATAATAACCTGCCAACCCTAGGAAACTCCTGATCTCGGAGGGTGACCTTGGCACCTCCCAACTCATCACCGCCTCAACTTTGGCGGGGTCGACCAATATCCCTTTCTGGTTAACGAGATGACCCAGGAACTGGACCTCTCGCAACCAGAAATCACACTTGGAGAATTTGGCATAAAGCCTCTCCGCTCTCAAAACTCCGAGGATCTCCCTCAAATGCTCCTCATGTTGCTCTCTAGATCTCAAATATACCAAAATATCATCGATAAATACAATCACTGACCGATCCAACATCGGCCAACACACTCGGTTCATGAGATCCATGAACACTGTCGGGGCATTGGTGAGCCCGAAAGGCATCACCACAAACTCGTAATGCCCATAACGCGTCCTGAACGCTGTCTTCTGGACGTCCTCATCTCTCACCCTCACCTGATGATATCCAGACCTCAAATCGATCTTGGAGAACCAAGATGCTCCCTGTAACTGATCGAACAAATCGTCGATCCTCGGCAACGGGTAACGGTTCTTGACGGTCAGCTTGTTCAACTCCCGGTAATCAATGCACATCCGGTGTGAACCATCCTTCTTCTTTACAAACATGATAGGCGCTCCCCACGGCGAGGTGCTCGGCCAAATAAACCCCTTCCCCAGCAGCTCCTGAAGCTGCGAGGATAACTCTTGCATCTCTGGAGGTGCAAGGCGATAAGGCACCTTAGCGATAGGCGCAGCCCCCCGGAACCAAATCGATACTGAATTCCACTTGCCTCATGGGAGGCACACCCGACAACACCTCTGGAAATACATCCGGGAACTCACGCACTATCGCAACCTCCTCAACTGACCTCGGTCTCTCGGAATCCACCCGCGTATCCATCATATACACCACAAAACCCTTACAGCCCTGCTGCAGACACTGCCTCACCCTAGCGGCCGAACAAAATGCTGATCCAGAACGTGTACCCTCGCCGTACACCATAAGAACTCCCTCACTAGGGTCTCGTATGGTCACCATTTGTCGCTCACAGTCGATAACCGCACCGAATCTGCTCAACCAGTCCATGCCCACAATGACATAGACATCACCCATCGCAATAGGAACCAAATCAATCGGGAACTCAACACCGAAAATCTCGAACACGCACCCCCGGAGAACCTCCATGGCATATATCACCCTCTCGTCAGCTATGGAAACTCCCAGAGGCTGACTCAATGCCTCACGACTAACACTGATATGCTGACTAAAAGCCAAAGATACAAAAGAGCGACTCGCACCCGAGTCAAATAACACCAAGGCAGGTACATAATTCACAAGGAAAGTACCTATGCATAACATAATATAAGCATAATATCTCAAAATCAAAATAAATACACGAAAGAATACATACCAACCACGACATCGGGCGCTGCGCGGACCTCCTCAACGGTCAACTGAAAGGCTCTCCCTCGTGCCCTCGGCGCCTCGGCCTTCACTGGCCGACTCTCAGTAGCTCTGATGGCAGCAGGGGCAGATCCCTGAGGTGCTCCCTGAGATGATCCTCGCAATTACGGACACTCTGCCTTCCGGTGTCCGGTCTTGTTGCAATGGAAACACACCGCAAACCCCTTGGGGCAGTCCTTGGCCATATGCCCCTCCTTGCCACACTTGTAGCAAGATCCCGCTCTACAGACTCCATCATGACCCTTGCCGCACTTCCTACAAGTGCGACCCTTCTGGCTCCCTGATTTGGGATCAGCGGGCTTGGCCTGCTTGGCTGCCGGCTGAGACTGCACCGGTCGCCGATCCCTCCCCTAAGACTCCGCCTCCTCCCTGGCCTGAGTTTCTAGCTCAATCTCCTTCTTCTGGGCATTTGCCTGAAGCTCGGCAAATGTCCGGTACGAGGAGTTCGCCACGAACTCCCGAATGTCTCGCCTCAAGATACTCAAATATCGGCTCATACGTGCCTGCTCAGTGGACACGTGCTCAGGGCAGAACATCGCCATCTCGTGAAACATCCTAGTAATCACCGTAACAGACTCAGTACCCTGCTTGAGGGTCAGAAACTTCTGTACCAAACGCTCCCTCTCCACCTAGGGAACGTACTCATCTCGGAACATGGCAGTGAACCTCTCCCAGGTCACCGCCGCAAGCTCAGCAGGCGTAAAGTGCGCCGTCACAAACTTCCACCAGTCCTTCGCTCCCAAGCGAAGTTGGTTCAGCATGAACCGTACTCTCACATTCTCAGGATATGAGCAAGTGAAGAAACACCCCTCTTTGTCAGAAATCTATCTCATAGCCGCCACCGGGTCCTGGGTCCCATCAAACTCCGACGGCTTTGTGTTGCTGAACTCTCGGAACAGCAACGCATCACCACCCTGCGGCCTCGCGGCAGCAATAGCTGCGGTGGCCGCTGCAACAGCAGCCTCAGAAAGAGCGGCATAATGCTCATCGAAGGTCTTAATCAATGTGGTCTTAATAGACCCGAACATCTCTGGTATCTCTGCCCTGATGGCCGCAGCCACCTCCTCATGGATGATCCGGCGGATCTCCTCATCACTGGCCCCACTGCTCTCAGGCATAAGACGTGTCCTCACCATGATCTACCTCTGAAATACAACATACGATAAATTAGAATCCATTCGAGCATACTCACACTTGACAACTCATTCCTCCTTGATCCTTGGTATTCCAAAGATTCCTACTTGGGTTGTACACCGCCCCGGTGCTTTCAGTAGTACGGGCCCAATACTACTGTCTGCATCGTAGCAGAATACACCCCAAGTCCTCCTCTTCGGATCCCAAATTCCAAGTACTCTATCATGCATAATCCACTCTCTAACCGATCTCTCATAAGCCCCTCGCTGCTACCTGCTCACTCTCAAGCACCTCATAGCAGCTCACCTCTTCCTAGGCTAAGGCATCACAAATCAGGCACTCTAGTCCTAATAAGAGTACCTAGCCTACTCTAGCATGAGAATACATCATATCAATATCAATATCACATAACATGAGGGTATTTTGGGAAATCACCGTTCGGGCGCAGACTGATCGTACACACAACTCTGCTCTGCGTTTTTTCAAAAATCTTTTACTCTTTTTGAAAATACTTCTCAAATCCTCAGTTTGAGTTCAAATACGCCTGAAGGTGTACTTGAATCCCTCAAACCAAGGCTCTGATACCAACTTGTAACACCATAAATTTCAAAACAATTTTTCGCATTTTATAAAAACACAAATCATTTAACATTCATAAAAGCATTAATATTTGAAACTCAATCCATGATACATAAAAATCCCAAGATCTGATAACATAAAAATCCCGTGTGTGTACTGATCAAGCCGGCGCCTTCCCACGGTCATCACTAGTACCTGAAACAAATAACACCAACACTGTAAGCACAAAGCTTAGTGAGTTCCTCAAAATACCACACATAACACATATTAGCCACTCGAGGCTATAACTCTGTGGGTCCGTAGACCCTACTCTGTGAACTCTCTGGTTCTAATCTCTGTGAAACTTCCGGTTCCAACTCTATAAACATGCACAACATAAATCACATAGAAATAATGCAATACAACACATAACATACATATAGCATACAAATACTCTGTCACATAACTCTGATTACCTACTCAAGGTAAAGTATAGTGAGAAGATTCACCTCGCGTATCTCTATAACTTGCAAATCCCAGAAATCACTTGCGCTCGATCCCCCGAGCTATAATCCTCCTATAACACAATACATCTCTAATTAACACTTTCACAACTAAGTTTGACTACCCCTATCAAGTCAACACTGGTCAATGGTCAACGGTCAACTTTGACCGGACTCGGCGAGTGCACTATAGCGACTCGGCGAGTCTATACGCATCCACTGATTTCCTGGGATCCTCTCTCGACACGTCGAGTATTTTCTTAACTCGACGAGTTCCACCTGGCATGAGTTGCGGGGCCACCACGACTCAACTCGCGGAGTCTCAAGAACAACTCGGCGAGTTCCAGCTTGACTCAGTCCACCTGTCAACCCTCTCTGACTCTCCCTGACTCACTAAGTCAACCCCTTAACTCGGCAAGACCACTCGTTGAGTGGTTATGGACAATCTTCATGCTACTCGCCGAGTCTGTTCTTCAGACTCGGCGAGTCTATGCCATGCATAAACTCAAACTCACTCTTGAGGTCAGATCCGTTCCAATAACTCATAGATCCAGTCCTTCCAAGCACATACATCACGTAAAGTTACTATCTTGGTGCTCATGCAAAGGTTCAAAGGCCTTATTTGATGATATGGTCTCTAGAATGCTATTCTAAGCTCATGGCCTCCATTAACACTCATAAAGCTTGAGGGAAAAGGGTCTCTGGACCTCTTTGGGCCCAGATCTAAAGCACCAACACGTGAGGAGGCCAATTACTCCATGGATCATTCCACAAAGAAACCCTAACTCTAAGATTTACACCAAGGACTGGAAAAGGAACGAATGGTTACCTCAAATGAAGTCTCTGAGCTCAAGAATCACCGGATTAGCACCTTCTTTGGTCTCCTCTTGCCTTGATCCTCTTCTATATGCAAAAACACCCACAAATAGTCAAGGATCTTCCTCTTCTCTCTCACAACACGCTCAAAGACTCTTTAGGGTTCTCTCTGGGGTTGGTGGCCGCAAATGACTGCCATAAGCCCCTTTAAATAGGTCTCATACCCTGGAAATTAGGGTTTCATTAAACAGCGTGGACTCGCCGAGTCCAGACACGAACCCGTGCCCAAGTCGCGATCATACTCGGCGAGTTTGAGCTCCAACTCGCCGAGTCTCCTCACAAATCACCAAAATTATAAGAATAATTAATACCTGGGAATCCGGGCTGTTACAACTCAATTGAATTTGAAACGATTGTTAAGAATCAAAGATTAAACACTGTAAGAGAAAACCTGTTGTTTTTCCAAAAGCGAAATCAACTCTGAATTAAGTTTTTGTTAAAGTGGGACTGAACAAGAATGACACTTCCATATTGACATCAATTGTTGAGACTGATAATGTTAATTATTGTGATGATCATTTTTGGTATAAACTGATTGATGATTTTGAGGAAACAAAAGGTCTTTCGGAAACTACTTCTTCGAAAACCAAAGGAAAGTAAATTTCACAACCATTGAATGTTGTGAATGGTTCACAAAAGGTTGACAATCCAGATGGAACTGAAATTGAGAAAGCAGTTCGGAAGAAATCGTTACGGATAAACCTGAAACGATGAATACAATTCTGAAAAGGTTGTTGAGAACAATCACAAAGGGAAATCAAAAATGGAAAATCATTGCGTCCAAGATCATCCAACTTGCTTTGGTGTTTGTGATTCATTAGAGGCAACGCATTTGAGGTGCTAGGTTCTCAAAGCTCAAGACCTTCAAGCTACAATTGAAAGGTAATTTATTAACCCTAGTTTAGTTATGATTTTCTATTTTTTGTATGCTAAAAATTAGGGTTTACAAGATTTGGATGATTTACATGTACAATTAGAGAAACCTACATCCAAAGCTTTAGGGTTTGCATATGCACCATAGGATTGATGTAATGCTCAAAACCCATCACGGATGTCATCGTCAATACAGTGCATAAGCAAAAAAAGAAATAGTACAAGCCTTACAAACATCTATTATTCTAACAACCTATAATCCATAGATCTCTCATCTGATCATCACACCTGCGCTTTTTTTCCACTACATGTAATACAAGAAACTGAGTGAGTCAAGCTTGGGAGCCTGGTGAGCACATAGGGTTTTCAACCCACAATAATTAACTTCTTTAATTTCATCAAATCATTCAACCCGATTACCCGTTCCCGTTATCCTCACTTTCTATCCCTAAAGCATCTTATTCAAAGGACCTAGCCTAAGGATTATCATTGGGAAGACAATATTGCTTAGGGGATTCCTCAACAATATATGTCAGTAAGGCAACTATGAGGGGGATGGAGTACACCTGGCAAACACGTAGTTTAAAAACACCTACAGGTTGCGAGCCTACCAGTGTTCCACTTGACTATCTAGAATAGTCTGTAGTCATCATCTATACTCCGCTAGATGACTGGATCAACTTAAACATCGAGGCCTATCATCATCTATATTATCTACCCATCTTTACCAACATAATTATATGTATAAAATACATATATAGTTTAAATCAAGTAAAATGTGTATAAGTCGTTCATCCAACACAGATATCTAGAACACGGATAATTGGCACATATAACATGTAATTTATATTAAATACTACATATCTATGTGTAAGATGAAATTAACTATGCACTCACTTGCTAAAGTGACGATTAGTAATTCGGGCAGCGCTTCGCTTCTAACAATTGTCTTTTTTGTTGACGAAACCTAGTATTATTATCACTAAATTTTAGACTAATATTTATTGTGACTAATTATTAGTCTAGATTCATCATTAACTGAAAGTCTACTTCATGATCTATCAAGTGAGGAACAACCATGTAGGATCATATCAGAGGTAGGGCCCGTATGGTATACGAAGTATACTGTTTGGAAATCCCACTTTAAACACCTCACTAAATCGCAGCCTCTATCATCCCCATAAGTAGATCAATCAGTATAATGAATTTGAATCACTGCTAAATCTTGTTTATATGTTCATAATAACGATAATGAACTTAAATATAAGTTATACTTAAAGTAGGATAAGCATAACTCACTTACAAGGTGGTTTAGCGAGGAACCAGGCTCTGCACGGGCAGAACTTCTAAGCCGAAAACTCATCTTCTCGGGGTCTTGTAGGACTTCGGGACTCGCTTCTAACACCTAGGAGTTGCTAGGGGGAGAGTAGAGGGTTTGGGGTGTTTGGGAGAGATTGGTTGAGAAAGGTGTGAGGAAAACACGTGATTTGAACCTCTATTTATAGGCTGAGAAGAGGATGTACGTTGGGCGTACTCCACATTAAACTGGCCGTAATGCTGCCATGTGTCATCATCTGGTGGCAAGCCGTAGGGAAGAATCAGTGGCTCAGATTGCGCCATGTGTCACTCGCTGGTTACTCCAAAAACTAATTATCTTCTAAAACCCGTAACTTTCGCATACGAGCTCTGTTTTTGACATTCTTTATATCCACACATGGGTATCGATGGGATCCACAACTTTCGTTTAGACTCCGTCGGCTAAATTTGACATTATTTTTAATGTTATATTTTAACAGACTTAGATAGTTAAAATCCGTTAAAAATTCATAACTTTGTCATCTGACGCCCGATTTCGACTGTCTTTATATCGTTGAGCTCCTATTAATGAGATATTTAATTCTCATGTAGGTTGTGTTGGCTAAAAATTGATCAGTCTAAAATTTGATTTCCAGGCTGTATACTTTTATGCAAAATCTTAGAAAAATCATAACTTCCTAAAACGAAGTCGGATTTAAACGTTCTTTTTATGTATGTTCTCGATATAACATATACTACGACTTTTGCTTATATTATTAAGGCTAAAAAGTAGTTTATCGAAAATTCACTTTTTACGATACGCGATGTCATGCCGGTTTAGTCGCAAGACTTCGACGGGTCATAACTTCTTCGTTATAAGTCGGATTTCAACGTTCCTTATATCCCTAAAATCCTTGTTATGACTAATTCAACTTTCATCAAAGATATTGGTTCAAATCTTCATTCTATTTTTGACGCATATTTTTATTATTATTTATTTTATTGTTATAAGCACATATATTTCACATAAATCATATAATACTCAAATAATTCTTCTTCATTACTTCAAAATAGGTTACAATTGTTAACCCTAACTAATACATCATCATAATAATGCTTAGACAGAAATGTGGGCGTTACAATTCTCTCCTCCTTAGGATGATTCTGTCCTGGAATCATGCATCAACAAACCGAAGTGGATAGTGACACATCATGTCACTCTCTTTCTCCCTAGTGAGGTTCGGCCCATTCGTATGTTTCTATCTCACAAGCACTAATTCGACCATCTTGCATCGTAACTTTCTTACGGTCAACAATTGTTTCAAGTTCTTCGATTAACCTCTAAATTTCATCAATCCTTAACTCCGAAAGTGGCATTATTTCGGGAATTTCTCCCTTAAGTTTCCTCAAATAATGCACATGGAAAG
This sequence comes from Lactuca serriola, assembly GCF_051521515.1. Lineage (NCBI taxonomy): Eukaryota > Viridiplantae > Streptophyta > Magnoliopsida > Asterales > Asteraceae > Lactuca > Lactuca serriola. The sequence goes on from NC_136416.1 coordinate 137,903,859, forward strand.
TGTTATGAATACCGTCTAGTTCTTCTAGCAATTCAGCCTGTAAGCTTGGTTCCCAATCCTCTAAAGAACCTTGAATGGTCCAATAAATCTTGGACTCAACTTTCATCTTTTTCCAATTCTAGTAAGTGCCTTCCATGGTGAGACTTTGAGCAACACCGAATCTTTAACTTCGACTTTCATTGGTCGTCGCTTCTTGTCATCAAAGCTCTTTTGGTGATCCTCACCATCAGTTTGTTAATGGTAGGCAGTACTTAAACATAACTTCGTACCCACTTCCTACTGTAGACTTTTCCAAAATCATAATGTAAAACGACTGTCACAATTCAATACAATCGTTAATGGAACACCGTGAAGTCTTACTGTCTCCTTTACATAAGCATTTACAAGCTTATTTATAGACATTCTCTCATTGGCTGCTATGAATTGTGCACTCTTTGTGAGCCAATCTATGAATACCCAAATCATGTCATGATCGTTCTTCGCCCTGGATAGTTTAGTCACAAAATCCATGGTGATGCCATCCCATTTACCCATGGGTATAGGTAAAGGTTAAAGACTCCCATACGGTTTCTGATGTTGTGTTTTAACTCTCGCACATGGTACACACTCTGCCACATACTTTGCAACATCGAGCGTCATTGTCGGCCACCAGTAGTAAGGTTTCAGATCGCTATAAATCTTAGTGTGAAAGATCTTGTATGCCCAAGAGTCATTATAGAATGATATTGCTAATAATATATGATCTTATAGGGTCACACCATATAGCAAGTTACCGTCAATTGATTATTTATTAATATAATTTGATTATTAATAAATATATATCAACACTTGTATTTAATTGGAAAATTATTATTTCATGGAAATAATAACTTACTAATTGGGAATTTATTATTTGTGGAAATAATATTTATTGGAGAAATAACAACTTATAAAATATTTCAGAAAATAGGATTATTTATAGGTTATATTTATATGTTAATAAACTAGCTCAATTTATATAAAATATAGTTTTGTAAAAAAAATAAGCTAGTTACAATTTATATATATAAAATAAGATATCTATATATGACTAGTTATATATATATATATATATATATATATATATATATATATATATATATATATATATATATATATATGTTGGGAATTCTTTATATCAATGATTGATTTTTATAAAGATAACATGCATGTGTATATAAACTAGCCATGAGACAATTTTCGTCTTCTTTTATTCATGTTTTTTCAAAAATTGTAAGAAGACCAAACATGGTCTTCCTTTTCCATGCTTGGGACAATGTTGTCCCTCCTTTTACTTTATGGTTTCCTTACACCTTTTTGACCATTATATAATGAACGGCTTGGAAGGCTTTTGTGAGTGGTTCTCATATCTTCTTGCAAGCGTTCTTATGGTCTCTTTGGAGACCTAAAACCGAGAGCACTTCCTCTCCATGGGGCTGCCAAAATTTCAAGCTTCATGCTTTCCCTTCTCCTCCATTCTCTTGCATTTTGATGCTAGACAAAGCCCCTTTGTTGCTTAACATTTGAACATATATTTGGTATATATTTAGAAGATTTATGAATAACAAATTACAAGTGAATACTAGCATGTTTTGATGGTTCTACTCTTGCTTGGTGGATACTTTTAGAGAACTCTTGTTTTAGAGTTTCATGCCACACTTCATCAACTTCTAACCTCCCATGAGGATCAAAGTCTTTAAAGGTTGTTATGCTTTCCCTTCTATGGTTTTTTAATCTTTCTAACTCTTGTAAAATAATCCTTGATTGGTAAAATAGTTTTAATTTTTTTCAACATTTTTTAAAGCTTCCGTTGTCATTTTTACTGGTTGTGAAACCGAATTTTTGAATAAAAAACCCAACAATTGGTATCAGAGTCATCTTTGCAAGATTAGTTAGATTATTTCTTTAGTTGATGAAATCTTTGTTTTTCGAAAACATGGATGGTTTTCTCTTTGCAAGAAAAATTCACACATATTTTATCTGACAACTTTAAAATGTTTATAATTGTTATTTTTGATCAAATGTTTACATGCATCTTTTTGGTCATAAATGTTGTCTTAGAAAAACAAAGAGTTCTTTTATATAAATTTGAGCATATATATATATATATATATATATATATATATATATATATATATATATATATATATATATATATATATATATATATGATGTGCATAAACTAGCCATGGACCTTTGTGTTGTTGCATGTGTTGATTTATTTAAAATGGTTGTAATTATTTATTTATATGGTATGCAATAATTAGATAGATAGTTTTTCATTTGTAAATTTTTGTAAGTAATAGATTAGTTTTAGAAATAGTTTATTTTTATAAAAATGTAATAATAATATAGATGGTGGCCATTTTGAAGATGAAAAGTTTATAAAGTTGATTTTATTAAAGTTTCTCAAACTTTATAAAATTATTTTTATAAACTTGCTTCAAAGGTGTTGAAGCAAGTGGGAGCATAGGAAGACTTTACAAGATAAATGTCTCTTATGTCCCTTTAGGAACGGACTTGATAATTTTGTGATGACTCACAAAATTATTACTAGTTAATGGCTTGGTTTATGCACATATATTATAATTATTATGCATGCTTGTGTTATTTTATGTTTATGTTATTATTATTATGTTATGGTTGATAAAATTTGTTTTTCAAATGCAAAAATAATATTTGAACATAAATAAACATCACAAGGAGTTTGGTTTTAATGAAATTTACCTTTTTAACAAAAGATGCTAAAAATAGTTTTACAATAAAATAAGCTTTATCATTAAAACTAGTAACCGGTAAAATTTCGAGATGAAAATTTTATAAGTTTACAATAGAGATTTGTAAACTTATGAAACTCCAAACCTTATTTTATAAAACGAAGTTTTATTAAAAGGTTTCCAAATATCCTAAAGCGCTCAAACCATATAACTTAATAGTAGTTATTAATTTAAAACTTTGATCGCATCACTTATATAAAATCGGGTTTTATGTATAGAACATTGTTTAAGATGTGATTTTTTTCATAAAAAAATAGATTTTTAAAAGGTATACCATGGTTTATTGAATGCATGCAATAACCATGATATAACATGTTTTTTAAACTAGAATTATAAAAATATCAAAGATCCTTTACAAATCTCAAATCTATGCAATCCTTTTTTAAAAGAACACTCGCACGTCTCTTGTATGCACTAGTGGGATAAAGGATACCTAACCGCTTAGTGTTATCTTTTGATGGTGGGGGTGATTTCACGATTTTTGTAACCAAGTTATAGGCTGATTACACAAGTTTTTAAAATTGGACGATTTGATAGGAAATCTTTTGTGATAACTGATACCTAAGCAAGAGAGTTTCGAGGCATAGATTGGATCAAACATGTCTAATTAAATTTATTATTAGCGATCCTATAAATCTAGGAATTATGTAGTAGTATATAATTGATAATCGATATCTACCGAGTTGAATTCGGATGAATGAGATAAAGGATACCCAATCATTTATTTGTTTTGCAACTTGGATACTAGACTTTGATAATTAATGTTTTTAGAAACTAAAAGGGTATTAATTATTAAAGATTAAATATTGAAAGTACTAAATGATTTTTGTTAAATTTATGTGGATATATAATCGACTGTCATAACCATGAATTGTCATTTCTCTTTAAATGACTTAATGAAACAATAACATTCAACAGATACAACTTCAATAAATGGGTTCATGTATTAAGAGACAATCTCATGAGAGATGTGAAATTGTATACACTTAAAGGACCTATTCATAAACAAATTGCTTTAAGCAATAGACCTGAATATGATACCTTGTAAAAGCATCACTATGATGCTCAAGATGCTTCTAACATCAAGCTAGGAATAGTTATGCATGACTTCTAGGAGGTCTTGGATAATTTAAACATATATCTGATAACATAACAGGTCAAGAAATATTCCAATAAATACAATGATATTTTATTTAAAGTTAGTTTAAACATTGGAATAATGCAAGGCTAAAGGGGTCACCTTGTGTGATCTAAAAGGCCCATGTTTTATGAAATAAACATCTTTAACCCCAAGAAATCCAATAAGGCCCACATAGATGGATCTTGTTTCTTTAATGAAGAGACTGGACATTGGTAGAGGAACTGCTCCTCTTATCTAGAAAGAAAGTCTGAAAGAGACTAGTTGTAACGCCCGTAGATCCGGGCTAGTCAATTTAGAGGCAATAGAGGTCGAAAACGACTTTTCGACAAAAGATTATTTTGAATAAATAATCTTAACCAAGTTGTAGAATATGTCACAAGGTTTCTGTACATATAAAGAAAGCCGAAATCCGAGTTATAACGAAAAAGTTATGACCCGTCGAAGTTTCGCGACGGAACCGACACAACACTGGGAAGCGTAAATAGTGAATTTATGAGAGAGCGAGACTTAGCCTTAGCGCTCTAAATGAAAGTCGTAGAATATGTTAAACTAAGAACACCGATAAAAAGAACGCCCAAATCTGACTTCGTATGAAGAAGTTATGATTTTTCGAAGTTTCGGACTAGAAGTGTACAACCCGAAATTCGAATATTAGATCGAGTTGTTTTTAGCCGACACGACCTGAATGACAATCGAAGATCTCGTTAAGAATAGCTTAACGAGGAAAAGATGGGTGAAAACGGACGTCAGATGAAGAGGTTATGAGGATTTAACGGACCAATCCTGTCCCAGCCTCTTAATAATATAAAATTTAAAATCGACTCAAAATTAGCCGACGGAGTCTAAACGAAAGTTGTAGAGTACGTTCCCACCTTCGCGTGGATATAAAGAACGTTGAAAACGGAGCTCGTATGTGAAAGTTAATAATTTTTAAAGTTGAAACATGAAATTGCGAGACCTGATGAAGGATCGATGACATGGTGCGTTCTGAACCGTCCATCGCTGAAGAAAGCCTCGCTTCGGATCTTGACACGTCGCCCCTCGCTACGCCGCGCGTCCGAAGCTGGTTACGCCCAGCGTACTTGATCTTGTCCGGGTCCGAGAATGGGTGCGACCCAGCTGGTGCGAAGCTGGCATTCTTATCCGAGGACTACGCCCCGCGTAGCCTCCCTACGCCCAACGTAATGACCGAAGTCTGGCACTATAAATAGAGGTGCGAAGTGCTCCGAACTTCTCACACATTTCTCATATCTCTCTCTCTCTAAAATTTCTCTCTCTAGCTAATCTAAACCCCCCTAAGCCCTAGTTAAACCCCTTAGCTCCCGAGGGAATCCCCGAGGCTCCCGGAGTCCCGAGAAAAAAGAGTCTTTCGGTTTCGAAACGCTGCTCCAAATAAGTTCCGGTTTTCGATAAAATTCGCTGTAAGTGTGCTACGCTTACGCAATTTTTAATATAGCTTTCAAATAATTATAGGAATGTTATTAGGTCCTTAAAATAATTATTTAGGTTATTATTATGAGTTATATTGAGTGTACTAACGCTTGTATAATAATAATAGTCAGAGTATTAATTTGTCGCGGTTAGCGTTAGACTAAACCCTGGTGCTATTGGTACTAGGTTTTATCGAAGGAAAATTGTTTTAAGAGTATCGAAGCGCTGTCCGAGTGCTGAGTCACCACCTACTCAGGTGAGTGCACAGTCCCTTTCATCTTACACATAGATATGAAGTATTTTATATAAACTACGTGCTATGTGTGCATATTGTCTGAATACTTGCTGTTTATGCTGGATGAACATTTTATACATGTTTTAAATGATTTAAACTGTATACGTATTTTATATATACGAATATGTTGGGTATGACATGGGTAGATGAATGATGAGAGATATACGATGACGTGAGTATACATTGGCAGCTACAGACTTAGTGCCTATGGGACGAACACCGGTAGCTATGGACTTAGTACCTGATAGACGTTGGTAGCTATGGATTTAGTACCTGTTAGGAGTTGGTAGCTATGGACTTAGTACCTATTAGTTAGACGCTGGTAGCTATGGACTTAGTACCTGTTAGGAATTGGTAGCTATGGACTTAGTACCTATTAAACACTGGTAGCTATGGATTTAGTACCCGATGAGTAGAATATAGCAGCTATGGAATTAGTGCTTTACGAACGAACATTGGCAGCTATGGATTTAGTGCCAGTCCTATAACCCTGGAAGTAAGGGACTTCGGAATAAACGAATGCAGGATAGATGACTCTTAGGTTAAATCCTTAAGAGTAAAGAAGATAATGGGGATGGGTAATTGGGTTGATTATTTGATTGTTTAAACATAATAAATATATTATTATGGGTTGAAAACCCTATGTACTCACCAGGTTTCCCAACCAGATCCACTCAGTTTATTTATATCACATGTGTTGATATGAAGTGACATTACACTGACAGATTTAAAGAGATGTAGATCACTAGTGCAAATAAATGTAAGTTCTGTTTATGCTTATGTTTCTGTATTAACGATGACATCCCAAACGTTTTAAAATGAATAAAATACGTTTCTTCGAAAATGTTTTAATAACGTATTTATCATGTTTTTCTGGGAACAAATTCCGCAACATTTTTATTAAAAGAAGTACTCTGATTTTTATAAAGCATAAACAAAATCGGTCTTTTCAGGCCGTGAAAAATGCGGATGTCACAGTTGATATCAGAGCATTAGTTTAAGCGAACTAGGAATATGGATTTATTTCTAGACTTAAACTTAGAATGCTAAGCGATGATTGTGAGGTGTGAGCACTAACTTATTTTAGGAATTAGGCCTAAAATGCTTTTATGTGCTAAATGCTTTGTGCATGATATGTTGTTCGGATCTATGGTCTGTTGCCGACCGGATCTGGAAACCTTATGTGTTTAGGATTCTAAACGTACGACTACGATATTAGAACTAGCATGTAAATGTTTCGGAGTGATAAGGATGATTTAAACGTCAATCCTAAGTAAAGGTCTAGATTTACCTTATTTGGTGTATAGATCAAGATGGCGAGGACCCGTAGCGGAAACGTAAACGCAAATGGGAACAGAAACCAACCCCCAGTGGTTCAGCAAATACCTGTTGTAGAAGAAGTTGCGCCTGAGCCAGTCACCATGGCTGGAGTTTAAGCCATGATTCGGGCTATGCTAGCTGGACAAAGGGAAGAAATGAGACAGATGCTCCACGAAAATAGGGATGAACCTACCATACATGTTGAACCGACAGAGCCAGTTCCCGAGCAATCTGAGGAAGGGAACTACAGCCGCCAAGTGAGTCAAGTAGGGACTCAAGGTGAGCAAAGGGATGGCCCAGAAGGGAGAAACAACAAGGATGGGCGGATGTACAAGAATTTCTTGGGTGCGAAACCACCAAGTCTCTTAGAAAGCCCAAAGCCTTTTGAGATTATGGATTGGATCTCCGAGATGGAAATGGTGTTTGAGAGCTGCGACTGTAGCGAGAAACAGAAGACCGTCTTCGCCGTACGACAACTAAAAACTAGAGTCTTGAGCTGGTGGAAGCTATTGGCAGATACGATGCCACGAGGAGAAGCCTTAAGGATGTCATGGGATGAGTTCTTGGAACAGTTGAAAATGCAGTACTGCTCGAAGATAGATCTGATAGACCTAAACAACGAGTTCCAGAACCTGAAGAAAGGGAAGATCAGTGTGGATGAGTATGTCACCGCATTCACCGAGAGGAAGAAGTTGTTCCCCTACTTGGTGCCTACTGAACTCTCCAAGATCGATAGGTTTGCTAACGGACTGCCCACTGACTTTGGCCCAATGGTCAAAATGGCAACTACCTTGAAAACAGTTGTTAGGGCAGCTAAGAACGTAGAGGCCCAGATAAGAGAAAAGGGTCTAGAAAAAGATAAGGCAGGAGAGAAGCGGAAGTTGGAAGGATCTTCAAGGTCCAACAAGGAAAGCAAATTCTCAAAGATTGGAGGAGGAGATGGAGGTGAAGCGAGATGGTGTGATAAATGCAAGAAGAAGCATGGTGGGAAGTGCAACGAATAAGTGACTTGTTACAAGTGTGGGAGGACTGGTCACTATTCCAAGGACTGCAAACATAATGATAAAGTATGCTACGGATGTGGAGGCAAGGGGCACATGTCCATAGACCGCCCAAGTAAAAATAAAGCAGCAAGACCAGAAACGCCACAAAGGCCAAGGGCATTTCACATGATCCTCGACGAAGCAGAAAACCAAGCGACGAATGAAGGATAAGGACTTTATACCCGATGATCAAGTTATGCAGTAGCCATAGTACCGTATGATGTAGCCCATTAGAGGCATAGTCCAGGGTGAACTTAAACACCTATGTAATAGTTTCAAGAAATAATAAAATCTTCGTTTTGTTATCTGGTGTGTTAAATTGTTATGTGATTTTCTTGTATGGTGACTTGGAAAACTGCGAGACGATACTTGGGATGAGTATGAGTAGGTGTGAATGGTAGTAGAGGCCTATACTACCAGAAGCACATGACTCACACTTGGATCAGGGAAAGTCACAAGTTTACCAAGAAGCTAGTAATTGATTTCGTTTTATTCAAGTATGTCGTTACCATTGTTTCGGTAATGACTAAGAAAATTGTTGTTATCCCGACCCTAGTAGTCATATCACATTGAGTCCGACTACGATGAGTAGGTTACGTGGTTCAGAGAACCAAGTTTGATGTAGCGTCCGGCTTTAACCAAACAATTGAAATCAAAAGCGATCAATAGAAGTATCGCGCTCGTTGTTAAAGAAGTTGGTAGCTAGAAATGCTACATGTTAAAGTGTGATTATATCACATTAAAACATGAAGGAAGGCATAGTCTGTTTTAGAATTTAACTCTAAGAGACCTGATTCTAAACGTGCATCACATGATAATAGGTCATTATTTGGAGTCTAACCTGAGGTAGAGAGCAGGTGCACGATCAAGTAATGCTTGCAGTCAATGAGTCTAAGAGATATACTTAAAGGAATATAGAAGTTATAATTATTACCTAGGATGAAGAGATGACGTAGGGAGTCATTATACGAGCCCTGTTTCGTTGATGATTTCGGGACGTAATCATCCTAAGGGGGAGATAATTGTAACGCCCGTAGATCCGGGCTAGTCAATTTAGAGGCAATAGGCGTCGAAAACGACTTTTCTACAAAAGATTATTTAGAACAAATAATCTTAACCAAGTTTTAGAATATGTCACAAGGTTTCCGTACATATAAAGAACGCCGAAATCCGAGTTATAACGAAGAAGTTATGACTCGTCAAAGTTTCGCGACGGAACCGGCATGGCACCGGGAAGCGTAAATAGTGAATTTACGATAGATCGAGATTTAGCCTTAGCGCTCTAAACGAAAGTCGTAGAATATGTTAAACTAAGAACATTGATAAAAAGAACGCCCAAATCTGACTTCGTATGAAGAAGTTATGATTTTTCGAAGTTTCGGACTAGCAATGTACAGCCCAAAATTCGAATATTAGATCGAGCGGTTTTTAGCCGACACGACCTGAACAAGAATCGAGTATCTCGTTAAGAGTAGCGTAACGAGAAAAAGATGGGCGAAAACGGACGTCGGATGAAGAAGTTATGAGGATTTAACGGACCAATTCTGTCCCGACCTGTTAATAATATTAAATTTAAAATCGGTTTAAAATTAGCCGACGGAGTCTAAACGAAATTTGTAGAGTACATTCCCATCTTCACGTGGATATAAAGAACGTTGAAAACGGAGCTCGTATGTGAAAGTTACAAATTTTTAAAGTTGAAACATGAAATTGCGAGACCTAATGGAGGATCGATGTCGTGGCGCGTTCTGAACCGTCCATCGCTGAAGAAAGCCTCACTTCAGATCTTGACACGTCGCCCCGCGTCCGAAGCTGGGTACGCCCAACGTACTTGATCTTGTCCGGGTCCGAGAATGGGTGCGAGCCAGCTGGTGCGAAGCTGGCATTCGTATCCGAGGACTACACCCCGCGTAGCCTCCCTACGCCCAGCGTAATGACCGAACTCTGGCACTATAAATAGTGGTGCGAAGTGCTCCGAACTTCTCACACATTTCTCATATCTCTCTCTCTAAACTTTCTCTCTCTAGCTCATCTAAACCCCCCCTAAGCCCTAGTTAAACCCTTTAGCTCCCGAGGGAAGCCCTGAGGCTCCCGGAGTCCCGAGAAAAAGGAGTCTTTCGGTTTCGAAACGCTGCTCCAAATAAGTTCCGTTTTCGATAAAATTCGTTGTAAGTGTGCTACGCTTACGCAATTTTTAATATAGCTTTCAAATAATTATAGGAATGTTATTAGGTCCTTAAAATAATTATTTAGGCTATTATTATGAGTTATATTGAGTGTATTAACGCTTGTATAATAATAATAATAGTTAGAGTATTAATTTGTCGCGGTTATCGTTAGACTAAACCCTAGTGGTAATTGTACTAGGTTTTATCGAAGGAAAATTGTTTTAAGAGTATCGAGGCGCTGTCCAAGTGCTGAGTCACCACCTACTCAAGTGAGTGCATAGTTCCTTTCATTTTACACATAGATATGAAGTATTTACATGCTATGTGTGCATATTGTCTGAATACTTGTTGTCTATCCTGGATGAACGTTTTATACAAGTTTTAAATGATTTAAACTGTATACGTATTTTATATATACGAATATGTTGGGTATGACATGGGTAAATGAATGATGAGAGATATACGATGATGTGAGTATACATTGGCAGCTACAGAATTAGTGCCTATGGGACGAACACCGGTAGCTATGGACTTAGTACCTAATAGACGTTGGTAGCTATGGATTTAGTACCTGTTAGGAATTGGTAGCTATTGACTTAGTACCTATTAGTTAGACGCTGGTAGCTATGGACTTAGTACCTGTTAGGAATTGGTAGCTATGGACTTAGTACCTATTAAACACTGGTAGCTGGATTTAGTACCCGATGAGTAGAATATAGCAGCTATGGAATTAGTGCTTTACGAACGAACATTGGCAGCTATGGATTTAGTGCCAGTCCTATAACCCTGGAAGTAAGGGACTTCAGAATAAACGAATGCAGGATAGATGACTCTTAGGTTAAATCCTTAAGAGTAAAGAAGATAATGGGGATGGGTAATTGGGTTAATTATTTGATTGTTTAAACATAATAATTATATTATTGTGGGTTGAAAACCCTATGTACTCACCGGGTTTTCCAACCTGACCCACTCAGTTTATTTATATCATATGTGTTGATATGAAGTGACATTACACTGACAGATTTAAAGAGATGTAGATCACTAGTGAAAATAAATGTAAGTTCTGTTTATGCTTATGTTTCTGTATTAACGATGACATCCCAAACGTTTTAAAATGAATAAAATACGTTTCTTCGAAAATGTTTTAATAACGTATTTATCATGTTTTTCTGGGAACAAATTCCGCAACATTTTTATTAAAAAAAGTACTCTGATTTTTATAAAGCATAAACAAAATCGGTCTTTTCAGGCCGTGAAAAATGCGGATGTTACAGTTGGTATCAGAGCATTAGTTTAAGCGAACTAGGAATATGGATTTATTTCTAGACTTAAACTTAGAATGCTAAGTGATGATTGTGAGGTGTGAGCACTAACTTATTTTAGGAATTATGCCTAAAATTCTTTTATGTGCTAAATGCTTTGTGCATGATATGTTGTTCGGATCTATGGTCTGTTGCCGACCGGATCTGGAAACCTTATGTGTTTAGGATTCTAAACGTACGACTACGATATTAGAACTAGCATGTAAACGTTTCGGAGTGATAAGGATGATTTAAACGTCAATCCTAAGTAAAGGTCTAGATTTACCTTATTTGGTGTATAGATCAAGATGGCGAGGACCCGTAGCGGAAACGTAAACGCAAATGGGAACAGAAACCAACCCCCAGTGGTTCAGCAAATACCTGTTGTAGAAGAAGTTGCGCCTGAGCCAGTCACCATGGCTGGAGTTTAAGCCATGATTCGGGCTATGCTAGCTGGACAAAGGGAAGAAATGAGACAGATGCTCCACGAAAATAGGGATGAACCTACCATACATGTTGAACCGACAGAGCCAGTTCCCGAGCAATCTGAGGAAGGGAACTACAGCCGCCAAGTGAGTCAAGTAGGGACTCAAGGTGAGCAAAGGGATGGCCCAGAAGGGAGAAACAACAAGGATGGGCGGATGTACAAGAATTTCTTGGGTGCGAAACCACCAAGTCTCTTAGAAAGCCCAAAGCCTTTTGAGATTATGGATTGGATCTCCGAGATGGAAATGGTGTTTGAGAGCTGCGACTGTAGCGAGAAACAGAAGACCGTCTTCGCCGTACGACAACTAAAAACTAGAGTCTTGAGCTGGTGGAAGCTATTGGCAGATACGATGCCACGAGGAGAAGCCTTAAGGATGTCATGGGATGAGTTCTTGGAACAGTTGAAAATGCAGTACTGCTCGAAGATAGATCTGATAGACCTAAACAACGAGTTCCAGAACCTGAAGAAAGGGAAGATCAGTGTGGATGAGTATGTCACCGCATTCACCGAGAGGATGAAGCCGTTCCCCTACTTGGTGCCTACTGAACTCTCCAAGATCGATAGGTTTGCTAACGGACTGCCCACTGACTTTGGCCCAATGGTCAAAATGGCAACTACCTTGAAAACAGTTGTTAGGGCAGCTAAGAACGTAGAGACCAGATAAGAGAAAAGGGTCTAGAAAAAGATAAGGTATGAGAGAATCGGAAGTTGGAAGGATCTTCAAGGTCCAACAAGGAAAGAAAATTCTCAAAGATTGGAGGAGGAGATGGAGGTGAAGCGAGATGGTGTGATAAATGCAAGAAGAAGCATGGTGGGAAGTGCAACGAAGAAGTGACTTGTTACAAGTGTGGGAGGACTGGTCACTATTCCAAGGACTGCAAACATAATGATAAAGTATGCTACGGATGTGGAGGCAAGGGGCACATGTCCAGAGACCGCCCAAGGAAAAATAAAGCAGCAAGACCAGAAACGCCACCAAGGCCAAGGGCATCTCACATGATCCTCGACGAAGCAGAAAACCAAGCGACGAATCAAGGATAAGGACTTTATACCCGATGATCAAGTTATGCAGTAGCCATAGTACCGTATGATGTAGCCCATTAGAGGCATAGTCCAGGGTGAACTTAAACACATATGTAATAGTTTCAAGAAATAATAAAATCTTCGTTTTGTTATCTGGTGTGTTAAATTGTTATGTGATTTTCTTGTATGGTGACTTGGAAAACTGAAAGACGATACTTGGGACGAGTATGAGTAGGTGTAAATGGTAGTAGAGGCCTATACTACCGGAAGCACAGGACTCACACTTGGATCAGGGAAAGTCACAAGTTTACCAAGAAGCTAGTAATTGATTTCGTTTTATTCAAGTATGTCGTTACCATTGTTTCGGTAATGACTAAGAAAATTGTTGTTATCCCGACCCTAGTTGTCATATCACATTGAGTTCGACTACGATGAGTACGTTACGTGGTTCAGAGAAGCAAGTTTGATGTAGCGTCTGACTTTAACCAAACAATTGAAATCAAAAGCGATCATTAGAAGTATCGCGCTCGTTGTTAAAGAAGTTGGTAGCTAGAAATGCTACATGTTAAAGTGTGATTATATCACATTAAAACATGAAGGAAGGCATAGTCTGTTTTAGAATTTAACTCTAAGAGACCTGATTCTAAACGTGCATCACATGATAATAGGTCATTATTTGGAGTCTAACCTGAGGTAGAGAGCAGGTGCACGATCGAGTACTGCTTGTAGTCAATGAGTCTAAGAGATAGACTTGAAGGAATATAGAAGTTATAATTATTACCTAGGATGAAGAGATGACGTAGGGAGTCATTATACGAGCCCTGTTTCATTGATGATTTCGGGAGGTAATCATCCTAATGGGGAGATAATTGTAACGCCCGTAGATCCGGGCTAGTCAATTTAGAGGCAATAGGGGTCGAAAACGACTTTTCGATAAAAGATTATTTAGAATAAATAATCTTAACCAAGTTTTAGAATATTTCACAAGGTTTCCGTACAAATAAAGAACGCCGAAATCCAAGTTATAACGAAGAAGTTATGACCCGTTGAAGTTTCGCGACGGAACCGACACGGCATCGGGAAGCTTAAATAGTGAATTTACGATAGATCGAGATTTAGCCTTAGTGCTCTAAACGAAAGTCGTAGAATATGTTAAACTAAGAACATCGATAAAAAGAACACCCAAATCTGACTTCGTATGAAGAAGTTTTGATTTTTCGAAGTTTCGGACTAGCAGTGTACAACCCAAAATTCGATTATTAGATCGAGCGGTTTTTAGCCAACACGAACTAAACGAGAATCGAAGATCTCGTTAAGAGTAGCGTAACGAGAAAAAGATGGGCAAAAACGGATGTCGGATGAAGAAGTTATGAGGATTTAACGGACCAATCATGTCCCGGCCTGTTAATAATAAAAAAATTTAAAATCGATTCAAAATTAGCCAATGGAGTCTAAACGAAAGTTGTAGAGTACATTCCCACCTTCGCGTGGATATAAAGAACGTCGAAAACGGAGCTCGTATGTGAAAGTTATGAATTTTTAAAGTTGAAACATGAAATTGCGAGACCTAATGAAGGATCGATGACGTGGCGCGTTCTGAACCGTCCATCGCTGAAGAAAGCCTCACTTCAGATCTTGACACGTCGCCCCTCGCTACGCCCCGCGTCCGAAGCTGGGTACGCCCAGGGTACTTGATGTTGTCCGGGTCTGAGAATGGGTGCGAGCCAGCTGGTGCGAAGCTGGCATTCTTATCCGAGGACTACGCCACGCGTAGCCTCCCTACGCCCAGCGTAATGACCGAAGTCTGGCACTATAAATAAAGGTGCGAAGTGCTCCGAACTTCTCACACATTTCTCATATCTCTCTCTCTAAACTTTCTCTCTCTAGCTCATCTAAACCCCCCTAAGCCCTAGTTAAACCCCTTAGCTCCTGAGGGAAGCCCCGAGGCTCCCGGAGTCCCGAGAAAAAGGAGTCTTTCGGTTTCGAAACGCTGCTCCAAATAAGTTCCAGTTTTCGATAAAATTCGCTGTAAGTGTGCTACGCTTACGCAATTTTTAATATAGCTTTCAAATAATTATAGGAATGTTATTAGGTCCTTAAAATAATTATTTAGGCTATTATTATGAGTTATATTGAGTGTACTAACGCTTGTATAATAATAATAGTCAGAGTATTAATTTGTCGCGATTATCGTTAAACTAAACCCTAGTGGTATTGGTACTAGGTTTTATTGAAGGAAAATTGTTTTAAGAGTATCGAGGCGTTGTCCGAGTGCTGATTCACCACCTACTCAGGTGAGTGCATAGTCCCTTTCATTTTACACATAGATATGAAGTATTTACGTGCTATGTGTGCATATTGTCTGAATACTTGCTGTCTATGCTGGATGAACGTTTTATACATGTTTTAAATGATTTAAACTGTATACGTATTTTATATATACGAATATGTTGGGTATGACATGGGTAGATGAATGATGAGAGATATACAATGATGTGAATATACATTGGCAGCTACAGACTTAGTGCCTATGGGACGAACACCGGTAGCTATGGACTTAGTACCTGATAGACGTTGGTAGCTATGGATTTAGTACCTGTTAGCAATTGGTAGCTATTGACTTAGTACCTATTAGTTAGATGCTGGTAGCTATGGACTTAGTACGTGTTAGGAATTGGTAGCTATGGACTTAGTACATATTAAACACTGGTAGCTATGGATTTAGTACCCGATGAGTAGAATGTAGCAGCTATGGAATTAGTGCTTTACGAACGAACATTGGCAGCTATGGATTTAGTGCTAGTCCTATAACCCTGGAAGTAAGGGACTTCAGAATAAACGAATGCAGGATAGATGACTCTTAGGTTAAATCCATAAGAGTAAAGAAGATAATGGGGATGGGTAATTGGGTTGATTATTTGATTGTTTAAACATAATAAATATATTATTGTGGGTTGAAAACCCTATGTACTCACCGGGTTTTCCAACCTGACCCACTCAGTTTATTTACATCACAGGTGTTGATATGAAGTGACATTACACTGAGAGATTTAAAGAGATGTAGATCACTATTCAAATAAATGTAAGTTCTGTTTATGCTTATGTTTATGTATTAACGATGACATCCCAAACGTTTTAAAATGAATAAAATACGTTTCTTAGAAAATGTTTTAATAACGTATTTATCATGTTTTTCTGGGAACAAATTCCGCAACATTTTTATTAAAAAAAGTACTCTGATTTTTATAAAGCATAAACAAAATCGGTCTTTTTTGGCCGTGAAAAATGGGGATGTCACACTAGTACTTCAGGTATCTACTAGAATGTCTATGATTGAGTAGAAGATACAACCCAGTAGTGCCATCTAAAGCCTTCGTGAAGATAAATGGTGAATTAAACTTTACTTGATATGGTTTACTTTCTAATCGGTAGAAATGTGCTTCTTTTAACCTTTTTGGAATTATACTTCAGTCACTATTAATTGTATCAAGATTACAAACACCAACTAATTACATAATTGTAGAATATTCTAAAAGTACATTTAGATTATTATACACAAACCCACCAAGAATAAGTTCATTTATTTCTCTAAAAGATGAGTTAGCAGAAAGCAAGCTTCTAATGACCAAGCAAGTGGGAGGCACATGGAAGTTGAAGTAGTTCAAGAACCATAGCCTGATGTAACAATTGTTGGCACTAGGTTTAACAAGAAATTGTTAAACATGAATAATAGCTATTCATAAACACAAATTGTTCACAATAATGGTAGAAATCATCTATGACTTGAGAAATGTGGAATCTCTCATTGATGAGTTCTTGATGGTTTCTAGTTAAACCATCAACTACCAAAATGTTATATTAGATCTTGAATATAACAAATGACTTAGAGTCATGAACATTGAGATGTAATCCATGTTTAATAATCAAGTATGGGCTTGATTAATCTTCCTCTTTATAGAAAGGCTAGAATGAGAAAGTGATTCTTCTAGAAAGAATATATAAATGGATATATATATATATATATATATATATATATATATATATATATATACACATTTAGTAGTACTTGTTATATAAGGATTTTCTCATACTCATGTCATTAACTATGGTCCTTATGATACTCATGATATTGACTATGATCAAACCTTTTCACAAGTAGCCATGATTAGATCAACAAATATATTATTTACTATAACTTCATATTCTTACTATGAGATATAGCAAATAGATTTCAAGAAAGGCGGATTTTCTTAATAGGTATCTACTAGAACATATCTATATAGCTTAGCCTGGTGGTTTTCTTAATCCATGTTATCCTAACAAACTGTGTAAGACTTAGGATCCACTTGTGGATATAAAGCAAACATCTCAAGGTTGGAATAGTCATTTTAATATAAAGATACAAGGTATGCTTTTATATGAAAATGAAAAAGGACGTGTGTGTATTTACTAAAAACTAGTGGGAGGATAGTGATATTCCTAATCTTGTATGAAAGAGACATACTTAATCATTTAAAATGGCATTCCGACTATGCAAGGTGGCTTTCAG
This sequence comes from Lactuca serriola, assembly GCF_051521515.1. Taxonomy (NCBI): domain Eukaryota; kingdom Viridiplantae; phylum Streptophyta; class Magnoliopsida; order Asterales; family Asteraceae; genus Lactuca; species Lactuca serriola. Next base: position 137,921,412 of record NC_136416.1, read on the forward strand.
CTTGGGTCGGAAGGTATTTCTAAAATGAAAGAGTTAGGAATGACAAGATACATTCTTGGAATGTAAAATCTATAAGAGATAGATAAAGATTAATATTAAAGGTTTTAAAAATTCTTTTTGCTTGAAAGGACAATATCTTGAATGAGGTCAAGATTCAAGATTCGTTTGAGAGTCTCGATACCTGATGAGCGTCTAGTCTCTGCTACTGATGTCTACTGGGGTTGTGTATTAGAGATCTTCGGTGTTAGATATCACAATGGGAGATAAGCGTTAGTTGGTGACTGTTCGAGACCCTAGTAGGGGAGTGCTGACTATCTATAGTGAGGGAACTAGATCGGGATCAACTTTCTGTTCTAATGCCAGGGCAAGGTAGAGTTTGCAGCATGGGTGTATGGTTACCTGACATATGTAGTGGATGCTTGGGTTGAGAAGAAGGGAGCAACCTCTATTTCTGATGTTTCGGTGGTATGTGATTTTCTCGATGTTTTCCCGAGGAGTTACCGGGTGTGCCTCCTGAGAGGAAAGTGGAGTTCCGAATCGATTTGATTTTGGGTGCAACGTCGATTGCCAAGGCACTGTACCGTCTCGCACCTCCTGATATGCATGAGTTATCCTCTCAGCTGTAGGAGCTGTTAGTGATGGGGTTTATTCGGCTGAACAGTTCTCCTTGGGGAGCCCGGATCCTTTTTGTCACAAAGAAGGATGGTTCACACTAGATGTGCGTCGATTACCGGGAGTTGAACAAGTTGACGGTGAAAAACTATTACCCATTGTTGAAGATTGATGATCTTTTTAACCAGATTGAGGGGGCATCTTGGTTTTATAAGATCGATTTGAGGTCCGACTATCATCAGATGAGGGTGCAAGAGGAGGATATTTTGAAGACGACCTTCCGAACTCGTTATGGGAATTATGAGTTTATGGTGATGCCTTTTCGGCTCACCAACGCACTGGTAACATTCATGGATCTCATGAACCTGGTGTGCACGCCTTTGTTGGATGAACCAGTGATCATTTTCATCGATGACATTCTGGTGTATTAAAAGACTAGGGAACAACATGAGGAGCATTTATGAGAGGTCCTTGGGGTTTTGAGGATAGAGAGGCTATATGCCAAGTTCACCATGTGTGACTTCTGGTTGCAGGAGGTTCAGTTTTTGGGACACCTCGTCAATCAAAACAGTAGCCAAGATAGAGTTAGTGATGTAGTGGGAAGTGTCGTGATCTCCATCTGAGATTTGAAGCTTCCTTGGTTTGGAAGGTTTGTATCGAAGATTCATCAGAGACTTCTCCAAGATTGTTGTTCCTCTCACCATGTTAACAAGGAAGGATGTTTCTTTTAGTTGGGGGCCTGAGCAACATGCATCATTTGAGACTCTTCACCAGAGATTGTGTGAGGCGCTGGTACTTGCCCTCCCTGAGGGAGATGAGGACTTTGTAGTCTATTGTGATGCATCCATTGCAGGGTTGGGTGTTGTTTTGATGCAGAGAGGGAATGTGATAGCATACGCTTCTAGGCAACTGAAGCCTCATGAAGTGAAGTATCCCACGCATGATCTGGAGTTGGGGACAGTGGTTTTCGCCCTCAAGATTTTGCGCCACTATCTCTATGGTGTTTGGTGTACCATCTATACGGAATATAAGAGCGTAAGATATCTTATGTATCAGCCTAACCTGGATATGAGGCACATGAGGTCGTTGGATGTAGTGAAAGACTATAACTGTGAGATCTTATATCATCCGGGCAAGGCCAGTGTGGTAACCGACGCCTTGAGCCGGAGGGTGGAAAGTGCCCCTATTCAGGATGTATGCATGAGGATGAATGTGATGATTCCAGTCTTAGAGATCATCAATGAAGCATGGTCATAGGTCAAAAAAAGAGGAAAATTTGAAAAGTGAGCGGGTGATCGGTCAGATTTCAGCCTTTGATATTGATAGCCGAGGGCTTTTGAGTCTTCATGGGCGGGTATGGGTACCATATGCAGGTGGGGCCCGACGGATTTTGATGGAGGAGATCCAAAAGTCAAGATTTTCCATCCACGTTGGGGCTACCAAGATGTATCTCGACCTGAAGCATAATTATTGGTGATCATGTATGAAGAGAGATGTGACATGGTTTGTAGAGAGACGTTTGACAAGCCGGAAGGTCTAGGCCAAGCACCAGCACCGTCATGGCAAGTTGTAGCCTCTAAAGGTTCACCTATGGAAGTGAGAGTAGATCACCATAGATTTCATTACAAAGTTACCGAAGACTACGAGGGGTGTTGACACTATTTGGGTGATAGTGAATTGTTTGACGAAGAGTGCTCGCTTCTTAGACATTAGTGAGAACTCTTCTGCAGAGAAGTTGGTCGAGATTTATGTTCGATAGGTGGTGGCTGGGCATGGGGTGTCAACCTCTGTTGTGTATGACTGGGATGTGTGCATTACTTCCAGGTTTTGGAAGAGATTTCATGATGAGTTGGGTACCCGGCATCACTTTAGTACCGCATACCATCCATAGGCGGATGGTCAAAGTGAGCGGACTATTTAGACACTTGAGGATATGTGGTGTGCATGTGTCATTGATTTTGGTGGAATTTAGGACTTCTATCTTCCGTTGGGTGAGTTTTCTTATAACAACATCCATCATGCCAATATTGGTATGCCGCCATTCGAGATCCTATATGGAAGGAGATGTTGGACTCCTATTTGTTGGGACAGAGGGTCATGGGGAGCACGGAGGTAGTGCTCAAGACGACGAAGCTTAAACAACAAGTTTGACAGAGATTGCTGATAGCACAAAGCCACCAGAAAAGTTATGCATATCGGCAACACTCTGAGCTAGAGTTTCAGGTGGGAGATTTCTTTCTTCTGAAGGTGTCTCCATGGAAGGGTGTTATCCACTTTTGGAAGCGGGGAAAGTTGAGCCCCAGGTTTATTGGCCCTTTTCGAGTTTTTCCCTATGTGGGCAAGGTGGGTAACCGGTTGGAGCTATCGGAGGGGTTGAGACAGATTCATGATACCTTCCATGTTTCCTAGCTGAGGAAATATATAGTAGATGAGACAGTTATGCTCCCTTTGGAGGACATTCAGGTCGATGATCGCCTAAACTATGTGGAGAAGCATGTGGCAATTATTGATTGGAAAGTGAAGACCTTGATGAACACAGTAGTAAACTTGGTCAAAGTTTAGTGGCAACACCAGAGAGGTTCGGAGTGGACGTGGGAAATTGAGTCTGAGATGCATGGGCAATTTCCTAAGATGTTTCCTAAGGATGACTTCGAGGGCAAAGTCTGATTCTAGTTTGGGAGAATTGTAACATCCTGAAATCAGGTATTTTTATTAACTCTTGAATCTTTATCAAAAGTGGCATTTTTGGTCCCTTACAGAAACAAGCTTGCAAAATTGGTCATACGCAAGGCATACGCAAGAGTACGTGCAGCGTACTCATGCCGCATGAAAGATCACTGATGACAAGCTAGTACTCTCGGCTTACGTGTGGTACGTCGGGCATACTAGCCTAGACTTCAAACCCTAATTTTAAGGGTTTCTCCTTATTTAAAGAACATGATATCCCCATTTGATCATCCTTATCAGCCACCAAACCCTCTCTAAAACCCTAATCCTTAGTTGAGTTACATGTGTGATTTTTTGCAAGTTTTTGAGTGTTCTTGGTGCTTGTAGTGGAAAAAGGATACTAGAGAAGGAGTGGGTGCTAGAAAGCTTATAGATCCAGAAACCGTTCCTCCTTGTGCATCATTTTCAGGTATAAAGCCTATACATTCGCAAGCTTTTCTTTAATTCTACATGCTTGAAGTTTTATGAACTTTTGTCCCCAAGATTGGACCTTCATGAGTTTGAAGCAATCCAGGAAATTGTAGTTGTCCTTTCATGCATTTTAGGACCTATAGATTCGTAAAAATGGTTTCTTCATCATTCCCTTTGGCTCATGCATGAGTAAAGTAACTTAGGGTGTGTTAGAAGCTAAAGATTGTTGCATAAAGTCCTTCCTAGCCATGCAAGGCTTAAAGCCAAAGACTCTTTGGGTTAAGACATCTTAGAATGGTCAGATATGGGGTTGGGTTGGTTATCTTAAGGGATTAAGAATTAAAGTTGGTATAAGTGGAAACAGGCGGAGTACGTCATGCGTACTCCTTGCTACGCCCTGCATAGTCGAGTCTAGCCCCGACCCTACATTGTTTGAGTTGTATGCCCCGCGTAAGACGAAGTACGCCCAACATACTCGTTAGGCAGTTGACTTTTGTGACTTTAACCTTTGGTCCAGATTTAGGGTTTTGGACCATGAGAAGGGAAAAATAGTCTTTTTTCCCTTAGAAGGTTTAGCTATGGGATTTGGACTCACGAGTGAGTTTTGTGCCTTAGTTATTAATTAGGGTTAATTATTTATTGGTTAGGCGGAGTCTACGTTCTGGTAGTTCGGGTGTAAGATTTACTTGTTGTCTGTATTAGGGGAGTCTCCTCACTTATTCTTACCTATGTGGTAGAATAACTGTATCTATGACGACCAGTGGGTTCTGGATGTTATTATTAAGTGATTATGTTTATATGTGATTGAGACTATTGATGGTCTCCAGGGTTGTTGATAACCCACAGGGCGTACGGTTAGCCCACTGGGACTGCTGATAGTCCTCGGGGTTGCTGATAACCCATATTTGTTACTTATGCTATGTTGTATGTGGTATCTTGGGGAGCTCACTAAGATTCATGCTTACAGTTGTTAATTTGGATGTGGAAGGTACTTCTGAGGACCGTGGGAAGGCGAAGGTCTGATTATACACACTCGCTGGGAGATTTACTACTATTACATGTTTATGAACTCTGATATTTATGATGTTGGTTGATTTGGATAATTATGTATTTGATAACTTGGCTGGTGAAACTTTATTTTGGTAAATTACAAATAATAAATTTGGGCTAAAATTTGAGGTATCACACACACACACACAGAGATATATATATATATATATATATATATATATATATATATATATACGCATAGGGTTAATTATGGTAAGATAATAGATTAAAAGATAAAAGATAAAATCCTAGGGTTAATTCGTTACTAAGTTGGTTATTCATCCAAAAGCCATGATTAAATTCGGCATATCCCCAATACCTATAATTGTTAGTCTTGCAAGAGTTGCAAGAGCTAGGAAGTTATGTATAGATCTATACAGGGTCATGACAACCCCATCTACGATTCCTAGCTACAATCCCATCCGGATACCTTCCATACAAGTTACAATTTGACGTCCGATGAAGCGTTGTGATTTGGGGGTACATTACGGTTATAGCATCGATTATAGGGGTTCACGATAATACGTTAAAAATTGTCTTAGATTTTAGATTACCATTAGGGACGCGTGGAATGGTAATTAAAATACGTTAGGATCGTTAGATATCCTTAAAAGATAGTAAATTAGGATTAATAAAAAAATATCCTAATTAAAGTACATTAGGATCGTTAGATATCATAAAAAGATAGTAAATTATGATTAATAAAAGATATCCTAATTAAAATGCGTTAGGATCTTTAGATATCCGAAAAAGAGAGTAAATTATGATTAATAAAGGATATCATAATTAAAATACGTTAAGCTCGTTAAATACCCTAAAAAGATAAAAATCTAGGTTAATAATTAAGAAAGGTTTTCTCAAAGAAAAGGATTCTTAAAAAGATAAATAAAGATAAAAATTAGAAAAAAAACTCGTGCACTCACCAACATTATGTTGACTTTCAAAATACATGTATTCTTAGGAAGATGAGTGTGGATGAGTGTCTCACTAGTAAGAAGGATGTCCGCAAGGGAGTTGTTGGAGTTAGTATCGTTTGTTTGTTTTGGAGTTTGTGTCTGTCTCAAAAGCAATGTAATCCTTCAAAAATCAATAATAAATAAATGTTTAAAATATAGCTTTGTGTTTGATTGTACCTGTTGCTGAGATCCAATTATCCCTACATCGCAGTACCAGGGTATTCCCCCAACGGCTGGGTAGGGTGTGACAGATTGGTATGAAAGCCTCAGGTTATAATGAACTAGTAATTTCTTAGGAAATACGACTATAGCCTAGGGCATAAAAAGTATGAATTAGGAAAACCTAAGAAAAGTATTATTAATAATCATTGTTCAGATAAACTACACTTGGTGAGGTGTCTAGACTGGACAAACTTGTTGATAGGGTTGCTGGATTTCAGAACAGCTATATGCCGAAATAGTCCTCCCCTTCGAGTTTTCCTAATTGGCCGATCCTTGTAGTTGAAAATTACACAAAGATAGGATTAAATAAAATACCCCAACCTAACATTAATCAGAAAAAGAATTGTGTAAAATCTTATAAAATACACCCTCATATCAAGAAGATTGTCCGTTCAAATCACAACTTAAGATTTTAGGTCAAAAACGAATCCTAGGTTTAGTTAGTACTGCAACCGACCCACAACTAGACCTACAATGCGCAGCAAAGTTTTATTGTTGTCTGACCGAGGCACGCTCAAACTTGATGTCATAGATGAAAATCTAAATTGTTAAGGATTTATGGATCGATAGTTAGTACGCCTAGTTTAGATATTAGGATGAACTCTATAACTAGAAGATGTTCGGATTAGTAACACTAATCAACTCCCCCGAGGACTAGAGACGTATAGAGTGATATGCCTAGAAAAGTTAAGGATTTATGTCATAGCGCTCTTAGGATTAAGTCCGGCTTGCTACTCGAAGATTTCCGTTCATAGCTCAAGGATGATGATCTAGGCAACACTTACCCTACAGATCCTTAGGCGAAAATCACAGTAGATCCAATAATATCTAATATATACCTATACATCTATAATTATATGTATTACAATTTTACTCTTATCTCTCATAAACATATAAAACTTTTGGATGTCTTATGCAGGGCGGTCGGAGCAGGCATGATCATCAGGAGCTCATCCATGGAAGATATATGGGATTGATTTTCTCATCTTTCCCCAGAGGAAGATTAGGTGGTGCCGAACTCCCTAGTAACGGAGGAGGCAGAGTATGATGCAAGGATGCCGAGACCACCTACCCCTACTGATATGGATTTTATCGAGCACGAGGTGCCTTATGACGACGAGAGCCCTATAAGGACGAGGAGCCACTGGAGGAGGATTCTCACAATGAGCAAGCATGAGAAGATCCATGTGACAGACTGCCATATACCAACTCATCACTCCACTGTGATAGACAACCCGAGACTCAGGAGGAGGACACTCTTGAGTCAGAGCCATCATGGGAGTCTCCAGCCAGCCTTCCAGTGTCTACGCCTTAGGACCCCAAGTGATCTACACCCCCAAAAAATCCATTCTTATTCCATCCCGAAAGAGAGCAGCCTCACCCCATCATCCCAAAATCCATCCAAGAAACCTTTCCCTACCCATAAATGGACGCCCCAAGTAGAAGAGTGGATCTAGGAGAACATCATTGACCACTATGAGATCTTAGAGTCGTCACAGGCTTTGAGACGCGACCCTATCCCTGAGGATCCTATGGACCCGACGATTTCAGTGTTAGTTCTGCACGTGGCATGACACGAAGATAGCATACCTCAGTTGGAGGAGGATCACGACTCGTTACAGAGGGAGGTTAGGATGTTGACCGGCGTCATTAGAGGATTGGAGGAGAGAAGGAATTTTGATGAAATAAGGATCCTCCATGCATTTGATCATCTAGAGGAGACCCATTCTCTAGTGCAACATCATTATATCAAGATTGAGAGTCTCGATTAGCATGTAAGAGAGGCGGGGTTGAGATTGTTGGTGTCAGAGATAGGAGCAGCCATTGTGCAGGCGCTGATCGGGTACCTCCAGCAACAGTTAGCTTAGATAGTGATTTGGCTGGTAGTTTACTTTAGGTTGTGGTAGATATTTCTAGCCTTGGGTAGCTAGGAACTATGACATTTTTGGGTTTGATGGATGGAATAGCAGCGTAGCCGATATAGTTGTCTTTGGGAAAGACATCAGGAAAGTTACAGACTTCGGGGATGCTCTCAAGGTCTTTAACTTTTTGCGTCTCATCGACCACATGAGCTAGGAATGCATGACATCCCTTTCGCAGATACTTTTGGGCTTTGGCGCAGGAAATGATACGAAGGTTCGAACAAATTTTATCACTATAACCAGTGAGGGCTTCGTCAGGGGGAAAGATTGAGACGAGTCACCCTTTCGAGTGCAAAGGACATCAACACGATTTGTGGCTCAACCATCTCATGTCGATTATGACATCGAGGCTTTTCATGGAGACTGATATGAAATCGATGGGGCATAGGAATGATCGACTAAGTACATCCCATGATACATGTCTTGAGACCAAAACAGTGATGGGACCTTGATAAAGTTGCTTAATTTGCATGCTATTGATCTAAGGTATACTTTTTCAAAGATAATCTTTAATTGAAATATGATTGTTGCCATCATAACTGAAACTGAGATTACACATATTTCAGAACTCTTGACCTAAAAATAGGTCTAAGTCATTCTAACAGGGAAAGAATCTTGGCAACATGAAGGTCAGAGATGTTTACGGAAAGGAGCTACTTAAAACATGGATACGAAAGTTATTCTTTAGAACAAAAAGGAAGGACGAATAGAGTATTCTCCTATCGGCGACGGGCACTCCTCGGACGGATCCTTAAGTTAGCCAGCTGGCGCTCCATGTCAAGCAGGCAGCTCTCGTATACTATCTGGAGTGCTAGGAGCTCTATGACCTCAGCTCGAGTGGTAGCTAGCTCTTGTTGCAAAGCTTCATTTTCCCTCATAGTTCTCCCGTGAGCAACTTCAAGATTGCGAATGCAGTTTGTTTTGGCATCCGAGTCTGCCTCAAGCTCCATAGTTCGCTGAATGGCCGCCACGTTTAGTTTAACATTGCGGGCCACTCGACGGACTATGATTGGAAGGGCACTGTCTGCAGAGCCTCCCTCGTTCACATTGTAGAAGCGGCGATCCCCATTGTATGGGCGGGGTTGGCCTTGTTCGTGACTCCACCTATCCAAGCTTCCGACCCACATAGGTGGTGGGCCTTCAAACTCAGGTCGGGGGTTAGGCTTTGGTATCGGGGCTACTTGAGGTAGGTTCTCGACTTCAGGTTTTGAGTCAGTCTCTTCAAGAAATGGTTCGACGAAGTCATCGTCCAAAGGAATCTCATGGTTCTCTTCTAGCGCTGGTTCGAGCCATCCATCATCTCCTTGGTTGGGAAAGTACGGGTCACCAGGGAGATGGAATCCGGCCATGCTATCTACGCGAGATAAGGGGTAAAGAGATATTTATTAGGCATCGAATCTAATAATACTTCCAATGTATTATAGTTCATGATTGATTATCGAGGGATGGAGGCAGAGAGACCTTTGCGCGTTCTTTTTGTTTGATCGGCCTATCTTCTTTCTATAAGCAAGCTCCCTCCGACTGTCTAGGGACTGGACGGCTCTTGGTTCTTGAGCATGTTGGGGGATTAGGCGGCAGTTGAAAGAGCTGCTCGAAAGCTTGGCGAAGAAGCGAAAAAGGCCTATCTATTCTCTTTTTTTTAGTACAAGGGCTTTTTACTAGTCAAGTGGTAAGGTAGGGCGCTATTCAATGAATAAAACATATTTTAGGAAAGTGGTTCAGGTAGCTCAGCTAGTTAGAGCAAAGGACTGAAAATCCTTGTGTCAGTGGTTCGAATCCGCTTCTAAGCAGGCCAAGGGTCCAAAGGCCGGGAGCGAGCCGGATTTTATCCTGGGTAAGTTTCCAGTTTGGTCGTTATAGCATCCTAAAATATAGTATTTTAACCCTTATGTTTGATTCTAGAACTTTTCTGTTACCTAGGTAAGTTTTAGGCTTGCTGCGACACCACAATCACTCCCAAGCACATGTTGGTCATGTCTCGAATGAATATAGTTAATCAGGATATATTGACCCTAGACATGATTACATAACTGCCCAGGTTTAACCGCGATGTCCAACATCCAAATACTTTTGTTTTGTTCTACTTGTGACACTGAGTCAGGTACTTAGGTATACTTGTATACTTTTTATAAAAATACTTATATTTTTGAAAGTATACTTTTAGTTTAGAGAACTTGGGCCCCTTAATGTTTATATTTGTATACCATGTATGGTTTGGTATACTTAGTTCACTATAAACAAGAGCTCTGATACCAATCTGTCACACCCACAAACCGGAACGACAGAAACGTTCGGGGGTGGTTGACGTCATGCGTAGTATCACAACAATTGTATCAAAGCAAGCATAGTAAACACAACCAAACATTGAATACATATATGAATAAGTTTTACATTGTCTTAGTACATAGTTTTGTTCATATCGAAAGAAGAATAGAAAGACGTGATTCTAACGCGCCAACTTCTCCAAAATCCTAGAAGTACATGTCTACTAAATCCCTGAGAATACAAGCAGTTTTGAAAGAATCTCAGCATAAAGCTGGTGAGTACATAAGCATTTAGTTTTGATGGAAAATGTTTTTCTTGAATCCTTTTGAAAAGTGTTCCTCAAGAAAATCCTATATTTTCTTATGAGAAGTGTGTTTGAAAAACCATTCCTTCCATAACTTCCCGATTCATACAAGGTATGTACAAATCCAAGGAGTCGTGGAATGAATATGAATATCCATTAGTTCGTGTAAAAACAATCCGTTTAGGAATAGCCGAGTTATCCCGGGAAAACCCTATATTTTCCCTAAAAGTTGATGGTTGGTCATCCGTTCTAAACTGAGGTGTACAAGTATCTACCATACTTATATCGGTAAACGTAGTTTTCTTTTAAAAACCCTGGTTACTCCCAGTGAGGTATATTAGCCTTATTTTATAAATAAAAATAATAAAAGAAAACGTGTTGAACTAAATCCTGAAGCTACTATTAATACCTTCTAGTAATCAAATCAGTTATTACTTTCACTTGATTCATTATTACAAAAGTAAATCTCTGCTATCTAGGTTGCGAGTGTCATGACCATAACTGACTGGATATGGCCCGCAACAGCCGGTATCCTTAATGACTTTGTCACCCGTAGACCTACCGGTCCAACTGTAACAAGCAGGCAAGTGCGGGATTTTCAGTCCCGTATAGATCTATACATAACAGTCACACTCTCCCTACAAGAGACTATGGTCACGAGTACTAGTCCTACACTCTGCTTCTTGTGGTGAGTGTTACCAAGGACGTGTCTCCAACTTAGACTAGCAAATTTACAAGTAATAATATAGAAAATCCTTTTGTGATTAACATGAATCCTTTATAAAATGATACATTTTGCTACATGATTCATAAGTTCATTGCTCTAGTTTAGAAAACTGTTTCTACGAGTTGATTTGTTAATCGTTTGGTAAAACTGTTTTTTCGTGTTAAAAGCATACTGAAAATATAATTATCTTAAACAAAATAATATATTTTGAGCACAAGTTTCCTTGTACTTTTGCTTGTATTCCCCCCTGAAAATATGAAAACTCGGAAAAACGTAGGGGTATGAACTCACCTCGGGCGAGTTGAATGGAAGATCGATACGGAATGCCGGATTTTCAAGTGAAGCCTTGAACACGATTTGATCCTAGTTAACATGTAATGACACATAAAGGAGTCAAATGAAGGTATTTTTCTACTAAATGTGATGGATAACCACTCTAAGAACTTGAGACTACTTGCACTAAGTGTTAGAACCTTAAAGGATTGCATGAGTGAGGTGTTTGGCCACCTTAAAGGTGTGTGCGGCCTAAGGGATGTGTGTCTGTATATTCATGATAGAAGGTGCCTTTGTGGTGTTTTCAAGGTCCATACTTGCATCCATGAAGTGTTCTAGGTCTATACTCGATTGTAGTGCAAGTTAAGTGTCCTAGAAGTGGGTTTATGGTCCTAGGGTGTGTGTGTGGTCGCACACGGGAGTATGCTGCCACACACAAGGAGTGTCCTGCTACACAAGGGTGTGTGCGGGCATACACATGTGTGCGTTCGTACACCCCACATGAATATGTCCAAAAATCCAATTCTAAGGTGTAGCAAAGCTAGGTTCATGTTCAAATCGAATATGGAAGTCCAACTCTCACTTTGGAGGGTCTTTTAGGAGTGTGCGGCCAACCTTATGAAGGTGTGTGGCCGTACTCCTTAAAAGAGTGAAGAACATGATTATTCAAGGCTTAGATCAATAGGTCCTTCATGTATGATAAGCTAGGGTATGGAAAACTCACGTTTTTGAGGCCTTGAGGGGGTTTGCGGTTGAAGAATCTTGAGAGGAAATGAGTAGTGTGCTGCCAAGGAGTGAAAGGAATGAAGGGAGAGGGGTCTACCCTTTATATAGGGGTGGGTGTGTGGCCATGAGGGGTGTGTACGGACGTACACCCATGTGTGCGGCCGCACACTCCTCCAAAAGGGGTGTATGGCCCGATTTCGTCACTGTTTGACTTGCTGACTCGTTCCTAATCTCGACCTTGCTTGTACTCAAGTTTAGAACGCTTAAATGAACCCTTAATCAGTGTTAGGAGTTAAAAGAAACGATTTTAACTTAGATTAACTGACTAGATGTACCAGGTGGAAGTTTCGGGTTGTCACAATAGTAATCCACTACTTTTTTGTGTAGAATAGATCATATTCCTGCATAAACCACACTTGTACACACTCTTTTGGTTATGATAAACAGATGTAAAAAGTTTATGAAAATCTATGAAAGATTGTATGATCTAAATATTGTGTGTTATTTGTTTGTTTTGTTGCTTTACATAATTTAACCCTTCTAACTTAGAAAGATAAAATAACAACTAACTTGTACCTTAAATTTAGAATCGTGCCTCGCACTATACGTAACCCAGGAACACCTGAAAGAAATCCCGAGCCAATGAGCTCAGCCACGAGTGAGGCATTGATTGCCCAATGCGTAGCTGATGCCATAACAAGTCTATAAACCCCTTGGAATGTAGGATCGGGAGGCAATGGAGGTGAGAGTTCACAAAGAGATAATTAAGATCCCACTGGAGTGTGTTCATATACGGATTTTATGAACTGTAATCCAAAACCCTTATATGGAAATGTTGACTAGGTCGATAGAGAAGATGGAATCAGTATTTGAGATTAGTTTCTGCCCAGAGGACTGTAAACTCAAGTTTGCCGCCTGCACCCTGGCAGATGCAGCCTTGAGCTAGTGGAATAGTTACACCAAGACTGTGGGCATAAACGTATCTAATTTCATGTCTTGGTATGAGTTAAAGTAGCTCATGATTTGAGAATATTGTCCACGTGTGGAGATGTAGAAACTGGAGCAAGAGTTGTGGAATCTGATGATGCAGGAAGCTGATATTGCCACCTATACAAGTCGTTTCAAAGACCTAGCCACCTTGTGTCCCAAGATGGTCACCCCGGAGGAGAAGAAGATAGAGAGGTATATTTGGTGTTTGCCTCAACCTATCCAAGGCTTAGTCATGACCTCAAAACCTATTACCTTTGATAGCGCAAGATATTACCCTTTAGTATGACCCATCAAGAGGTTCGTCGAGGAATGATGGTTCAAAAGGCTTACCTTCTCAAGGCAGAGGGTAGAAAAAAATGAAATTTGGAAAGGAGGCCAAAGGGAAGGCTAGGCAGTCATCAGAGAAACCGATGGTCAAAGCGAAAGGACAATTCAAACGCTATAAGACATGCTTAGAGCATGTGTGATAGATTTTGGGAATGCATGGGATACTCACCTACCCTTGGTTGAGTTTTCATACAACAAAGCTATCACACAAGCATCAAAGCAGCACCGTTCGAAGCACTATAGGGATAGAGAGGTCAAACGACTCAAAGCAGCGAAAGAACAAGCACCCTCATATGCTCAAAAAGAAATCTATCAACAAGGTTAAATTTCGAGACAAAATTTCCTAAACAGGGGGAGACTGTGATAACCTTGAGAAATCCCGTCACTAGTCACTGTTAGGAAACCATAGGAAAATAAATGTAACAGAAAGCATTGTCATATTTAGTTTTTAAGATAATAAAAATCAGACATGCTCTTACAAAATATTTGCTAAAAAGAATCCATTAGCCTCTAAAAATTAGCGATCTAAAAATTTGTGACGTATTTCGCTTCCGTTAATATACTCGGATAGTACTTGTTAACGTGATCTCAAGGATATAAGATTCGTAAAAATCCAACTTCGAAGGAAAGAGTTATGGATTTTATAAAAATAGAAATAGACCATAGAGCTAAAATTAATTACATCAAACGGTACTTAGAGATTGGTTGAGATTTGACTAAAAGTGCAAAAAAGAGTTTTGTAGTACTCCTCGAGATATAAACTTTAGGAAAAATGTTTTTCAAAAACGGAATCCATATAAGTAAGCTATGATTTTTATAAAATCATTAATTTTTACCCCTATTGGGCTTGAAAATGAAAGTCAAAATCGGCCAAAACAACCAAAAGGAAAGTTGTAGTAGTTGTTGAGATTGTCATATAGATATAGAGATGGTTTAGACTGGAGTACACACACGAAAGTTATAAATTTTGAAAAATCATTACTTGCGTGTCAAGTGCACACCTCCACGTGTCGTGCACCTAACACCAGACTCGGACAGATTGCGAGTGACGTGGCTGAGTAGGGAGGTGACATGTGACAACTTCTTGTGGAGCCATGGTGTTTGAGTCCACGTCGTACATAGGAAATGCATGATGCGCACCCCCAAAACTCGACTATATATAAAATGTTGTTCCATTCAGTTTCAGCACACGTCCACTCACTTCTCTCTTTCTCTCTGGCTTGTGCGCTACCTCGTGGAGCGGTTCCGAGCTCGTCTTTACCCTACATAAACGATTTCAAACCCGAAAGTTAGTTCATGGCCCCTATTTTACTGTTTTAAATGTTTTCAGTGGGAATACATGCTTATCAAATGGTTTTATAAAAATATTTATTTTATAAATGTCAAATCATTTTATAATAAGCTAAATACCTTACGATTGTATAACTTTAGATACTATGTCTAGTTTTATGCTATGATCTTATGTCTAATGGTTATAATGCCTAATAATCTAGGAGTAGCTCTTACCTAGATGTTATAATGGCCAAATCCATAGGAAACCTTAGTACCTAGGAGTTACGATAGACAAGACTAAGGATATGCATAGTACTTAGTTGTTACTCTGCCCAAATATATTGTTAAAATAACCATAATTAAGGTGTATATATATATATATATATATATATATGATAATTATGAGATCAAAAATATAATTATCAAATACATACATACATAGTGTAATGTGTATGTGTGTGTGTGTGTGTGTGTGTATATATATATATATATATATATATGGGTAATTATGGTAAGATAAAAGATTAAAAGATAAAAGATAAAAGCTTAGGGTTAATGTGCTAGTGAGTTGATTGTTCATCCAAAAGCCTTGATTAAATTCGGCATATCCCCAATACCTATAATCGTTAGTCTTGAGAGAACTAGGAAGTTATGTATAGATCTATACGGGACCATGACTACACCACCGACGATTGCTAGCTACAATCTCGGCAGGATACCTTCCATCTAAGTTATTATTCAACGTCTGATGAAACATCGTGATTTGTGGTTCATTTATGGTCATAGCGTCGATTATAAGGGCTCACGATAATACATTAAAAATTGCCTTAGGGTTTATATTACCATTAAGGACACCTGGAATGGTAATTAAAATACGTTATGATCGTTAGATATCCTAAAAATATAGTAAATTAGGATTAATAAAAGATATCTTAATTAAAATATGTTATGATCGTTAGATATCCTAAAAAGATAGTAAATTAGGATTAATAAAAGATATCCTAACTAAATCCGTTAGGATCATTAGTTATCCTAAAAAGATAGTAAATTAGGATTAATAAAAAGATATTCTAATTAAATTACGTTCTGATCGTTAAATATCCTAAAAAGATATAAAGCTAGGTTAATAATTAAGAAAGGCTTTCTCAAAGGAAAGGAATCATAAAAGGATTCAGAAATAAAAACTCGTGCACTCACCAACATTATGTTGACCTTTAAAATACATGTGTTCTCAGGGAGATGAGTGTCAAGGAGTCTCTCACTAGTATGAAGGATGTCTGCAAGGGAGCTATTGGAGTTTAGTATCGTTGGTTTTTTTGGAGTTTGTGTCTGTCTTGAAAACAATGTAATCCTTCAAAAATCAATATTAAAGAAATGTTTAAAATATACCTCTGTGTTTAGCTGTTGCCAAGATCCAATTATCCCTAAATCGCATTACCCGGTGTGTCCGCCAACGGTTGGGCAGGGTGTGACAGACTTCTACTACAAATTCTTTCAGTGTTCTTCCACCACCTTCATCAACACAACCAAATTTGCTAATGCTACTCACATAAGTTCCTTTTAATTCTCCTACTTTTGAAAATATCTTGACACAACCAATCACTATGTTCTTTTCTTCTCAATCTAGTAATCGGGATAAGACGGATACCGAGGAAGGTGAAAGGATTGAATTTCCTGAATTAGAATTTGATCCTGAATAAGAAGATGTTCTTCTTGGTTGTACAATAACATCGATCGAAGTCATTTGTGCTTCCAATAAGGATTATGTTGTGGGGTTGTAGACAAAGACAGAATCTAATGAGAGTGTCTTTACAAGCATTGAGAGTAATTTAACAAGTTTTCATGATCGCTTATGGAAGTTTGATGTTCAACAAACAACTTTGATTTTTGAGGAACAAACTTCAATTGTTGTTGCTTTAGTGCAGTCTTGTTTTTAAATGCAGCTTGCTCCAATTCTACAAGTTTTACTGATCGCTTATCGAGGTTTGATGTCCAATCAACAACTTCGATTTTTGAGGAACAAATTTCAACTATTGTTTCTTTAGTGGAGTCTTGTTTTAAAACTCAGCTTGCTCCAATTCTAGATCTTATTCTTTGATTTCCCACTAATGCTCCACATCCATCGATGCTTGTCTCACAAGGGGGAGATAAGGTTGGTTCATCGAAGGATGGAGGCGAAGATAAGGTAAAGCTAGTTGGAAAGGTTTTCTCTACACAAATCTAAACTCCAATTCATGTGAAACCTATTCAGATTGCTTCGAAAACAACAACAATTCTAAATGTCGAAGTTGATGTTTGAAAGATTCAATCAAAAAAGGGGTTGAATATAGATGAAGGAGCTTCAGGTTCTTCGAGTTCTCAACCTGTTACAACCTTAGAACCGAAGGGAAAAGGAAAATTTGTTCATACAGAGCCCACTAAAGAATAGAAGAAGAAATTTCAAGAGCTTGAAATAGAGATAATGAAGCAGCTTAATGGTATAATGAGAATGAGAGCAAATGACCCCCTAGTCTTGACAAGGGAGATCCAAATAAAGTGTCGTGTTATGAAACCATTGAGATAGTAGCTTATGGCGAAGTTGATGCAGTTGAAAATGGCCAAAGAAAAGCTACGCCATCGAAGATTCAAATTTTATTCAATTGGACTTTCCATTCAATCATTCTATGTTCACATTTTCTCAGTTCAAGCTTGCTGAAAATTTTCATGATACTAAGGAGTATAAAAGTATGAAGATACAATTTCATGCAGTATTTGGAAAGAAAGAAGAAAAAGTTTGGCCTTGGTGAAAATTAGTAAACTTGTATCGATAAATCCAGATTTCAAGTTTAAAGGAGTCATTCAAACTATCGATATAAGGTTGTCAAGGCTAATAACACTCTTTCTGAGTTCGGCATTGCTGACTTTCTGTTGATGAACTTGAATGATCTTATTACTCTACGAAGATTACGAGAGATCTGAATAATGATAAAGCTCAAGATAGATCCTCTTACATAATTAGATATAGTCATATCAAAAGCTTCATGGACTGTTACTTTGCTCATTTAGCATTAACAGACTTCAAGTTTGCTACTTCCTTTAAGAAAAAGCCAAAAGTTTTCAAGTCAATGTTGAAAGGAAAAATAAACATAGATGACTACGAAGATGGTGAAATCATTAATCAACCAAAGGTTGGTGTGTTTCATGGAAAGAACATGAAGGGGGTAAAAAGAAATACTTCTTCCATACTAGCGATAAGAAGATTATCGTTTTGTATATGGAAATAAGAAGAGTATTATTGAATGTGGTAAAGACGCTACCACAATTGGAATATTCGATATTGATCACAAAGGGGGACATTGTAGAGTCAATGATGTTGTGATATATCGAAGTATGAGGTAGTAGTTGAAGTATGGTTTATAGTGTCAATTTCGAAGGTCTTCCTAACTTTGATCATGTATGTATTTTATCAGGCATTTCTGTTGTTTCACCTTTACAGTTGAATTCCAGATATATGTTTTGTATCTATCGAGTACACTATAAATAGTGTAGGTACATAAGTCATTTGTAACTTTTGCAACTTTGAGATTAACTCTCTCAAATGTACTTGTACCATCTCCATATAATATTAGCTAAAGCCAGATCATTTTTTTCATATTAACTCTATTACTCATTCGACTGTTTTCATAACGCTTCAACATACACTTTCTTGACCGAAAATGTGTTCATTACCAATGTGCTTCATACAAAAATTAGTGTTTATCTGTATATATGCTTTCTTGACTAAAAGTGTGTTTGTTACCAATGTACTTTTATAATGAAAGTAGTATTTGATGAATAGGTACTTTCTCGGCCAAAAGTGAGTTCATTACGAACGTACTTTTACACAAGAATTAGTGTTTTACTGTATATAAGTATTGTTTTAAATTATATAGTTGTTTGTTTAAGGCGTAGCAAGCAAGCAAGCACATGTAATATAGTAAGCACATGTGGGGGTGTCAACCCATATAGGTCTATACGAACGTACTTTTGTTTAGACAGTTATCACCCACATTATGGTTGTAGCTAGCAACCACACGTGGGGGTGTCAAACCATATAGGTCTATACATAACTCTCATCCTCACTTGATATTTAACGATTAAAAGTAGGGGTATTAGCTAAGTATTAAACTTAGATGATGAATGTGTATTATTTAACCTCTGAGTGAATAGCCTTAATCGTTGTAGTCTTAGCTTTATAACATTAAATTATCTTTGGAAAAAATTACATGGGCAGGGTAACAATATGGTATAATCAAGGTTGTAAAAATCGTTCGACGGTAGCTCGACAGTCAACTGGTGTTAAGGGATTAGTCGGTCTTGGCGGAGATTAATCATGGATTAATTGGGGACCATAGATTATTAATAAAATATTAAAATTAATCAAATATTAATACAAACAAGTACTTCAAAATTAAAAAATAAGAAATTTTGTAATTTGAAAATTTGAAAATTTGAAAATATGAACATTTTGGTATAATATTTGAAAATTTGAAAATTTTGTAGTAAAAAAAAAAGTTGATATTTTTATTTTTTTTCTTTTTTGACTTTTGTTGACCGATTAATCCCGCCAAACCCGATTAATCATGTATTTCCGATTAATACCCTAATCCTCTACGGTTGAAGAACGACAATCGATTAATCTACGATTAATCGTCGATTAATCCCGATTTCTGCAACCTTGGGTATAATAAATATTTTGTATTATACAATCAGAGTAACAACAAAGTGTAGCAACTGTTTTATATTATATGTGCAAAGTAACAACAACGTATAATAATTATATCATATTATACGGGACTAGTAATGACAGGGTATAATAATTATCTCATATTATATAGGAAGAGAAATGACATGGTATAATAATTATCTATATTACATGAGCAGAGTAACAACAAAATATAGGCTAATTTTGGGCTTGCCACGTCGTGGCCATATGTGTGCCACATAGTGGTGCATATGTTGGGAGTAAGGCCGCCACGGGTGTCGTCATGTGTCCTGTTGCCTTCCCTCCTCAGCATGTATTTTCATAATCTATAAAAATTCATAGCTTTCGTATACAAACTTTATTTTCGACATTCTTTATATCGTAGGTCTCGTATTGACGAGTACTAGAACTTTCCTTTAGACTTCATTAGCTAATTCCACTTCTATTTTTAATTTATATTTTTGTAAGGGGTGTACTAAATTTTTGTTTTTCTGAAAATCATAACTCTATCATACAAACTCCTTTTCTGGCTTTCTTTCTATCGTTGGTTTCGTATCATGGGGTACTACAATTCTCTTATTCATTGTTTTTGTAAAAACCCAACCAATTATCTTCTAACATTTTATGACGCACATATTTGCATAGGGTTGAATGTGAAACATAGAAAAACCATAACTTCCTCACATAAAATTAGATTTTTGCATTCTTTAAATTTCCAGAATTGTGCCGATGTGTATTTTCGTAATATGTTATTATTTTTATAAAATAATATAAAATTTAGTGCACTTAAATTATTAGTTTTTGAATGTTTTGACCGATTTTTCTTATATATTAGGATGTATAATATTGTATTTTTCATCAAAATGTGTCATATATTATACATTGAGTGTATTACTTTGACGTTTGTCACGTCTGCGATTGACGATAGTTGCCAACTTTTGACGGTTGTCACACCCCAAAAAAAATTCTTTGTATCCAAGGTTTCTAAGTTACCAACTTTAAACCAAATTCATATACTTATGCAACTTACGTCATAAAATCACTTAAATAATATTATTATTAACTATTTTTTTTGTTGTTGTTGTTGCCGTTGTTGTTGTTATTGTTTTTGTTCTTGTTCTTGTCGTTGTTTATGTTATTATAAGTGTGTGTGTGTGCGTGCGTGTGTGTATATATATATATATATATATATTAAAAATAATCAAAATACGGAAATATAACATACTAATAGAAAGGGAGGTTACAATTCTCTCTCACTTGAATCGAACTTCGTACTCAAAGTCAATGCTAGAAACAACTCTAGATAATGTGTTTGCATCTCCATCTTCATCTCATAGCTTCACTCAGAACCTATCTGATGATGTCACTAAATTTCCACACTCTCAATCACCTTTTTATGCAAGGTCTTCATCTTTTTCTTTATAAAAAAATAGGCTCCTCTTGAATAAGAGACTTGGATCTCAATCAATTTCATTTGGTGCTCAACTTGGGTAACATGTGTTAGATGTCTAGCTCTCAGCACATAAGATGATCAAATCTCATCTTGACTACATAATCATCTTGCATAGTTTAAACTACATCTGAAAGTAGCCTTTATAACTGTTTGGTTAAGGATCAACATTTGAGCACATCAAAGCATAACACTCCATACACTTAAAACTCACTATGTATCTCATGTATTAAGGATACAAAGATAGCACATTTTAATCAAGTATCATGCATAATAGAGATCTATAAGGTGACCTTGATGTAGGTATGTTCAGTACCAGTTCTCTGACAAGTACCTATGAATCTTGGTAACAACCACTTGCCTACTTTAATCTTGTGAGAGTCAACCAGTACAATGCATATTAGTCTTACTTCAAATTGCTCCCACAATTATAATCGACTATGGACTTTTAGAATAATAAGATTATTCAAGGATTAAACATGTTAATATAGAACATAACAAGCAATAATGTAATGATCGTATCTCAATATATCAAAACAATATAATAGTTGTTGTCATAATGTTCTGATATCCAAATACTAAATCCAAATCAAATCTCATTTTTAGAATAATGAAGTCCTATAGCTAAAGTGTGACCATTCATACTAAGCTTAAAAGAAAGACCTTATTATTGGGTGTGACTAAGTTTAATTTTAGTGAATTCTACGAATATTATCATCTCCATACTGGACTTTTTACTCATAGTTAAATATCTTGGAGAATATGATTGGTGTTTTGTTGTGATTTAAAGTTTCTTAGCTTGATTAACTATATTCTTGAACTCAAAAAATATTTATATGTTATCCTTGAATGGAAGGACGTGACTTAGTTTTTCAATGATCTTGTTCATCCATTCATATTTTATTACAACTTTTGAAGTAGCAATGTATTCAGATTTTGTAGTAGATCGTGCTATTGTGTTTTGCTTGAACCTCATTCCAATAAAACTTTCTCTTCATTCCATAAGGAAGTCATAATCTAATTATAATTCATAATTATATATTTGTTTTGAAGTTAGCATACTGTATATCTCTTTTAATAAATATTTTTTCCTAAACTGATTATCTCATATACATACTTTTAGTTCTTCTTAGGTACTCATAGAATGTTCGTATAGTCATCTAGAGACTGACCCATGTATTCAATTCGTATCTTATGATATGTTCACATCATAATCATATACCTTGCTAGTAATTCTTAGATAATTATTATATGATGTGTGGTATGTGATATTTTTGGGGAACTTAGTAATATTTGTGCTTACAATTGTGCATTAAAAATTTTGCAGGTACTTATGAAATTGCGAATGCGACACTATACATGCATATCTATAGAATTATGATTTGAGATTCCATATTATCTTCTTATTAACTCTAATTTCAGAATAATGGATTATGAAATGGATGTTATAATATTTTAAAATTGAAAAAAAAATAGCCTTGGTTTTTGGGTTGTTACAAGTTAGTATCAGATCCCTCGTCTGAGGGATTCGAATGAACACTCATGGGATTCCAAAATCAAAATATGGAGCTAATCGTTTTGCTAAACCTTTTTGGAGAATATTCATTTCAAAAGAAGAATGGAGAAGAGGCGATATGTACAGTCATCCGGAGCTCAAAAAGTGATTTCCCAAAATATCTATACTTACTTTATATGTTTTACTTAACTTGATGTTATATGTGTTATAGTATTATGTGCATGTTATAAGTTAGGCTAAGGATGTACTCAAGGTTGCATGCTAAAGTGCCTGCTTAGGAGATATGCCTTTTTGTGTGATATATGAGTTGTTAGAGATGCATGATAGTATGTAGGATAAGGATCCCCAAGAATTGCTTTGTGCTATGTGAAATCTATATTAATTTTAGTTAGTTATTAAGCGAATACATAAAGTTGCACACCACAAGGATTAATAAGTTTTAGAATGTCTGGTTTGGCCTATTGCGCAGATCTTGTTCGAGTCCAACCATTGTAGTGTAGGATCTTTCAGTCGAAGGACTATTTAATCCTTGTTTCATGTAATTGTATTTATAAGATAGTTAATTGTCATTGGTAGAAGTTTCCTTCATAGCTAATAGTAGGGTGGAGATTAGTATTCATAGTGACCTTGGGGGTGCTAGAGTGTGCTGGTGTGAGCACTTGTACATGAGGAAGTCTATGGTGGGAATCTAGGCAATTTGTGGTGGCTTTTCTGAGCATTTGGGTGTGTTGACATACCTGGAAGTGGTAGAGTTCCTATAAAAGCATTCAAGTGCATGCTCATGTATGAGAATAATCCTAGAGAGAGTGAGTCTAGGATGGGTGGTAGTGTGTATGTATGTGGTGACACATATATTTGAGATTGATAATAGGGGCCATACTACTGAAAGCACAAGATCTGTACGGGTATCAGGAAGGGTTGAAAAGGTTTCTAAGGAGCTAATGGAGGGTAGGGATGAGAATTTGGCCCAAAAACCCAAACCAAACCGAACCGAATTAGGACCGAATAAGAAATTTGATTTGGGTATCAATATAATGCTTATTCGGTTCTTGGGTTATTCGGTTCGGGTTACCCAAATAAGAGCTTATTCAATTCTAAATACCCAACCCGAATAAGCATTCCTTCTCCCTTTTTTATGAGCGACAGAAATCAACATCATGACTCGCACTTCTGTCATTGTTATCGTCGTTCATAACAAAAAAAAAACCAACGCTCGTTCTCGTTGTTTCAAAATCAACCAATCTTCTCATCTGTTTCCAAACATGAAATCACTTATTTCGATCCTTCCTCTTGTTTCAAACTTTCAAAAATCAACTCTTCCTATTGTCTCTAAGGATTCACGAATTCCTACTTTGTCTAGTCATGGAAAATTAGGCTCCAACTCAAGTAACTCAAATAAGAAATTAATTCTCATTATGTTAATCTACTATGTAAATGTTATTCTTTCATTGCATTATTGTGTTATGTTAGTCTTTGAATATTTTATGTTGATGTATAAAAGCACATTATTATTCTATTATTCGATTTATTCGGTTATAAAATCCTAATACGGTTTATTTGGTTTTTTTGGTTATATTAGGTCCTTAATCATCTTGTACATGTTGTTGGGTTATTCGGGTAATAACCAAACCGAACCAATTACTACATGAACCGAACCAAACCCATATTGGTTGATCGTTTTGGTTTTTCATTGAAATTACCCTTATTTGGTTTTCAGGTTATTCGGGTTTGGGTCGGTTCGGTCCGGTTCCAACCGGGATAACATCCCTAATGAAGGGTAGATATTATGGTATAATACTAGCATAATTGCATTTGTCCCCATCGTTTGTAGCCTGTCAGCTATGTTTGCAATAAATGAGACCAGTAATCTTTTGGGCCTTAGTGCTCATGGTAGTTTGGGTATGATTGGTGCATACCTATGAGGGTTAGCTGATTCAAAGACATCTAGGACCTTACTCGGAGTAGTCTCACATGTCGCGGGACTCAAGAAGGAAGTTGTTGTGATTATCAACTCGAGAGAGTTCTGTAGTTATGTTGGGTTTGTCAAAGCAATGTTTTGAGCATTTGTAAGTATTATTGGAGTCTCAAAGGGAGGATGGAGTTGAGGATCAACTTTCCAAGCATAAGTTTTCTTGTGCGTAAGTTCTGTTCGGAAGGTGCCTAACCTATCTGTCACACCCCCGAACCAGACGGCGGAAACGTCCGAGGGCTAGTGTGACTATCAATTGAAATATCATCATAATGAATATATATGAACAACACATACATCACCAACATTACATAGTACAACTGTCATTGTTCACATCAAGTACATTGTTTAAATATTACATATCCATAACATAAATTGTTTGAGAGTCACATAACATAACATCCTAACACACTTGGTAACTTTCTTCAGCTTATCTGTTACCTGAGAATACAAGTTGTTTTGAAAACGTCACCATATATAATGTTGGTGAGTTCATAAGCATGTTTGACATAAAATGGTTTGTATTGTTTGTAAAACCCAGAAAATCCGATATTTTTTGTAACAAAAGTTGCTTACGAAAAAGATGTGATGATCCCATAAGTATATATGTATGTGATTTCAAAACATGTAAGAATGAATGACTTTCATAATTGTTCATTGTATTGTAGTTGCTGTATGAAGAAGTGAATAATGTCGTTCCCCGGAAAACACGATGTTTTCCAATTTAAAATAGTATGGTAGTTTTGTATTATTGTATAAATCACTTTGCATCGTCACAGTGTATGAATATGATTTCCCATGAATGATGATATGGTAATGGATCTCTATGTAAGTCGTTATAACCATGCATAATAATGACTATTTCGCCTGTCTTGGCATTTTTACAAACGCTGGTTTTGAATTAAGATTTTGTCACCCTAGACTGGCCGAGTCTAACTGTAGCGAACAACTCAGGTGTGGGGGAGTCACCCCCGTATATATCTATACACAAACTCTCGCCCTCCCTCCAGAAGACTCTGATTATAACTACAGGCTACGACCGACACTTATTGGTGCCAACCGATAATTCTCACTAAATCCCTATTATTACCCCATGAATTTGAATAGCATTGATTACAACCCGTTTGATGTTTACATGAATATTAATAAAGCCTAACAAACACGAGAAAGGACAAATATGGCTCACTAATCATGTATGTTATTACACACTGACGAGTATGCGACGGACACGTTAGTCCGTTAAGCATATAATTGATTTGGACCATACTAGCAATGCCAATGGCCACTAAGGCCCAATACCATTTAAAGCCATTGAGGGTCCATTAGACATGTAATTGGGCCATCGGAAGCCCAATAAACATGTATCATTTATATTGGGCCCAATAGTCATGTTAATGGGTCACGAAGGCCTAATAAGCATGATTAGAAGTATTAAAGCCCAACCGATATAATGTTTACTTGTTTTGTATAGTATTAATGTCGTAAGGTTTGTTTCATACGAATTATTTAAATCGAAAAGTCACCATATTTGCCAAATTGTTTATATATATTTCTATTTAAATCCATAAGTTATTAAAATTATGTATTTGTGACCCAATTATTTTAATATTAACATAATTGACCCATAAATAATTGTTTGACCAATTCAGCCCCTTTTCTAGTAAAAAGGACAAATTTTTACCCCTTTTTATGAAAAATGACATTTTAGTTCCTTAGATTATGTTTCTTGACATTTTCGGCCCAAACAGTCATTTAAATCATGTTTTCAGCCCAGAATAAGGTTTTGGACAGTTTCAGCTCTTTAATTAAAAAGATTTAGACTTATAGTCCAATTTTTTGCAATTTTTACAATTTTAGCCCAAAATCCAAAAACTTTGCATTTTTAGTCCTATTTGGTAAGAAAGACATTTTCTGCCCCTGAAATTTGTTTATTTATGTTTTTAACTCATTTTTTGATAAACTTGCAATTTCAGTCCCTTAAGTTTCATATTTTTCACAAATTAGGCCTAAAAGCCGAAAAGCCCAAACTTTAGCCTATTAGGCTAAAATTTACACTTTTAGTCCTTTAAAAACCGTGATTTTCATAATAACTCATATTTTAAGTGATTTGACCCTTTTGACCCTTATAAAAACTGTAAATGACATCATTTCCTCCATCTTTTGCTTATTTGTCAAAAATGGTTCATAAATAGAATTTGTGTTTTGTTTTACTTAGTTTGAACTTGTATAATACTTTTGCCTTGGTAATAATATGTATAAGATATCTTAGGTCACATATTTCCTTAAAAAGGTTAAGAATCTCGAATAGATCAAGTTTCTAACACATATTCATCAAATAAATTCAAGAAATCACACATATCATACAAAAACACATGGATCTAAACATTTTACTTGTATTCTCCCCCATAAATCATGTAAAAACCAAAAAAAGGGTATGAACTCACCTTTGATTTTATGTTTCAGTTTTTGAAGAATAAGTGGAAGGATTTTTGGTCTTAGTACACCTTTGATGTAGATCTCGAGTTTAGGAAGATTTATAGGAGTATAAACACCAAAAACTTTGTTTAAAAGAATGATCTAACAAGAGAGTGAAGTTATGAAGCTTGGATGTTAAAGACTTACCAAAAGTGATGATTATCTTGTAAAAATTCTATTGAGACACAAGCAAAACCTTGAGAATTTTTGGAGGAAGAAGAAGGATGATTTAGAGATGTGTGGAGAGAGTTTGGTATAATGTGTGTGTGTTTGGGGTTCTCGGCCGAGTAAAAGAAGAGAGGAAAGAGAGAGGTGGTGAAATGACTAACATGGATACATGAAGGATCTTGCATGGATACATGGTGTATAAAATGGAGGTGACATCTCCAAGTCAAATCCCCTCCTCTATTTCCATTTTTTTTATTGGGTGATAGGCCGAGATTTTGGGCCAAGAAGAAAGGATAGAGTAGATTTGGTCCATTTACCTTAGCTAGGATATTTGGATCCTAAACATAGAATTTTTCGGTCCATTGGGTCCTTGGAAGCATTCACGGCCCAAAAAGAATAAAAGAATGGGTTTATGGCCCATTAGGGCTATTAGATTTATTATGGCCCAATAAGGCCCATTAAAGGTAAGCTAATCCATTTTAAGCCCATTATGGCCCAAAATGTTAAGTTTCATGAAAATGGGTCCAATTAGAGCCCATTTAAGAGTTCTAACCCAAAATAGTCAAATTGGAGGCTTATTAGTCCATTAGGCCCAATTAGAAAATCCTAGTCGAAAATGGACTTAAACCGGGATTTTTAGGGTTTCCAATCTGAGGTTGACTATTTGAAGTGTTTGCATAGAGTGTTTGATGGAATTTTGTTGTCACTGAATAAACATCATGCATGTTTTCAAGTTTTAGTCACAAATTTCATCATGGTTAATGTTTACAAAAGCATTAGAATTCCTAGCTGTGACACTATCCAATGGTCATCTAATCATTTTTACTAAGTTTAGTTGGTGATGCAGGGAGAAAGGTCTCTAAAGTCTCCATTTAAGATTCGGATTTTACTTGTTCGAAGGATCATTTTGAGCTGTTTATGTATTCTGAGACTTAAGTTGAGTATGATCATGGTTAAGCCGGTCTGAGGTTTTGGTGTTGTAGACGTCAGTCGATGATGGTTCAAACCCTAAGTGAGGGAGAACTTGGTATTCTGCTTGGAGGATCATTGGTCGATTCGATTTTAAGGTTTCATCGTGAGGGTTCAGAGGAATCTACAGTTCATGTGAGCTAGATTTTAGTTCGAGTACATGGTCGCATAGGGGATACAAAAGTGGGTAACCTTTGAAGTACTCGTGATTAAGAAGTTTCTCGTTACGAGGATCTATCGGAACCCTCCATGGATGTGGATAATTTAAGGTTTGGATAGATCGTGGGCACGGAACAAGCTGTCATTAGGTGCACGTCTTTGAGAACACTTGAGTTGTTCTCACTGTAGAAAGCTGATGGGTATGTAACTTGTTATGGCCAGTAGCTCCTTTCTAGGTAGCACCACATATCTGGATGGAGGGGGCATTGAACCACTCATTTGTGTATCAATTATAGGAACACGTTTAGCTCGCGATATTGGTCAGTTATTTATGGCCAAGAATAGGCAATCATTGATGTGTCAGGCAGTTTAAGAGTTTGCTAAAAGTATTTTCTTATGGATTTTGTTCGGTATGTATGGGGTAATCAGGTTTGGTTCCCGATCCATTTTTGATTGTTGGTTATTCATTTATTAGTAGCAGTTGAGGTTATTCAAAGGACTCAAGATGAATCAACTAAGGGTGTGACTGATGACACGACCCTTAGTCATCTCCAATAAAGTTGTGTTTAGGTTTTAGTGTAGGTGACCTATCAATTTCTTGGTTGTGAAATTGTTAATTCTTGTGATTTGAGATGAAAGATGGTCTTAGTTATTGGAAGATCAGATATCGGATCAACGATGTTTATTTTCTCAGGAATGATCGTGGTTATGCAAGATTTAGTTTCGACATATCACATCGGTTGGGTTTCTATTAGGATTGTTTCAAGCAAGATTTTGGCAGCATTTCTGGTCAATTTTGGAATCCTTCTGAAATTGAAGGTTTTATTGATCTTTTACGTATTAGTGGGATATGTCCAGTTCATCAAGGTGTG
The DNA here is from genome assembly GCF_051521515.1 of Lactuca serriola. Classification (NCBI taxonomy): domain Eukaryota; kingdom Viridiplantae; phylum Streptophyta; class Magnoliopsida; order Asterales; family Asteraceae; genus Lactuca; species Lactuca serriola. The sequence continues at coordinate 137,950,497 of NC_136416.1, forward strand.
GGATCTTAAAATGTGGTTGATAGAAGAATATGTCTAATAGTCATTCGGGATTCATCTTTTCGTTCGATTTGCTGGTACATCACCTCGTGGGTAGGGTCATGTTTAAGAAGAAACATGGGTGGCCTGAGGAGCATTGTGTTTTCTCCTAGGAAGTGTATCATGTTGTGCTTACAAGTTGGAGCAGGAGTTCGAGAATCTATTTCGCTTCCTGGTTGTGTGTGGTCATGTTTCATCTAACATAGTGTCAGTAGCAGTTAGACTATAAAAGAGTGTGTATTTCAGAATGGTATGGATCCTGAAGTTTGATAGTGTTGTGTGGGATGTTAACTGAGTCCTTACCGGTTAGTGGGATGACGACAGTGTGTCTTTAGACTGTTGGATGTTGGTCGGGAATCCTCATGTTTGTGGTTGGGTGATGACAGGGATGATGAGGAGTCGTGGGGTTCTCATCCTAATAGATGGAAGGCATCACGACATGCTGTGAGCCATCATGGGGTTCACTTTTATGAGTAGGGCTAGAAGTTGCGTAGAGGAGACCCGTGTGTTGATTTGTTAATCATGTGGCATTGACGGTGCTTGAGTAGTATAGTGTTGTAACAAATGGCTCCGTGACCAGCAAGTTAGGTCAAGCAGTTGTACGGTGTTCACTTGTTGGAAAAGTCTTGGTAGTATGCTAGTAGTTTATTATTAGGATTCCTCTTAGTGGATTCATGTTCCTATTATGATGAGGTTTCGCGTGAATTCTCTCACTATTTTTTTACCTATGTAATAGTAGGCTACCTACTAAACTAGTTGAGTCTTAGTAGCTAATGGTTGCTATGAGTATTTACAGAGTTGTTGATACCATTAGGAATATTGATAGTCCTCATGAATGCTAATAGTCCCATAGTTGTTGGTAACCCCAAGCTGATTAGATTGACATAGTGTGTAACATCCCGAGATACAAGAGTAGAGTTGAAGGGCTAAAAGACTAAATTGGAAAAGAGCGACTCGGCGAGTCCATGGGTGGACTCGGTGAGTAGAGTCACGACTTGGTCGCGTGTCAAGTGGCCGACTCGGCGAGTCAGTGGATTGGACTCGGTGAGTAGGCGCTGAGTGGAGAAAACCCTAAATCCGGAGGTTGAGCCCTATATAAAGAACATTATGTTTCCTCCCCAGCCTCCTTATCATCCCTTGAGTTCCAGAAACCCTAATTTCATGAGGAAACCCCATTGTTGAGTGAATTGGAGCTTGGAGAGGTGGTTGTTGAAGAGATCTTGAAGGAAAAGAGACTTGGATCAAAGGGCTTTGCAAGGATTCGGGTTAATATTCTCTTGGAGCTTCCTTTTGAGGTATCATTTCATTGTTGAGCTGTTATTGTCTAGATTCTTCATTTTGGGGGTGTTCGGGATCACATCTTTTGGTGTTTTGGAGTTTAAAGGTTAGATCTGAGGTTGCTACCTCAGATCTGGAATGGAGAAGGGTTGGAATGCCTAAAAGTACCTGTGTTTGAGTGTGTAGTGAAGCTATCATGTCCCAAACCCTATCCCTAAAGTGTAAAAGGCCTAGATCTCTTTGGTTTCACGTAAAGTTTGCCACTTTACGTGATGGATGGGTTGTAGGAGCCTAGATCTACGTTTTGGATCAATTGCATGGCCTGGAATGCTTCTGTATGGATTCAGACCGGTGGTACTCGGCGAGTCACATGGGTAGACTCAACGAGTTGCTTGAAGATGAGATGGAACTCGACGAGTTGGAAGAACAACTCGACGAGTTGGATGAAGATGGCCTGGAACTCGATGAGTTGGAAGAACAACTCGGCGAGTAGGTTGAAGATAGCCTTAGACTCGACGAGTCTGTTCTTGGACTCGGCGAGTCTTGTCGAAGAGTCCCAATCTTTTCTGGTTGAGCCGTGAATCGGTGAGTCAAGGGATGAATCGGTGAGTTGTGTGTGAGTGGACTCAGAGTCGTTGGACTCGGCGAGTCTCGAGGTGACTCGGCGAGTTGAGTCGCGGATTGGGGGAAGTTCTGAGCTTGGGGACTCGGCGAGTCATCGGGTTGACTCGGCGAGTAGAGTTAGTCAGGGGTTGACTTTGACTTTGTCCAAGGGTTGACCAGTTGCCTTCCAGGGGTATTTTGGTAATTATGGGTATTTAATGAGTTCTGTGCTTTGTTGTTGTTCAGTGGAGGAGTTCGTGTCAGAGTTTGGAGTAGCGCGATCTTATCCTTTCAGCCGTTAGTTTTGAGGTGAGTTATCCTCACTATATCAACAGGGTCTACGGCACCAAGGCCGACCCTTATCGGATTGAGATCCGGGTAGTTGTTGTTATGTTGTTGCCTTGATATGTTTGCATCTTGGTAGCTAGGATGGTATATGTTAGAGGCCTGATTGAGATCGGTATCCTGAGAGATAGGGTGATGCTATGCTAGTGACCGGTTAGGTCGGTATCCTGGTTAGGATGATGATATGTTATGTGATCTGTTTGATCTGCTTGTTGACTGTGAATTGCTATATGATTGTATGTATATGTGCACATGGTTGTTTGGACTGGACTTGGGTTGAGGCGGGTCCTGCTTTGTGCTGTAGGCCAAGATACCCAGGGCGGACCGGTTGTCCCGAAAGCCCAGCGAGCGGTCTGGATAGGTTGTAGGCCCCAAGAGGGCGGACCAGACGTGCCGAGGCTCGGAGAGTGGACCAGGCCGATTGAAGGCCCGGTGCGGGCGGACCAGTCATACTGTAGACTCAGAGAGTGGAACATGTGGATTGAAGGCCCGGTGCGAGCGGACCAATCACACTGCAGACTCGATGTATACGGTTAGATTCGGAGAGAGTGGACCAGGTGGATTGAGGGCCCGGTGCGGGCGGACCAATCACACTGTAGACTCGAGGTATATGGCTAGACTCGGAGGGTGGACTAGGTGGACTGTTGGCCGGTGCGGCGGACCAATCCCACAGTAGACCCGAAGTGCATGGCTGTTCTGTGATCGGTTATGTTGGCATGTTATGCGTGTATGGTATATGTGGTTGGTATTTTGGGGATATCTCACTAAGCTTTCGGGTTTAAAGTTGTGGTTTTATGTTTTTCAGGTTCTTCAGGAGACCGTGGCAAAGCGAAGGCGTGATCGTACCGCTCCTTGTGTTTATGTTGTGATGAGATTCTGGGAATACTTAAAATAAATTGTATTGAAAACCTTTTTGTAATAACTTTAATGGAATCGGGTTGTTTTCAAAAATTTTAAATTGGTTGAAATTTTTGGTCGTTACATAGTGGTAGTTATATCTTGGTTAGAATACCATGAGGTTGGTGATCCATATGGTTATGAGTATCATGGGTGTCTCAGATGATAATTGTGCACTTGAATGGTTTGGGAATTTTAGATGTCATGCGAGTTTGGATTTAACCATAGTTTCGCTCGTGGGAGCAGTTGGTTAGTTATGATTTTTGAGAAAGCTAAGTGTGCAGTTGTGGGCTTTTAGGCGATCTACGAGCTTGGAATGGGTTGAACTCTTGATTGGAGTGTTTTAATAGTAGCGATCTCCCGGGTTGGGGACTTGGGGGTATGTATGACGAGTGGATGATCATCAACTCGATATGTATATCTCTAGTTCCTAAGCTGTTGGGCTTCAGGTGTGACAACCCGATATTTCGAGACAATATGATGGATCACAAGTCAAATTTAGATCAAAATTTAACTTTCCTAAAATCTTATTTGGGTTAAATAAAGTAGTAGGAATCGTATCAAGGTTTTCGTACATATAAAGAACCCTAAAATCCGAGTTATAACGAAGAAGTTATGACCAAACGAAGATTCTCGGCAAAACCGGCAACACCGATTAAATAAAAAACGCGAAGTTTCAATACAATAGTTTTTAACCTTAAGTATCTAAATGAAAGTTGTAGATAACATTAAACCGTAAATGTACATAAAAAGAACGTCCAAATCTGACTTCGTATGAGGAAGTTATGATTTTTCTAAGTTACGGATATAGCAGTAGACAGCTAAAAACTCGAAATAGAGATCGAGAGACTTTTTGCCGACACAAACTAAATGAGAACCTAAGGTCTCAACAATAGTAGCGCAACGCTAAAAAGTCTGACGAAAACGGACGTCAGATGAAGAAGTTATGGATTTATGACGGAGTTTTCGTGTCTCGGCCTACTAAAAATAATATAAAGATAATATATCAATAATATACTAAAAATAAAGTCAAAATTAGCCAACGGAGTCTAGACGAGAGTTGTAGAGCATAATCTCACCTACACATGCATATAAAGAACGTCGAAAACGGAGCTCGGATGCGAACGTTATGAATTTCTGAGGTTCGGGCACGAATCCCGACTCTGTGTCAGAACTCACGACGTGAGTTTTGTAAAACTCACGATGTTAGCCCCTTGAATGACCCTTCCAGAGCCACTTGACGTGTGACGCATGCCATGACGATTTGGGACGAAACTCACGACGTGAATTATGAAAAACTCACGACGTGAGACCCAAAATTCACCTTATAAATAGGAATCGAGGGCAGCCGGCTTTGGTTGTTCATTTCTATCATTTCTCCTACTTCTACACCCTATTAAGCCCCTCTAAACTACCGTGAAGCCCCGGTAACACCTCCAACACACGATGCAAGTCCCGAAGTCCCGAGTTTTCCGAGAAATCGACTTCTTCCCAATCGAAGTTCTGCTCGACTTTCGTCTCACCTTCTTCAATCTATCAAGTGAGTTCATACCCCTATAATCCACACTTTTAAATGTTTTATAAATGTTTTTATATGCTTTTAAGAGGGGGGGGGGGAATACAAGTAAAACATACAATTATTATCGTGTGTTATATAAAGTTTCATTATACACTTTTTATGAACGGAATCATATGTGATTTATAACTATTATAAGGAAACTTTCATATGCAAAATATATCACGATAACATCATATCTTTTGAAATGAAAAATGTTGTTATATATATATATATATATATATATATATATATATATATATATATATATATATATATATAAATCAAACACTCGGCTTACACTGTATGTATATGTGTCCATCTCAGACATTATAAAAATTATACTTTTCATAACAAGTGAGCATTTCACTAGGGATTACTATACAAACGAGACACACTTAAAGAAAACTATAATAGGTATAGTTTTACGAGAACATCACGAACTTTTTCAAACTAGAAATAGTATTTCAAGGAGATACATTCATATACAAGAACAAACGAACATTTTCATAAGTACTTCAAGTAGTTTTCACAAATGCTTTTACATGTTAAAACACTTTTAGAAACTGTCATACAAACTGTAGGTTTCCTTTTTGAACCTGTTATAGTTTTGCTTCAAACAAAGGTTTTCTCACACTTAAATTGTCTTGTCAAACAGTTTTCGATTCGATTTATAAACTGACATTAAGTCATAAATTCTTATTTATTAAACTTTTCAAAGGTTTTACAAAACTTCTTTTATGCTTTTATATTATAAATTGAATTCCTCTATATGTATAGTTATATAAGAAATCTTTAAAAGACTTAGGAAGACTATCCAACCTGTTTCCGTTTCCTCGATTTGGATGTAGTCTGGTGGGATATCGGGTACCCGTCTGAAGGTCGTTTAAATATTAGTTATATATCATGTGTACATATATAGTCATAAATGTTCCATCAATTAATTCAGTTCCGACACTCTTGGGTAGCAAGGGTGTATAAACCTACTTGGACACTCATCAATTACATTCTAGTAAACTATTATAGGAATAGTTTAGGGCATACAAAACATTATCCCTATTACAAGAAATTACACCTGAGTCAGTTCATTCATGAGTCTAGACTACATGCTATATGAAGGGATACACTTACAGAAATTCCTCTTACATGGACACACTTATATGGATACTCTTACAGAGATTCTGCTTACATGAATACGTTTACACATATAGATTGGACTTTATATCCTAGTACTAAAGGATACTTTGTGGGACTAACCATTCCTATAGCCACTGTTAGCTATAGAGGATAATGAACATCTACGGATGTCTACGGTTGATACCATTACATGTATACTTAAGGGACTAACTATTCCTAAACCCGACTATTAGCAACAGAGGTAAATGCACATCTACGGATGTCTACGGTTGAACCATTTACGGCGAGTTTCCATGTCGTGTGTATTATTATTGTTTTTTAGTTTTATAATAATAGTTAAACAGGGAAAGACCGTCACATTTTTAAGTGATGCGTACTTTCAAAACAATCAGGTCTTGGTTAAAGACTACTTTCAAAACATTCGGGTCTTGGTAGAAGACTACTTTTTATACTAGTAGGAAATATGGGATTTTCTAGGGTTTTCATACTTATACTAAATGTTTCATCAAACATTCACCAGTTTTTCATAACAACTTTTCAAAGCAATAACATTAAAATACTTATGAATTCACCAGCTTTATTGCTGATACTCGCTTTCAAAATAACTTGTATTCTCAGGTTACAAATAAATAGGAACCGATACAAGGTTTAGAGAAGACGGAGCAGTCAAGACTCGTCTTTTAATTTGAGTATTCGTTATGTTGTTTTATACTATGAAAGAACACATTTGTAAGCTGAATTATTCTATTAATGCAATGGATGATGTTGTTGCTTGTTTACTACTATACATTGTTGTGATACATACATGACGTCCTCCGCCCCAGAACGTTTCCGCCGTTCTCAGTTTTGGGGTGTGACAGATTGGTATCATAGCATTGTTTATAGTGAATTGAGTATATCAACCCATAAAAGATATACTAACTATAAATACAATGAGATTAAAATACTCTGACTTAGAGTTTATACTTCTAAATAATAAAATATTTAAGTAAGTATACGTGCCTGCATTCATACTAAAATCGGTGTCACAACGACAAGAACAAAAGTATTACGATTGTTGAATATCACAACTAAGCTTGGGGATGTATAGTCAGTCTTGGGAGTGGCATAGCCTGATCAACTATGCTGGTCCGAGGAATGATTAGCATATGCCCAAGAATGATTGTGATGTAGCAACAATTCTATAAACTTACCAACATTACCACAATGAGAACATTATAACAGAACCTAATTCTAAAATACCATAGGGTGTTTTGTGTTACCATAATTACTTACTTGAGAACTAAGAAGGATCTTCATTACTAAGTTGATAGTTGCTAAGTGGATACACTAAGGCTATATGTAACTAGGATATTATAGGCTTAGAATCGGTGGAGTTTTTGCTTTACCCTTATTCCTTGTGAATTTGGAGTTAAGGTCACTCATTCGAAAGCCTATCCTGTATTGATTACATATGACTGGTATGCACTTTACAAATAGCGATGTAACTAATGAAGATTTTCTAACAATTATCTAGGTAGTTCGTCTAATAATTATTTCCTTACCCCAATTCTCGCGTAGATAACATAACTGGAATCCATCCCCACGGCAACCCGTACCTTCCGAGCAAAGGCAATGTTGGATGGTTTGAAGAAGAACTAGAGAGTGATCATCCAATCTCTCTGAATGATCATCATGCTGAAAACCTTTCGGATGTTGATAACTCCGAACCCGAGGTTGAGAACCTACCCCAGGCAGCTCCCGTTCCAATTCCTAACCCTCGTCCGACTTTTCATGGCCAGACGCCCCCTTGGGTAGAATGTTTGGAGATAGGGAGCGAAGAGAAAGATCAACCTATGTCATTTGATGGGGACCGAAGCTTCTACAACACAAGTGAAGGAAGCTCAGCCGACAAACCAATTCTGGCCCGCAGAGTTGCCCGAAACGAAATTCAGGGCAGGACGATTCTCCAACATATCTAAGAGGTTAATGCCAATGCCAGAATGCATACCATTCGCACCAATCGCCTTGTTCACAAGTGAGAGATCTGAGAGAAACCATGAGACCCTGCTTCAAGCACTAGCTGAAACCCGATCCGAAGTCATAGAGCTCCAAGTACGCCAGAAGGTGGACGAAAGATACCTGCTTGATATAGAACGTCAACTAGCCGAACTAAGGGTTCACCATAAGGGTGATCGTCTCCAGTAGTAAATGCTTTACTTTATTTTCCTTGTAAAAAGGAATCATTTTCTATCTATGCCCGATGTGGCATTTTCTATGAAACTATCTTGTACTGTAAGTACATTTGGTTAGGTCTTTATGATGTCAAGAACTATCTCCTATGGATATGATGTAAGACCTTTTACAAGGTCATTTTCCCGAACTTTTACGTCACGAATATCAAAGATATTGACAGTCGGATAACTTTTGTGTCATTCTTTATTCAAGTACTCTTATCATACTTTCATTGGAGTCTATCTGAAACATGCTTTAGTCAAGTCATTGGACCATAGTAATTTAGCTCCGGAAACATTTCCAAGCCTCTTTTAGTGGTTGGATCATGTTATTCACCAACCAACAATACCTTGGCTTGAACGACAAGCATCTTGAGACCATTCTACGAACTTACTTCCACTCATTACTAGGACTGCATCATAGGGATGTAGGTCAACCCTTCATAAACACACTTCCACTCAGTGCTAGGACTGCATCATAGGGATGTAGGTCAAAGTTTCGAGAACATAGTCTTACTCTTTACTTGAACAATCGAAGTACATCTAGTGCAACCAGAGTCTTATCTTTTGCAGGATCTCGTCGGTATAGGGATGCTCGTGCTGCATATACTTGCCTTTTGTACTATACCTTATTCGCAACAATAGTCTTGTAGTATTCTAAAGTACTGTAACTTTGTTGATGGTTGCACGGTTGTGTTTTGTCTGTAAACGTCTTATGTTCAAATCTAATGTCTTTAAGTTTCCTTATGATTCTGACATTATCATACGACTTGATTCAATTTGATTCTCACAAAAACAGCTTCATATGTACATCTCTTTCTTCGAAATCGCCTTTCCAACGAAGTCGTCATATCAGAACACCAAGTACTCATGAATGGAGTACCTCATAGTTCTTTTCCTTTCTGAAGAAATCCCTGAAGTGCCACTCGTACAGTATGTCAAGTTCAAATCCAAAGATCCATACGGTTGATCTGTCGCTGATGAATGTATACATAGGGGTGATATATAATCAAGGTTCTACAGGTTTAGAATTGACAATTCCACTTTAACTTATTTTTCCTCGATGGGATGTGAGCTTAAAGAAGAATCAGTTATTTGACTACCTTTTCAATCTTAATTATATACAACTCGTATACACGAGATTGTGATCGTTGAACCATGTATGAATTCTAATATGAACTTCAGGACGGAGACTGCCCAAGACTACGAGTAATCATGCTGCCATGCGAATAAACTTAGAAGCTAAACACATGCCCTTCCTGTCAATTGGGACAAGAGAGACAGATAGAAAAAAAGTACCTATCCTTTTTCCTTAATTCATGAGTAATCATACTTTCTTTTAGATCTTCACGACATCTAATCAACCACAAGGTTCTGACGTCATAATCAGTATGAATTGGTTGTGTTCTTATGCAAGAGGAAAGGTCACTGCCTATACCTCAAGATAGCTTAAGACACAGGAAGTTAACTATTCAACACATGATCTTGAGTCAGGAGCAGCGGTAATTGCTTTGAAGATCTGGAGACACTACTTTTAAGGTACAAGATGTACTATTCTCACAGTCCACAAAAACATTCAACATACGTTCGACCAAGAAGAGTTATCATGCCAGTGAAGTCAAACGAAAGAAGCAAAGTCTTATCCCGATAGTAAAAGGTTCGCTGGAATGCCAAGCGAGCAACCGAGTTCACTTAAGAACACTAGAAGCAAATAAAACTTCTAACCGTATCATGATTATCAATTATGTTTAAACTCAAATTTCGGGACGAAATTCCCTCTAACGGGGGGATGATGTGACAACCAGATATTTCGAGACAATATGATGGATCACAAGTCAAATTTAGATCAAAATTTAACTTTCCTAAAATCTTATTTGGTTTAAATAAAGTAGTAGGAATCGTATCAAGGTTTTCGTACATATAAAGAACCCTAAAATCCGAGTTATAACGAAGAAGTTATGACCAACCGAAGATTCTCGGCAAAACCGGCAACACCGATTAAACGAAAACGCGAAGTTTCAATACAATAGTTTTTAGCCTTAAGTATCTAAATGAAAGTTGTATATAACATTAAACCATAAATGTACATAAAAAGAACGTCCAAATCTGACTTCGTATGAGGAAGTTATGATTTTTCTAAGTTGCGAATATAGCAATAGACAACTAAAAACTCGAAATAAAGATCGAGAGACTTTTTGCCGACACAAAATAAATGAGAACCGAAGGTCTCAACAATAGTATCGCAACGGTAAAAAGTCTGACGAAAACGGATGTCGGATGAAGAAGTTATGGATTTATGACGGTGTTTTCGTGTCTTGGCCTACTAAAAATAATATAAAGATAATGTATCAATAATATACTAAAAATAAAGTCAAAATTAGCCAACGGAGTCTAGACGAGAGTTGTAGAGCATAATCTCACCTACACATGCATATAAAGAACGTCGAAAACGGAGCTCGGATGCGAATGTTATGAATTTCTGAGGTTCGGGCACGAATCCCGACTCTGTGTCAGAACTCACGACGTGAGTTTTGTAAAACTCACTATGTGAGCCCCTTGAATGACCCTTCCAGAGCCACTTGACGTGTGACGCATGCCATGACGATTTGGGACGAAACTCACGACGTGAATTATGAAAAACTCACGACGTGAGACCCAAAATTCACCTTATAAATAGGAATCGAGGGCAGCCGGCTTTGGTTGTTCATTTCTATCATTTCTCCTACTTCTACACCCTATTAAGCCCCTCTAAACTACCGTGAAGCCCCGGTAACACCTCCAACACACGACGCAAGTCCCGAAGTCCCGAGTTTTCCGAGAAATCGACTTCTTTCCAATCGAAGTTCTGCTCGACTTTCGTCTCACCTTCTTCAATCTATCAAGTGAGTTCATACCCCTATAATCCACACTTTTAAATGTTTTATAAATGTGTTTATATGCTTTTAGGGGGGGGATACAAGTAAAACACACAATTATTATCGTGTGTTATATAAAGTTTCATTATACACTTTTTATGAACGGAATCATATGTGATTTATAACTATTATAAGGAAATTTTCATATGCAAAATATATCACGATAACATCATATCTTTTGAAATGAAAAATGTTGTTATATATGTATAAATCAAACACCCGGCTTATACTGTATGTATATGTGTCCATCTCAGACATTATAAAAATTATACTTTTCATAACAAGTGAGCATTTTACTAGGGATTACTATACAAACGAGACACACTTAAAGAAAACTATAATAGGTATAGTTTTACGAGAACATCACGAACTTTTGCATACTAGAAATACTATTTCAAGGAGATACATTCATATACAAGAACAAACGAACATTTTCATAAGTACTTCAAGTAGTTTTCACAAACGCTTTTACATGTTAAAACACTTTTAGAAACTATCATACAAACTGTAGGTTTCTTTTTTGAACCTGTTATAGTTGTGGTTCAAACAAAGGTTTTCTCACACTTAAACTGTCTTGTCAAATAGTTTTCGATTCGATTTATAAACTGACATCAAGTCATAAATTCTTATTTATTAAACTTTTTAAAGGTTTTACAAAACTTCTTTTATGCTTTTATATTATAAATTGAATTCCTCTATATGTATAGTTATATAAGAAATGTTTAAAAGACTTAGGAAGGCTATCCACCCTGTTTCCTTTTCCTCGATTTGGATGTGGTCTGGTGGGATATTGGGTACCCGTCCGAAGGTCGTTTAAATATTAGTTATATATATCATGTGTACATATATAGTCATAAATGTTCCATCAATTAATTCAGTTCCGACACTCTTGGGTAGCAAGGGTGTATAAACCTACTTGGACACTCATCAATTACATTCTAGTAAACTATTATAGGAATAGTTTAGGGGATACAAAATATTATCCCGATTACAAGAAATTACACCAGAGTCAGTTCATTCATGAGTCTAGACTACATGCTATATGAAGGGATACTCTTACAGAGATTCCTCTTACATGGACACGCTTATATGGATACTCTTACAGAGATTCCGCTTACATGAATACGTTTACATAGATACGCTTACATGAATACATTTACATAGATACGCTTACATGAATACGTTTACATAGATACATTTACATGAATACGTTTACATAGATACGCTTAGATGAGTACGTTTACGTAGATAATATATGATGAGTTACTATTACATATTATATGTGTAGATACTGTTATATAGTTCTCCTTCTTATCCTTACCTTGTGATACAATCACATCATCGACGAGATAGATTAGAATTTATATCCTAGTACTAAAGGATACTTTGTGGGACTAACCATTCCTATAGCCACTGTTAGCTACAGAGGATAATGAACATCTACGGATGTCTACGGTTGATACCATTACAGGTATACTTAAGGGAGTAACTATTCATAAACCGGCTGTTTGCAACAGAGGTAAATGCACATCTACGGATGTCTATGGTTGAACCATTTACGACGAGTTTCCACGCCGTGTGTATCTTAGTACCAAAGGATACAACATAAGTTATTATATTATTATTTTTTCAGTTTTATAATAATAGTTAAACAGGGAAAAACCGTCACATTTTCAAGTGATGCGTACTTTCAAAACAGTCAGGTCTTGGTTAAAGACTACTTTCAAAACATTCGGGTCTTGGTAGAAGACTATTTTTTATACTAGTAGGAAATATGGGATTTTCTAGGGTTTTCATACTTATACTAAATGTTTCATCAAACATTCACCAGCCTTTCATAACAACTTTTCAAAGCAATAACATTAAAATACTTATGAAATCACCAACTTTATTTCTGATACTCGCTTTCAAAATAACTTTTATTCTCAGGTTACAAGTAGATAGGAACCGATACAAGGTTTAGAGAAGACGGAGCAGTCAAGACTCGTCTTTTAATTTGAGTATTCGTTATGTTGTTTTATACTATGAAATAACACATTTGTAAGCTGAATTATTCTATTAATGCAATGCATGATGTTGTTGCTTGTTTACTACTTTACATTGTTGTGATACATACATGATGTCCTCCGCCCCAGAACGTTTCCGCCGTTCTCGGTTTTGGGGTGTGACATCAGGTTTGTGGAGTACATTGATGGGGCTGGCTAGTAGATCCAGTTTTGTAAATTCTCAGTAAAGTGGTTTTCGCTATGAGTTGGGTCGTTATTGTAGTTGAGTGTTCAAGTGACTGGTTGGTTGTTGGCATTAGTTGAGTTCTGGATAGTCTCCTGAGTTCATTATGGATGTGTTAATTATTTGAAATGGTTGGTAGGATCATATGGATTGTATTAGTGCAGTTAAAATTCTAACTGAGACAAATTTCGCGGACAAAATCTAATTTAAGTGGGGGAGAATTGTAACACCCGTGATAAAAAACGATCAAGTGAGGGCTTGGTGGGATCAAAGATATGACTTTTGGGAAAACTAGGGGTCATGACTTGGTTATGGGAGACCACAGTGTGTCGTATTTTATGCATGATCATGTGTTTAGTTGGTTGCTACAATGCGGCAGCTGTGGCAGCCCAAGCTCATGATTTTTAGGTTTTTCTCCATATTTAAACACTTAATCTCAAGGATTAGGGCATCCTTTTCAGCCTTGAACCCTTTCAAATGACACCCTAGCCTTCTTGGAGTGAATCTTGTTGTATTAGTGGTGTTCCTTGAAGTTTGAAGCTTTGGCTTGCACTTTTGGAAGATGAAGTGGTGTGCTTGCTAGTTAGAAGAGTGATTTATTTCAGATCTTGCACCTCATGCATCTTGTGGAGCTTTCGAAGGTATAAAGCTTCCACCTTTTTGGTTCTCTCATCGTAGATCTAAGATTTATTGAATTTTTTGGTTCATATGCAAGTTTGGGTTGATCTGATGAGATAAAGTTTGCAACTTTATAGCTCCTCTTGGTCCCTTGGTCACTATTCTTTTGGATAAGTAGTTTGATTGTGTTTTAAGATCCATGTTTGAGATTTTGGTCTTATTTTCCCCATTTTGACTTGCATTGGCCATGCATGTCCATGAAGCTGTGATTTTTATGTTGGAATAGAAGTAAGAAGTCCTTCTGGAAGTTACGGATTTGTGGCTTTCGTTATAAAGAGCTTAATGTTTGAGTCTAAGCCTTAAGTTGTCATTAAGGATCTAGGTTTAGAGATCTATACTCATTGGGATGTCTTAATGGGTAAAGTTGAAAACTTTATCCATCAAGACCTTGAGAAGGACTAGATCTGAGCTTTGGAGTGTTAAAGGAAAATAGCTTAATCCATTAAGCTGTAAAGACCTAGTTCCCACGACGTGGAAACTGGGGGATGACCGTCTATTTTTTCGTTTTCTCCCCACGTCGTGGCAATGGGAGGCAATGATGTAGCGACCTGCTGAAGTGGACTTTAACTGTTGACTTTTTGACTAGTTTGACTTTTAGTCAAACTTGGAGAGGTGTTGAGCTATAGCCTGAGATTTAGCTTGTGAATGGTTTAGGAGGTTTGTGTAGCTGATTTTGCGGGGTTGGGAGTCGGGGGGTCTTAACTCTTCATTCAGGTGAGTCATGTCACTATACTTGCCTGTGTGGTAGTATATGCATGTCGACCAGTTGAGTGTTATTTGTTGATTTTTGTTATATGTAAAATGAGTTGCTGATAACTCCAGAATTTGCTGATAATTATTAACTGATTAATATGTTGTATTGTATGTGAAATTTTGGGGAACTCACTAAGCTTTGTGGTTACAGTTGTTGATTAAATATTTTGCAGGTACTTATCGGATTGCGGAGGTGGGACTGTACACATATCTACATAATTATGATTTGAGATTGCATATTATTTTCTTATTAACTCTGATTTCGAAATAATGGCTTAGGAACAAATGGTTGTAACTTTTCTAAAAATGGATGTTATAATATTTTAAAAATGAAAAAAATTAGCCCTGGTTTTTGGGTTGTTACAGTTATAGTAAATAATATCCTTATTGATCTAATCATAGCTATTTGTGAAAAGGTTTGAACATATTCAATGACATGAGTATAATAAAGATCATAGTCAATGACATGAGTATAAGAAAATCTTTTTATAACAAGTCTTGGTAAATGTGTATAGATCTCCATGTATGTATTCTTTCTAAAAGAATTACTTACTCTTTCTAGTCTTGCTATAAGGAGAAAGATTAATCAAGCTATACTTGATTATTAGACATAGATTACATCTTAGTGTTCATGACTCATGGTCATTTATTGGATTCAAGATCTGATATAGCATTTTGGTAGTTGATGGATTTTCCTGAAACCATTAATGAGAGATTTTGTATTTCTCATGTTATAGATGATTCCTACCATATATGCAGACAATTTATGATTATGAATAGTTATTATTCATGTTCAACAATTCATATTCAAAACTAATGCCAACTGTTACTACATCAAGCTATGGTTTTTTAGCGCTTTAAGTTCCATGTGCCTCCCACTTGCTTTGTCATTAGAAGCTTTCTTTATATTAACTCAGCATTCAGAGGAATAAGAGAACTTATTCTTGGTGGGTTTGCATATAATAATCTAAATTCCCTTTTAAAATATTCTATAAATACATGTTTAGTAGATTTTAGGTTTAGAAGCTTTAGTCTAACATACGTTTTAAATCCTTAAAACATTAAGTAAGATAAGGATGGAGCCTTTCCATACCAAATCTTGTAAAGTGTTTTATCTACTTCTCAGTTTGTGTTTGTATTCAAAGTACAATTGATAGTCATTAACACATAATCCCAACAAAATAAAGGAGGATAATTTCCACCGATTATAAAGTAAACCATATCTGGTAAGATTTAGTTCATCCTTTATTACAACTAAGGCTTTAAATGATATTATTGAACTGTATCTCAAATTTATATTTGAAAACTTCAGCAAAGGTTTCACAATTATCTTTTAGCAAGTAAAATATAATTACTACATGTAGGCTGACCGGATCAATAATCTATTGATAAGTTGAGAGCTATTGTAGAGTTGAGTGAACTTGGGTATTATAAGGAAGTTTAAGAAAACAAGTGTTAAAAAAATGTTATTTTCACAACCACGGTCACTTGGCATAAAGGGGTATTTACATTTTTAAATCCCTATATTTGTAGTGTTTGCACAAAGTCTCACGTCTTTATTACATTAGATTGTGGACTACAACTGTTGTTTTGAGGATAATGTCCAAATCCATGATTTAGTTGAATCTTTTCGAGGATACGGATTAATCATGTTCTTCATAAACAAAATTTATATATGTTAAGGTTGTTTGGTGTGCCAGTATTTAGACAATATATTTTTGGTGTGTGGTAGTAACAAGAATGTTAGTTTAAAAGTTTGTTTTTAATTAAAGTTTTATCTAGTTTATTCCACCTTGTTTTTCCTTAGAAATTTTGTTCTAGTTTTTCCGTAAGTTTATTGCATCTTTTTTTACCAATCCTTATGTACCAAGTTTATTTACATCACTTTTAAGTTTTCATTTCAGTTATTTTTAGTCATCTACTTCTATATGGTTCATTCTAATGTTTTCTTCTTCCTTGAGGACAAAGAAAGATTCGTGCTTTGGAAGGTTTGTTAAATGCATTTTATGTGTATTTTAGGACATCCATTCCATGCACTTACAACATATTTAGGCTTTAAATCTCATGGATTATACATATTTTGGTTTTTTTATGTAAATTTACGGAACCTATTGATTCGTATGTTTTTGTGGATTGTTTTCAGGTGGTTTGTAGCTTGGAATGTGCTTTGAAGGATGTTGAGGAGTTGTCCAGATTTAATAAAGAACGAAGCTAAAAGGTAAAAGATTTTTTTTTTTTTTGAAGATTCAAGCCTTTCTAGAGGTTTACACGACCGATTCAACCTATGCCTTCGGTTTAACTCAGTCAAGTCAAGTCTGACAAAACTCATGTATTGGGACACAAAAGAAGTGGCTCAACTAAGTCCCCTACTATAGTAAATTTGACTCGGTCGAGTTGGATCAGAAAAGTCAACATATATGTTTTTAGTCTCGGGGTTAAGTGTCTCGATTGAGTCACTCTTGCCTCTAAGTCAGGGTTTTACTTGTTCCCCATATTTTTGAAAACTATGTATATATGTCATGGTCATTATCTCTAATATTGGTTATTAGAGGCCGAAAGATGATTTTTGGAGCAATGAAACACTAAGGAACACACTTTAGAAATGTTATATATAGTATTTTATTGTTTGATTTGTAAAAAATCCTATTAGTTACGTATTTCAACTATTGCTTTTAGCCATGAACGACTAAAAACCTCTCTTTCCCGTTTCTAATTCTTATTTTGACAGTGTATGTAGTTAATTTTGTCGGGTTGATGTTTTAGACTTGATTTCACCCTAACAATTATGTTTTGATTTTAATAAAGAGCTACAATTTATGCTTTTTGATGAATGAACACATGAATTGGCTTGATTTGTAATAAAGTTAGTTAATTTGTAAGATTTTTTATTGTTTCGTGAATTAACAAAAGTAATAAGCAACTAATTGTTCTTAACTTATTATTAAACATAAAATCACATATTTTTACACTTTAAAGTTTGTAAGAAATATTGAATATTGTTAATAATACTTGTAAACAACTTAATGCAATTTTTCAATCAAAAACAACTAATTGTTCTTAACTTATTATTAAACATAAAATCACATATTTTTACACTTTAAAGTTTATAAGAAATATTGAATATTGTTAATAATACTTGTAAACAACTTAATGCAATTTTTCAATCAAAAATTTAGAGCTTATTTGGATTAGGGTTAATAAAGTTAGGTATAATTATAAAAAAACAAAACAAAAAAAAGAAACTTATTTTAACTTGATAATTTGATGATTAAGGTGATATTAGTGTTTATTAATATTGCTTAGTACCAACTTAGGTTCAAATGTATCTGAACACGATCAATCATATATAAAAACAAGCAAGAAACATGAATCGTCTCAATTCTAATTTTTCATAACAACCCTAACTTTTGTTTATTTTATTTCATATTAATTTTAATCTTCTTTTTAGTTTATAAAAATATCTCATTTTTATTCTAAATGTCGTTTATTTTTTTTTCTCAAGCTAATATACATCATGCAAAGAGGTGTAATCCAATTGTTCTGTGTTCATTTAGATTTGATCTCTATTTTAGTTATATTAATATTTCTTTCTTATAGGGATAATGATTTAAAAGGGTGATATATTTTTCAATTTGTACATGAGTTTTTTTCGTCCACATTTACCCTTTCAACTTGTTAAACTGTACACATTCGGTCCTTATGACCGGCTAATTCAAATTAGCCGGTAAAAATGACTTAATAGGGTAATATATTTTTCACTTTTTACACATTTAGTCCTTAATATTTTTGTACACATTTAGTCCTTAATATTTTTTTTTGTAGATGGACCATTTTTATAATAAATGAAACATTTTTTTGCTTATTAAGCTAGATTTGAGTAGAAATTCTAAGTAAAGGCTTGAATTAATGATTGTCTCACGTAAGATGTCGTGAGAAAAACCTAAAAAAATCATTAATAAGTACTGAATGAGTACAAAAAACAAAAATGACTTATTTTGAAATAAAAAAAAATATTAAGGACTAAATGTATACAAAAATATTAAGGACTAAATGTATACAAAATGAAAAATATATTACCTTATTAAGTCATTTTTCCCGGCTAACATGGAGTAACCAGTCATAAGGACTAAATGTGTATAGTTTAACAAGTTAAAAGGGTACATGTGAACGAAAAAAAACTTATTGAACAAATGTGTATATATTGAAATATATATTACCTTTTTTAAGTCATTATTTCTTTCTTATATTATGACACACATATTAGAAAATCTCAATTAATAATAAACTTATAGAAAATATAGAATAGATGACAAAATAGTCATTTTATCCAACTTAACATATTTAAATTAATGATTTTTAGTTTTAAAATTGGTTGCTAAAAATATAGACCAAATTTACTATCAAATCTTGATATTAATAATAAACTTATAGAAAATATAGAATAGATTACAAAATAGTCATTTTATCCGACTTAACAGATTTAAATTAATTATTTTTAGTTTAAAAGTTGGTTGCTAAAAATATGGGAAATGATTCGTACACAATAGTTTTTTATTATACATAACAATTAATGCATTATAAAGTTGTACAATACAACACTTTAAAGCATAAATTGTTATGTACGAAAGAAAAAATATTGGTTCCCAAAAAATATAGACCAAATTTACTATCAAATCTTGATATCTTTTTTAGCAAGTTGAAATTGTTTTGGACCAACTCCAAACAAAAGTAGAAACCAAATGGATTATTATTATTATTATTATTATTATTTTTTTCTCCATGGAAGTCAACTACTCTAATGATATATAAATAAATATAAATCAAATAATTAAAAACTTTAAAAAAAATATTGTTATACATATTATAATACTATGTTTATTAACATCCACTCACAATATATCTTTTCATTAAAAAAATATTTTATCTATCCTTATATATAATCCTTATATATAGAACCAACTGAATTCATACTTTTGTCCGGAAACTTACGTCGTGAACTAATATATGCTATTTTCATATTCATATTGTAGAAGAGTTAATATATTCTTTCAGATTTTTTTTTTTTTTTTTTTTTTTTTTTTTTTTTGAAATCTCTATATTTGAAACGATGTTTTACAGAAAAATATGTAACCACATTTTAAGGGTGAAATATGTTTATTTTTGTGATAGGACATATAAAGTTGTCTCGGGCGACGTTAAAGTTTTGTGCAAGTGTGAGCCGTTGCCCAAAGAAAAGGATTGTGAATACCTTGACCGGTCAACGTCACCCATTATCAAAAAAAAAACATTAAATCTCTTATGTTATATCAAAAAATATAATACTAATAAAGATCGTTTCACTTTTACATATGTTCACAATAAAAAATGTAATGTAGTAATGAGATTGATTAATAAAACTAATTATTTGACCCAAAATGATTACTAAAAAGTAATTATTTGACATAGAATGATTACTAAAAATTAAGTGATTAAATAATTAGTTTTGTTATGGTTAACTCAAACTAAGCAAAATAATGTAATTTGATCCAAAATTGATCAAGCAAGAATTGATTATTTATTTAAAAATTAAAAAGTGATTAAACAATCACAATCATGTAAAAAACCTCATAAAAATCATAAATTACGTGATAAATCAAATGAAACATTCATAAATGTATTTCAACGATGTTTTGGAAATATAAAAAGGAAAAATTGTAGTTTCAAACGATGTTATCTCCGATATAGTTGTGAAGAAAAAAAAAAGGAATTTGAAAAATTATAACATAGAAACCAGATGTTCTTAAAAATAATATATATATATATATATATATATATATATATATATATATATATATATATATATATATATATATATATAGAGAGAGAGGTTCATTTGAGACCCATAGTTTTTTGTGAGACATGGGGATAACATCTTAGCCTTTGATCAAAATTGATCCTATGGCTCATCAAAAAACGTAATTAAGACTTATTAATTTACCTGATTTGTTAATTAAGGGCATATTAGTCATTGTTAGGTTAAACAGAACATCAACATACCTGTTACAAAAATTAGCTTCATATTCACGTAATCAGGATCTTTATCTCCTTCGATCTTCAAGTCTCATGCCAGATCATCGTTGCTGTAGGATAGATATTCATTGATCGATCAGTTATCCTTCATATCAAAATCTTAATATCAGGAAATCAAGATCTTCATCACCTTGAATAGGTATGTATTTCTACCAGATCAATGTGATTTTGAGATTGACATTCATTGATTTCCCAATTATCCTCTCATATCAAAATCTCAGCTATTAAATTCACGATTTTAGTGATTTGCTAGTTCATCTTCTTTCTTCTTCATCTGATGATTGTTTAAGTTGGAGTCGTTCAATTATAATTGCAAAAATGGGTCAATATCTTCATGATTTTCTTAATCAATTTTGTTCTATTGCAAATTGCAAAGCACACAAGGATAAGTAAGGATCGATTTTCTTCAATTCATCATCAAGAAGGAGCAATTTCTCCATTAGAGCAATTTCAACAACTTATCATTAATAGGAATTGATGTACCATCTATTTGAGGACATAAGAATTGGATTAATTATTTGATACACCAATTGTTTGATGAAATGCCTAAGAGAATAATCATAACTTAAGTTCTAATGCATCTAAACTCTAGACATGCTCCTAATTAACTGCTATCTAGTAGCAATATTATGGCGCTGAAGTGTGAACTTTACATATATAGGCTGAAGATAAGCACAATAAAGCAAAATCGTTACATCAAGTCAAGTGATCATGCACCTTCACTAACCTTGAAATGGAAATGGATACTTATCAAAAGTTTTTTTTTTTCCTATGGTTTGCCTCTAAATGATTAAATCATATATTTGTTGATATACATGTTATTCTTTTTCCATCATATTTAGACACGTAGACTAAATGGTGCATATATGAAAAACTGGTGTAATCATTGTAGGGAAATCTCAGACCATGTTGATGCTTGAAGCTTGAAACATGTTTCCTCATTGTTTTTATTATTTTAATTATTTGAGGGAATGGTTTAGAATATTTACTAT
The DNA here is from genome assembly GCF_051521515.1 of Lactuca serriola. NCBI lineage: Eukaryota > Viridiplantae > Streptophyta > Magnoliopsida > Asterales > Asteraceae > Lactuca > Lactuca serriola. Next base: position 137,972,197 of record NC_136416.1, read on the forward strand.
CCTCCTTGTCAGTAGCATGTGAAGTAAATGATGAATTTGGACCAGTTTAGCATGAAGCGGAAATGGTACTTGGTCCCATTTCATCATAATTTTTTATTACATTACATAGTACATAGTATATTATTTTAATTAGAATAATTGAAAAACATTACTCATATGTCCTTACTTATTCAGAAAATTAAGTTTAGAATACAATTTTGTAAATATTTATACAATAATAAATATAAACATTCAGGAATTAAAGGTTATGTTATCTATACATGCATATTATCATGATTATAGTTATTATATACCATCACTCATATTTCATTACATCGTGTTATTATCTAGTAGTTATTCATCACAATGAAGAAAATCTGCATGCAATGAGGAATAAAGGTTGTGGAACCAAAAGATGGTTAAAGATTATCCTGGAGAAGACTACTGTTCAAGGTCAACAGAAATCAAGATCATGCAAAATATGTGGCGTGTAAGGTCATCATACAAGGAAATCTTTAACAATGAACAAAATTTTCAAGGAATAGTTTGCACAATGTTGTCTATATATGTTTTTTTATTTTTTCATACTAGAATAATTGAACAATGTTGTGTCATCTAATTACATTATGTTTTTATCCTTTCAACATCTAATTAGAATTTGACAAAAAAAATTATGCTCCAAAGTGAGTTTCCCATTTAATTCCACAAATGTATCCATAAATGTTGATTTTAAGAACTTTGATCATTATCCTCCATTTCACCATCTTCGATTTCAACCCTTTCTGTTGTCCATTGTTTTTGAGTTTCTTCAACTCCAACTTGCGCTTTTTCATTTTCTGGCTCATTGGTACTTCAAAAAATAGTACCCGAAAACATGTTATTGAACTTCTTTGCCAATTCCATGTTCTATTTTCATTTGGAAACATCATAATATAATTAGAAACAATTTCTTCCATATTCTCTTTTTCTACAAAAACTTTCTTGAAGACCTTTTCAAACGTTTCTTCATGTTCCTGAAAAACAATAAGGCACTAGAATTATAAGTATAACTTATTAAATGAAATCATAATATTCATGTTGGGTTGAAGATTCGTTTTGAAGATTGCGTCATTGGGCTCGGCTATAAGTCCAATTGTTTTGTACTCCGGTTTGGGCCTGTCCAACCGTGAGTTTGCTAGGTTTACTATATAAGCATATGCTTGCATGCATATTAGGTTAAGGTTTTAAGAGAATAACGATAGCTTTGCAGATTTCTTTATCGTTCTTGTAAACCTTTGAACCCTCTACAGTTGATGTTCTTGATCGAGCTCTTCTGAGGGTTATTTTATAATCATTCGACACGTTTGATTCATTCTTGAGTTGTTCATTGTTTTTACGTTCTTGCTGTTTGATCTTTATTTACCTGTTTAAGATCTAATCGATCTTCTAGATTAAGTTTTAATCTCATCAATTGGTATCAGAGCAGGAGGCTGTGTAATCGATACACTTCTTTTCTGTGAAAAGGTTTCAATTAGGGTTTTTCCGCAATTACTGATATTTATTTAGCCGTCATCTCATTATTGACGTATCTTGATATTTATTGTTTTGCCCTAATCTGATTTATTACAAGTCTGATCTTTGAACAGGTTATTCGATCATAATGGACGATTCGCAATCAAATCCCATCAATATTTCCAACAGCATTGGATCAACCACGAAGATTCCCATCCTATACACCCACGATTATGAAGTCTGGGCGCATCACTTTGAAGACTATGTTATAGGATCTGAGGATAATGGATACCTCATCTGGGAAGCAATTATCAATGGACCGTTTTCTCACTCTGCAACGTCAAGGATTATTAAAACTCAAAAGGAGTATAATGATCTGCTGAAGGATGTTAAAGATATTGCGCAAGATGAAAAGGATAAATTCCAGTGCAATATCAAGGCGTTAAGATTGATAAGATTCGCCCTTTAGTCCGACACTTTCAGGTTGGTAAGCTCATGCACGACGGCAAAGGAAGTTTGGGATAGACTTCGTGAATTATACTCTACAGACGAGGATCTTGAACACTCTATCCAAACCTTGCTCTTATCTGAGTTTGGAGAATTCAGGCAAGGAGCCGAAGAAACTGTGACCCAAACGTTCGATCGCTTCAATCATCTTCTCAACAAGATGATCAAACATGACATTGAAAGGAATCTTATCGAGCAGAAGGTTACGTTTTTAAATGGTCTAAGGTCAGAGTGGAGAGCAGTGGTGTCTACAGTTAAAGCCCATGAGCAGTTTAAATCATATTCTTTGGCAAAACTGGTGGGTATTCTCAAGTCCCAGGAGAAGATTGTGCTGCAGGAAAAGAACGTTGTCTCAAGCCTAGGTTCACTGGCCCTCCTGTCAAAAAGTAAAGCTGTGATGGAGGACGAAGACCTCAACTTGGAGGAGTATGACCTCACTTCTGAGGATTATGCTATGATGGTGTCCAACCCCAAGAGGTTCATTAAGAAGAGATTCCCCAGCAACAAAAACTGAAACTGGCAGGGGAGTTATAGTTCAGAAAAGGTTAACAATGAACCGAAGGTTGAGGAGTCTAAGAAGGAACCGAAGGCAGAAGGTGATTCCGGAGTAAGCTGTTACTACTGTGGTGGGAAAAATCACTATGCTAAGGATTGTGTCCTTAAAAAGATGGCTGAAAAGGATGAGGAAGCTTTGCTGCAGAAAAAGCTTGATGAGATGAGGAAGAAGAAATCTACCGCTAACCCTTCCATGAATGCTCTAATTGTGCAGGGTTCGGTTGCTGATGACGAGTTCGGTGGCGTGGAAGTTTGGTCAACCGACTCTGAAGACGATGAAGTGAGGAAGCCTTCTCATGGAAAGGCTTGTGTGGCTAAAGAGGAGAGCAGTGGAGGCAGGTGCTTGATAGTGTCTGAAGTATCTCAGATGAGGGGATACAACACTGATGGTGGAAGCAATGAACCGAAGGAGCAGCAGGATATGTGCTTTACAGCCAAACCGCTCAGCGTGCAGTTCAACGAGCTCGATGAACTGATCAAGAAGGTACAATCGGTTTTTGTTTCATTTAAAGTACCACAAAGCTCATATGAAGAAGAACTAAAAAGTGTTAATTCACGAATTTCTCATATAGATAGTAGTTTAACTCAAACTCGAGTCACCAATTCTAACCTAACTGATCAATTAAGCAGGGTGTCTTCGAAGAGTAAGGAGCAGCGCATGTGGATCGAGTTGAAGGAGTCTGAATTAGTTAAAATAAAAGACGAAAACATTTATCTTCAAAGAGACAATTTAAAGCTGTTAAAACAGCGAAATGTTTTTGTTTGATTGCAAAACGTCTTTACACTAATATTACTCAGCTTCACTTAGATTGTGAAATAGGACAAAATATTCATCGCATGATTTTGCCCTTCCTTGAGTTTAAGGAGGATGAAATTGATGCTGAAGCCTATAATTGTGAGAGTGTGATATCGTCTGATGACGTCAATCCGACCTATATGTATGGACTGGACAAAATTGAATCTTTCATTAAATCCAAGGACCATAAAGACATGCTCAAAAACCTTTTGGATGAAAATGAAAGACTTAAACTGAGAACCGAAACCTTACAAAAGTTTGACTCTTTAAACGCCAACTTGAGCTCAGAAAACAAAATTGATGTTGAAAATGCATCTGAGCTTAACGAGGATGACAATATGAGTGAAATTTCTGTAGAGGACAAGGTTGACTGCTCAGAATTTGTGAAAAGCGAACCTGAAAACCACAAGAATCTAATTTCAGAAAATTCAGTGGAGTTCGCTCGATTGTCCCAACAAAAGTCCCCGATCTTAGCAGAGAAAGCCGTTATATATCAAAAGGTTAGGACCACTCCAAATCAAGTGTACAAGGTCACAGGAGTAACCGAACATCAGACTGCTGAACTCGCAGCTATTGTAAACGAAGACAATGCTGATGGCTGCGATGAGTTCTTCTGGTCAGCTCCAATCGATAATGCAGATGAAACGGTAGGCTTATCAGAAAGGACATCATGGATAAGTAAAGGTAGACACATACCAGAACCCTTGAACAAGCCAGATAATTTCGATGTGCCAAGTACTAGTGGTACGAAAGACATTCCTCAAGAGAATGGAAGTTCGGCAAAAGAAGACGTTCCCTCTAGTTCCTCAGTTCAAAGTGAAACTCCCACAATTCAAAGTGAACCAGCCAAGGAGAAACCGAAAATGAAAGCCAATATCCATCATCAACCGAAACAGATGAGGGATCAGAAACGTCAAAGGAATCAGAGATACAAGAAGAATCTCTCTGAAAAGAAACAATTCTGGCAATCCCAGAATGCATATTTCTCACATCAAGACAAGAATATGAAATTTGAGAATAATCCTGTCAAAAAGCACGAGAGCCACAACAACCGAAAGCCAAGGTTCGGTTCGGAAAAGAATACCAACCGAAAGCAAAGGTTCGGTTCTGAGGATGACTCCAACCGAAAGCAAAGGTTCGGTTCTGAGGATGACTCCAACCGAAAGCAAAGGTTCGGTTCACAGAACGACTCCAACCGAAAGCAACGGTTCGGTTCTGAAATCAAAAGAGATCAAAACTCTAAGGTCAGTCCCACCAATGATCAAAAGCAAAAGGGTCACCTAGAGTCTCCAGCCAAGAAGTCATCTCAACCTAAGTCCACTCCTTCTCACTCATCTAATTCTTCTAATTCTTCCAATTCATCTCCATCTCGCTCTAAAGTTCACTCAGTTCGTTCTCAAAAATCTCATTCGTCAGCTGAACAAAAGGGCAAACATAAGGTTTCTGAATCCAAACCAGAGTCTAAACTGAACGCACCTAATCCTAATAAAATCAAAGTTTTTACCATCAAAAAGAAAGATGAAACAACTCTAATAAAACGAACATTTCTTGTTGACATCTCTCTTACTATTCCTGTACCTGTGAAAGGCTCACGTGGACCCAAGAAACTTTGGGTTCCTAAATCTGCTTAATTTTTGTAGGTTATAAGTGACGAGCAGTTTGACGAAGAATGGTACATCGATAGTGTCTGCTCGCGTCACATGACAGGGAGGAAAGAAGATCTCAGGGAATACAGGTCTCTTTCAAATGGTGGCAACGTCAAGTTTGGAAACAACTCTTTCGGCACCATAAAGGGATACGAAATGATTACTAATGGTGATTTTACTATAAGGAAGGTGGCATATGTGGAAGGACTACAACACAACCTCATCAGTGTATCTCAGCTTGTTGGAGGTACAGGTCTCAAAGTCTCATTCGACGATGAAGGTTCTGAAATTATTGAGAAGAAGACAAAGAAAGTAATTCTCAAATCAGAGCGTAAGGGTGAAATGTTTCCGCTAAACCTCAAACCCATCAAAGGAGACCCAGCTATATGCCTATTATCAAAAGCACAATCTGACGAAAGCTGGTTGTGGCACCGAAGACTCTCTCATCTCAACTTTAAAGATATCAACAAACTTGTCACTGGAGGCCATGTTCGAGGTCTTCCATTGCTCAAGTTCGACAGAGATCATTTGTGTGCTGCATGCGAAATGGGGAAGCAGAGTCGTCAAAGTCATCCATCTATAATTAACACAAAAGTTGTTGAACCACTCGAATTACTTCATATTGATTTTTGTGGTCCATCATCTATCGAAAGCATCGGTGGTAGCAAGTATATTCTTGTTATTGTTGATGACTTTTCGCGATTTACATGGGTGTTCTTTCTAAAGCTCAAATCTGAAGCGACTCATAAGCTGAAAGTGTTCATCAAGCAGATTGAAGTACAGCTCAAGAAGGTCGTTCGCAACATCTGGAGCGACAATGGTCTGGAATTCAAAAACAGAGAATTTGAAGAATTTCTGGCAGAAAAGGGAATAAGTCACAACTTCTCAGCTCCCTACACACCTCAACAGAACGGGATTGTCGAAAGACGAAACTGATCTTTGTGTGAAGCTTCCCGAACAATGCTAAGGTTCGCTTCCTTACCTCTTTATTTTTAGGTTGATGCTGTTTCTGCTGCTTGTTTTACACAGAACAGGTCATATCTCAACAAGCGATTCACGCTCACACCTTATGAGATTCTCAACAACAGGAAGCCCAATGTGAAATTTTTCCACGTGTTCGGCTCACGGTGTTTCATCTTTAATTCTAAAGAACACTGCAACAAGTTTGATGTCAAAGCCGACGAGGGAATCTTTCTAGGCTACTCTCTCACTTCCAAAGCGTACAGAGTACTAAAAAAGCGTTCGAGAAAAATCGAAGAGACTTATTACGTGACTTTCGACGATAGCTATGTCAAAAGGCTACAGGCCAAAGAAGACACAGCTGGGGAAATCTTTCCTCAAACTGGCCAAGTCACAGTCTCGATCGCTAATCTATTCGAGAAGTTTATGGAGCTATTTGACAAACCAGAGAAAGCTACTCTCTCAGAAGTAGGCGCATCAGACAACAAAGTAGACCATATGAAACAAATTGTCGAAGAAGCTGCCAGGAGAATGAACGAAGGAGGATCGAATTCTGATGAACCTCCATCAAACGATGCTTCAGTCGAGGGGGAGCCAAGCTCACATGTTGAGGGGGAGCCAAGCTCTCCAACTGCAACCGAAAGTGCTTCTTCAACCGAATGTGCTTCACTATCTGAAGATGCATCAACGCCTGAAAACCCAGCACCACAAGAAACCTCTGAACCTCAAGTTTCTCAAAGCATTCTAGAAATCTCATCTATACAGGGGGAGCAAGCTGATATGTCACTCGACTACGAAAGCCAATCCGAGCCAGAAGAAATGATCAATGCTGAACTGGACCCAACCTTTGATCCAAACTACCCTCCTTTTACCAAATGGACCAGAGATCATCCTATCTCTCAAGTGGTTGGTGATGTCTCCGAAAAGGTTCTGACCCGATCACAACTGAAGGCAAAACAGACATCCTTATTTTCCAAAGTTGAGTTTTGTATGTTTAACTCATTCGTATCAAAAGTTGAACCGAAGACAGTTAACACTGCTCTCGATCACTCCGATTGGGTTCAAGCGATGCAAGACGAACTAAACGAATTTGAAAGGAACAAAGTCTGGCGCCTCATTCCAACTCCTCCAGATGCCTTGGTTGTTGGTCTCAAATGGGTCTTTAGGAATAAAATGGACAAGGAAGGGAACGTTATAAGGAACAAAGCTCGTCTGGTTGTAAAAGGATATTGTCAGGAGGAAGGGATTGATTATGAAGAGACTTTCGCTCCTGTAGCTAGGCTGGAATCTGTAAGAATATTCCTTGCTTATGCTGCCCACAAAAACTTCGAAGTTTTCCAAATGGACGTCAAGTGTGCATTTCTTAATGGAGAACTAGAAGAAACAGTGTACGTGGAGCAACCTCCTGGGTTCGTGAACGAAAAATATCCCAATCATTGCTACATTCTGGATAAAGTTGTGTATGGACTCAAACAAGCTCCGAGAGCCTGGTATGAAACGCTAACTAAATTCTTAAAGATGTCCAAATTCAAACAAGGTTCGGTTGACCCAACCTTCTTTCGCAAAAAGGAAGGTAACCACCTTATGATCGTTCAAATTTACGTCGATGATATCATCTTTGGCTCAACGAATCCCAGCCTAACAGCTGAATTCAGAAAGCTGATGGAGACTAAATTTGAAATGAGCTTAATGGGTCCTATTAACTTTTTCCTTGGTTTAAATATTAGACAGGGACCCGAAGGCATCTTTATCAATCTGGAAGCTTACACGAAGACTCTCCTAGCAAAGTTTGGTATGATGGGAGACTCCAAAGTCAAAGTCCCAATGGCATTCGGCACCAAGCTAACCCCATCCCTAGACAAACCGGCTGTTGATATCACGCTCTATCGTCAAATGATAGGCTCACTAATGTATCTTACTGCTAGCAGGCCTGACATCATGTTTTCTGTGTGTTACTGTGCTAGATTTTAGGCAAACCCACGCGAACCTCACATGCTTGCAGTGAAGAACATTTTATGATATCTCAAGCGAACTGCCTCCTTAGGTCTATGGTATCCTTCCAACTCAGGCTTCTTCGTTCAAGCCTACTCAGATGCAGACCTTGGAGGATGTGGACTCGACAGAAAAAGCACCACTGGCAGCTGTCAATTCCTTGACGGGAAGTTGGTTAGCTGGCAATCAAAGAAACAAACGTGCGTGTCGTTGTCTACTGCCGAAGCTGAATACATAGCAGCTGCATCCTGCACCTCCCAAGTGATTTGGATCCAGAGTCAACTTCGAGACTATGGACTCAATATGAAGAAGATCCCACTATATTGTGACTCTGAAAGTGCAATTAGGATCTGTCATAACCCAGTGCAACACTCTAAAACCAAACACATAGCACTGAGGTATCACTTCATCAAAGATCATGTGGAAGATGGAAACGTTGAAGTACATTTTGTTCGAACCACTGATCAACTGGCTGACGTCTTTACCAAAGCTCTTCCTGAAGCATCATTCAACAGAATTTTACAAGGGCTAGGTATGATGGAATCAGAGTCAGTACCTCAAACTACCTCTCAACCTCAAACGTAAGAAGCGAAATTGACCGAACGTTCAGGTTCGGTTACATAATCTGACTCGCTCATCACCACAAAGGTAGTTTTCTTTGTTGTATATTTCTTGTACAAAGTTGTTTATCTTATTGTCAAAAGTATATTCTGATTGCATGTCTCAATTCATTGGTTTTCTAAAATTTTCCAAAACCGAAACCTACCGAAGGTTCGGGTTCGGGTTCGGTTTCTCAAAATTTTCCAAAACCGAAACCTACCGAAGGTTCGGGTTCGGTTTTCCAAAATTTTCTTAAACCGAAACCAACCGAACGCTCGGGTTCGGTTTTCCAAAATTGTCTTTAACCGAAACCAACCGAACGTTCGGGTTCGGTTTTTCAAAATTTTCTTAAACCGAAACCAACCGAACGCTCGGGTTTGGTTTTTCAAAATTTTCTTAAACCGAAACCAAACGAACTCTCGGGTTTGGTTTTTCAAAATTTTCTCAAACCGAAACCAACCGAACGCTCGGGTTCGGTTTTTCAAATTTTTCCCAACCGAAACCAACCGAACGTTCGGGTTCGGTTTTTCAAATTTTTCCAAAGTTTTTTTTTTACTTACTCTTTCCAAGTCTTATTTTTTTTTTCTTGCTTATTTTTTTTAATTATCTTCTTTTCTTTTATTTTTTCTTTCTATATCAAAAACTCAAAAATATTTTTTTATTTCATTTATGTGTTCGTTCGTTTATGGGGATTTAATTGTTGGATTACTTAAGTGTCCCTAGAAGCATGCTGCTGTATGTGTCCCAAGCCTCATAAGATTTTGAATAATAGCCTTAATGACTTGGTATAAACATATCTTGTCTTCCCAATTAGGCTATCACATTTATTCTAATCGTGAGCTACCTCACTCTCTTCTCACATGAGTTAAGAGTTTTCTGCTTGGTCCTTAATTTCGCAGCAGAGGTACTTTAATTTCCTACACCATCTCCATTACAATTCTCCATTACATTCGTTTCATCAACGTAACCCTTGAGACTCTCAGAAATTACCACTGAGGTTTATGGTTACACAACAACTGTGTTTATGATCTCAGTTTCGTGCCACTACGAGCTGAGTGAAACCCAAAATTCAACACCAAATCTGAATTGACGGTGAACAATAAATTTGCTCAAGTTTTCACCAAAGAATTGACGGATGTATCTTACTGAAATCTCAAATTTTTATTTTTGTGTGATTCCTATGAAATTGTTAAACACCATAACATTTCTTCCCTTGGGATCCAGTTTTTAATTTTTTTTGAGATCTTATATTTTCCAAGCCAGTTTAAAATTAATTCCTACCTACTTGTTCAACAGACTACACCGGTCTCACAAGTACTTTGTTCGCTTTCTATCTTATTTCAAGATTAGAATTGTTGCATCAAAGTGAAAGCCACCCTTATGTAGCCTAATTAAAAGAAGCCTTTCAACATTTATTAATAAATGTTTGATCGTCATTTAACGGGAAACCACATTAACACTTTAAGGTCTCTCTTGATCTTGAAGGAAGAGATTCGTGCCCGGAATCATTTGTTTCATGTCTTTATTGACATCACAGTTATTCGTAAAAGAGTTGCTTTATTTCTTTTCTTTTTACACTCTTAGCACGAAAATCTTTGATTTTCCAAAATTCCGGTACTAATAATTACAGGCTGTATTATTGCTTTTGTGGTTAATTATCAAGTTGTGGTCAAAAATCATCCACGTGGGAAATTAATTCAAAAGATGCCATTTTCAAAGATAAGACGAAGGGTTGTTGACTCAGGCGGGAGATCAAAGGATTAAAATTCAAACGGCGGTTAAAAAGGGGACGCGTGCAAATTTGAAACGCCCATTCCTTTACTGACATAATGGACGCGTGTGCGAATTTCAAGTGATTCCTCTCTGGCACTTAAAGGCGCGTGTGGATTTGAAACGGTATGTTCTGAAACGGCGCTTGTTGGGCGGCGTGTTCCTAGGAATCTGACACTCTCTCTCCTACGTGATCATCGCATGCCTTAACTGTCACGCATCTGTCATTCCGGAAAACCATTTCGTATTTCCATAGAAGATTTGAACCGATTTTTCTCTCTCCTTTCACCCACTATAAAAGGCAGTCTACACTCCCATTTACCTCTTTACTGCATCCGAATTTTCAAGAGAGCAAAAATTCCCAAAAGCTTTACTGTTCATCTTCTTCTTCCTACCTTCAACAATGGCAGAATCATCCTCAGTCCATGCCACCTCACACATCCTCCCCATCCGCCCTCAACAATGCTTGGTGATTAACCTCACACCTCTGTCGTACGATTCCTATATGACTCCGATCATCGAGTGCCTGAAGTACTCACAGATCGCTCCAGCACTTTCTAGGGTTGAGTTTGTGCCCATGGAGATTCTATCGCAGGTGTATGCGACTGCACATTACGACAAAGCAGTCGAGAGGGTGTTCTTCGAGGTTGCTGATCACAAGACCTCCATTTCTCGACAACGATTTGGCACACTGCTAGGGTTGGCCGCTAACCCTTCAAGAATTAATCCGGAGACGATTCCGGTTGGGATGCTTTAAAACATGTTTTATAATATGGGGTACACGGAGGCGCTCACCTCCGTCGCAAAGTTTAAGAAATCCTGCTTGCCGCCACAGTGGAACGGCATGTTTACAGTCCTCTTCAAGGGCTTAGCTGAACGGAGCTCAGGATCTAATGGTTCTAGTCGACTGTTCTTGTTGATTATGTATGGCGTTTACAACGGAGTCAATCTTGACTATGGGTTGGTTCTCTGGCAAAAACTCATCCAGAGCCTCTCTTCTTCTTCCCGACACTCTGAGGTGTCGTACGCCCGGTTCTGGACACTCATCACAAAATGGGCGATGGATAAATTTGATATCCCCACTGCTGCTGGTGCATCGATGTCTTCGATCGGTACTTTTCATACCACGAAGATCATCGTTTCTGATGCATCCAAGTTTTCTTTCATTGGCTCTATTCCGGAGACAATGTATGGCGATGTTCCCTCTGACAGCAGGATCATCCGGACCATTAAAGAGTTCAAGGCGTCTGGTCCTAGGGTACTTACACAGGAAATGCTCAAGTCAATCCATGACGCTGACAAGCCTGTTCATAGGGGCAAAAAGGCGGAAAAAGGGAAGCAAGTGACCAAAGCTCCTAAAGGTCCTTCTCCCAAGAAGAGGAAACAAACAAAAGCTGCACAGTCCCCACAGCCGAAGAGAAGGAAGACTCAACCAAAGCGAAAGCTTGTCATCGCTTCTTCTTCGAGTGACTCAGAAGGCGAGAGTTCGGGTTCGGACGACTCTCAAAGAGGCGAAACCCCTCCCAGAGGCAACACCCCACCCCGATCACCTACCCCAGACATGGAAATTCATGTTTCACCAATTCCTTCACCTCCTCAAACAATCCCTACTTCCATTCCCACCATAAACCCCACTACCACCATCCCTAAAACATCTTTCCCTATACCACCACCCATTTTCACAGATACAACTACAACAACTGCAAAGGTTACAACCAACGTATCTGATACGGGGATTCATACCGACGCAACCGAAACACCACCTGTAACTGAACCACCTCAAACCGAACCCCAGCATACAACCGAACCTACCCACACTCAACCACCACCCGAAACTACCCCCACCAACACTCAACCTGAACCTACACAAACCACAACACCCCCACCTTCACCACCACCAACATCTCCAGATCATGCCTCTGATGGAGATAACCCTTTCCTTGGAGGGGAAAATATGACCTTCGATTCGGTCTACTTTAGTCCGTTTCAGGTTCAAAGCGACGATGAGGACGATGCTCCAGTAACAAAGAAGCATCTTAAGGAGCTTAACGAGAAGGTTGACTTACTTCTTGCGTCATCCTCCAACACTCAGTCCTCTCTCTCTGAAGCCGCTCTTCAGAAGATTGTTGATGCCTTCTCCAGGGCTCAACATGATTCTGTCACTTCAACCACTGCAGCCATTGATGCCTCCACAAAAGCTTGTGAGGCTGCGACCGCAAAAGTCGATAAACTATTCTCAGACGCCTCTTCCATGTTGAAGTCCTTACAGGAGAGCGCTGATGCCACAAAGACAACGTTGGAACCAATCGTTCAACAATTGGCCGCATTTGTCTCAACGGAGTTACAGTCGTTCGCTACTCTTCGCCAATCCATCAGCGACGACAACTCGGCCCTTCGTGCCTCCATTGACGAGCGCCTCGCTAAGCTTCAAGAGGATCTCGCTGCCGAAAACTCGTTAATGGACGTTTTAGCAAGCAAAACCACCGCCCTTAAGGTCAAGAGCACTCAGCTTTCAAACTATCAGCAACAGATTGAAGCTCTTCGATCCGAATGGGAGGTTATAAAAACTTGTGTTTCGGATGTACACGCTGCCCTATCCAACATCCTGGAAGCACACGATCTGATTCTCAATCATTCGGTGAGGCGAACCCTTGCTGAAAAACTTACTCCTGCCATGGACCTTCTCAGCAAAATCGAAGGCTTACCTAGTTTCGTGTCCAATCCGAAACAAGGGGGAGAAGTGAAGTCCGGATCGAAACCACCTCCTTCCTCAAAAGCTGCTCACACAACTGAACCACCTCCGATTGGTCAAACTTCGGGTTCGGGTGTGAAGGATAAAGGAAAGAATATAGCTGAGGAAGAAGATGAAGATGATAAAGAAACCATTGCTGACTTGCTTAAACGCAAAAACAGTCGCAATGTGGATAATGATATCAATCGTGTGGTGCGCGAAGCTGAAGAAGCCGAACGCAAGAAGAAAGAAGCCCACGATCTCCTCGAGAGCAGGAAGAATCTTTTCCCTGCTTGGACTCGGGAGAGAATGATAAAGGAGGCCATAGATACTCATAGCATCCTATGGCTCGAACCGGTGATCTCCTTCGACTGTAATAATTCTGTCGGTTCGCAGTTTGATATGCCGTTGACTCGAAAGGCGTTTATCTTCCACGCCTTCTCCAACTTTTGAAGTCCCTCATCCGAATCCTGAGGTCGATAGGGAGTTTATCGAGTTCTATCTGAAGGCCGCTCAACCACAGTACCAAATATGGAGCGCTCAGAAGATCGTTAATGTTCGGGTCTTAAAGCCTTATACCGAAGGGAGATTCATTAACGTTCGGTTCAGGGTGATAAGAGGGTCTACTAGAACCGAACATCTTATATCATTGGCAGATCTACCGAACCTAAACCCTCATGATTGGATCGTTTTGCACAACATCCTTTTGACGAATGAAGCTGAATATGGTCCAATTATAGACCATCTCAAAAGGATGATTGTTTGTTACATCATGGAGGTCGCCTTGATGGACCAGGAGATAGCCACTGTCTTCAAGAAGAAACCGAAGATAGCTCCTGTGGGATCCGACAGTGATCTCAATCAAATGAAGATGGGCAAGATTGACCCGAAGCGCAATTCGGTCATGTTCACTAGAGCAGAAGGACAAAAATGCCTCTTTGCTTTAGCGGATAAACATCTTTACACCAATGCTTGTCTTGAGCATGTACTGTCGATCATCCGTCGGTGTAAAGAGAATGCAGCAGACGATGTCAAATACTTAAACGACATGATCCAGTGGTACATCAGATTCAGACAGACGATACTTGCTCTTATCTCTCGTCTGTTCCAGACTGTGAAGAAGAAGGTACCTGCCGCTGCTGCTGGCCCAAGTAAGAAGTGAAGATCTCGCTCCAATTGACGCAAAGGGGGAGATTATTGGGTTGAAGATTCGTTTTGAAGATTGCGTCATTGGGCTCGGCTATAAGTCCAATTGTTTTGTACTCCGGTTTGGGCCTGTCCAACCGTGAGTTTGCTAGGTTTACTATATAAGCATATGCTTGCATGCATATTAGGTTAAGGTTTTAAGAGAATAACGATAGCTTTGCAGATTTCTTTATCGTTCTTGTAAACCTTCAAACCCTCTACAGTTGATGTTCTTGATCGAGCTCTTCTGAGGGTTATTTTATAATCATTCGACACGTTTGATTCATTCTTGAGTTGTTCATTGTTTTTACGTTCTTGCTGTTTGATCTTTATTTACCTGTTTAAGATCTAATCGATCTTCTAGATTAAGTTTTAATCTCATCAATTCAGTTGAATAATAAGTTATGAAGTAACATACAATATATCATATCAGAATTGTAGAATATCAATTATGAACCATAAGCATGTCATATCAGAATATCTAGAATTATAGAAAATGGCAACGTACTTTAATCTTTCTACTACTATAAACAATGAACTTTACTTCTTACTCATTATATCAACATACTTTCATTTCCTAACCAATATAAGCAATATGTAACTTGAACCTTGTAATGTGATAATAAGTGTTAGATTACATCTTGATATTATCAGTTACAAATGAGGTCTCCATATGAGGTTTAGCAAGTTTAATTAGATACTCACATTCAGCCTATGACTGCTAAATGACAACAGAACAAAGGATTTGACAGTTTCTTAGAATATTTGGAATAAATAATTTAAAACAAATTTATATCTTTAGAATATTAAGAATAATTAACCTAATTATAGAGATAACTGGTTTCAAGGTATGATATTTACATCTTCCATCGATTCGCCATATAGACATCAATTTTCAGAAAAATCATCATCAATTTCTCTCCATTACAGACATCTATTTTCCAAGGTTGTAAAAATCGTTCGACATTAGCTAGTCGATGGACTAGGGTTAAAGGATTAATCGGCTAGGCGGAGATTAATCGGGGGATTAATCGAGGACCATTAATTGGTAATTTGTTAGATTTTAAAAAATTAAATATGACTAATATCATATAAAAGTTCATAAATTCCACTAATATCATAGCAAAATAGGTTAATATGATAAATACAACACTAATCATACCTCAAATAGTTTTTATTGAGATATAAATTCTTCAAAGTGTTAAAATTTCATCGGGTTCTACTATTTTAGTCAGTGTATATGCAAGGATTAATCGCTATGCGCTCTCTAATCGGTCGAGTAGCGCCTAGGGATTAATCGGAACCTAGTCGGGATTTTTACAACACTGCTATTTTCTATATTTCATATTACAACATCAGTTTCCAACAATTAATCATCACATAATTTTGCTATTACTAAAGGATTATCAAGAAGGGTTGATTTTCAACAATGCATTATTAAAATGGGAATGAATAGGATACTAACTCTAATATACTAAATCAGAAAGGCTAGAATATTCTACTAAAAGCTAATATATAAAAAATAATTCCTAGAATATTTTACTACACAAATAAAAATGACTAGAATAATATGATATATAAAATCAAAATGACTAAAATATTGTACTAAACATAAATGTTCTAAAATTCATCATCAGTTTCTCTATTTCAGACATTGATAAGAAATTTCGATATTTCAACATTAATTTTCAACAATTCATCTTCAATTTCTATACTACTGAAGTATTATCATAAAGGATTGATTACCTATAGATTCTATATAATTTCATATCAGAACATCGATTTTTAGCGATTCATCATCAAATAATTTTGCTATTACTGAAGGATTATAAGCAATGTTCAATTTTCAACAATTTAATAATTTATCATAAACTTTGATGTTACATAATATTATCAACTCATCGGCAATCGGTTTTCAGCAATTCATGATAAAAATAAGAATGAGCATGATACTAAACAGAATGGCTAGAATATTACATAAGGAATTTCTAGATTTCAACATTTATTTTCTGCAATTCATCATCAATTTCGATTTAGAATATTACACCATATACTAGAATATCACACCTTATAATATAATTTCATAATATTACACATTAATATCATAATATTATACATAATTTTATAATATTATACATTAAAATTAGAAAAAAAAATATATGTTAATTATTTGGATTTCCTATAAATCATTCTAGATATTCATGTTACATTATATGTTTTAAATTTAGAATATTACATATACTATTAATATCTTATATAATATAAGTTTATTTTACACAGTAGAACCTAATTTTTGGAATACTACACTTTAATATCAGATCACACACAATTTCATAATATTAAATATTAACAATACAATATTAAATGTTGAACATCTAGAATAACTAGAATTATAACACATCAATGAGTGTTAAAAAAAGTCTAAATTTAGTAAGGCATTATTTTATTAGAATCTTTTACATATAACTTAGATTATCTTAGAACATTATGCATATTATTCTAAATGAACACACAAAGTACAAAATTATTCAATTAGAATATTCTACATATACACATTAATTATGTCTTATTAACAATACATATAAATTTAAATGAAATCATAATATTCAGAATAATCAACTTAAAACAATTCACCTTTTGCAAATCAAAGTATTCTAATTATAATATTATACTTCTATTCATGTTAGTACTCAACCTATAACATTATTCTACAAGAATATTATATATGTACATTCAACATGCATATCGTTATCTAAGAACAATCGATATGTATAGAAAACATGTATATTATTTGTTTTAGAACAATGTACATGTAGATTAGAACTAATCATATTTCCAACCATTATATTAAGCAGTAATCATATTACCAAACATATAATTAAGTAGTCATGATATAATCGACAATACCAATTGATTTACAAAACATTAAGCAATCATTAATATCTAATTTATTCAAAAAACATAAAAGAAGAAAATGTTTTCATGTTAGATAACCATATTTCCAAACATTCAAACTTGCAACAATTCTAATTTTTACTCCTTTCCAGTGCATCCCTTGCTTCAATTCTTTATTTCATCAACCTACATCAACAAAATCAAAATTACTCACTTGGTCGCCATCTTCAGCTTTCAACCCTTTCCGATGTTCCTTGTTTCTGAGTTTCTTTAAATCCAACCCACTCTTTTTCATTTTCTTGATTACTGGTACTCGAAAACATAATATCTAAAAATAATTCCAATATTTTAAAACATCATTAAATATTATAAATTTTAGCTTGAAAATTACGACATAAATTCTAAACAACACATAAAAATCATTTTTTTTATAACAAACATACATAACATTACCAAGTACACTTCATTACAAAAATGCCCAGAAACAAGCCAATGATAACATAAGCCAAAAACATGGATAAATGGTGAGTAGACATACCATTCCTTTCAATATAAAAGCAAATTCCTTTGCATCATACTTGTTGCTTTTCATTTCTATAACAAGATGTGTGAAGTTATCAGAGAGCTTTACATCATCTTGGACTTCTACAAAGTTCACTTGATTAAGAAGATTGTAAAGTTCACTAACAAGCCTCTGTTTTGATTAAGAAGATCATGTTACAAATTATCTTAAACAAGTTTAGAACAACAAACATCAATCACTCGTAACATTATCAACTAATTTATTCTACTATAGAGTAATATATATTTTTTAAACTACTGTACTTATTGTAAAGTATCTTAAGTTAACAGCAAATTTCAAACAATTACAGCAAGCTAAAACATTAATAAGTAAATATTCTTTTATAAAATATCTGAAGTTAACAACAAACATTATCACTTAGAACAACATCATAACAATCAAAATAAACCTAGTTGCAGTAAATAAATTTTATAAAAAAAACTATAAACCTACCTACTATAAACAAGTTTATTGATAACTTTGACTACAATAAAGCTATATAAGACATTTGGTATCAAAGATTTTGAAATTCTAAAATTGATTGCTAACCCTAGCCACATTAAGTTGGATCAAATACTAACCATAGGTGTAGTGAACAAGTAAATTACTATAGTACATAATTTCACAATAGTGTTTTATAAATCATTATCATATAATATCCAGAATCAGAATCGAAATCAGAATCATAAAAACAAACTAAACGAGATATTAGTGTCATCTAACCTAATTTTTGAACTATATGATCAAAATCGGAATCAAGATATTCAAAATCAGATGTATCCGAGCATTGATTTGTGGTAGAATGAAATTGAGGTTTTCAAAATGAGAATCAGAATTAGTTTCTTCAGGTTATTCTTGAGAGATTTGAAACAAAATTTTACTGTGAACGAACTTTGAATTGATGAAAAAAAATGTAATCATGAGTTAGAATCTGAATCAGAACATTGAAAATCAAAATGAGAATGAATCATAATCGATTCTTAGGGTTTTTGAAGAAACATTTCATAATCAAAATTAAATTGATTCAGTGATTTTAGGAAGAGCAATGTGAAGCAGAATCAAAATGAAAGGAGATCGAATCCAGGTAAGTTTTTCGATCAAGATTGCAAATCAAGAAAAAGGATGCTTTTTAGGGTTTGTTGGAGGGCGAGAGTTTTCTCATGCATGAAGAATGAATGAATATGTATGACTCACGATTGCAGATCAATTAAAACCAAAGTTACGATACTACCCCTCTGTGTCTTTCATTAATCCCAAAGTTTAATAGAATTTCAAAAATGCCACCAATTCTATATTGTTCTAATTTGATTTAATCTCATCCATAGATCATGGTAGATGAATGGTCCAGATATTGTCCCTATGTCTCACAAAATATCATTATCTCATATTAACTCAACGCTATATATATATATATATATATATATATATATATATATATATATATATATATATATATATATGTTCAGGTTCATTTGAAATCATTCTAATTTTGTGAGACCGTGAGACCAAATCTAAAAATATTTTTAAAATGCAAAATAAATGGAAAACTCCAAACATTCTTTTTTTAAATATTATTTTCGATACTTGAATTAACTAAAAAAAATAAAAAAATCCCGTTTTTTTTTTTAAAAATACGTGAAATATTCTAATAGAATATTATACTGACATATTCTAAAAAATAATTTTAAAATGCAAAATAAATGGAAAAATCTAAAAATTCTTTTTTTAAATATTATTTTCGGAACTTGAATTTACTAAAACAAATAAAAAAAAAACTAAAAAAAAATCCCATTTTTTTTTGAAAAATACATGAAATATTCTAATAGAATATTATACTGTACATATTCTAAAAAATAATTTTAAAATGCAAAATAAATGAACAAATCCAAAAACTCTTTTTTTAAATATTATTTTTGGAACTTTAATTACCAAAAAAATAAAAAAATAAATAAAACAAATAAAAAACGCGTCTCACGGTCTCACAAAATTAGGCCATCTCACATGAACCTGTACCTATATATATATATATATATATATATATATATATATATATATATATATATATATATATATATATATATATATATAGGTTTATGTGAGACGACCTAATTTTGTGAGACCGTAAGACGCAATCCTAGCCACACATTTAGTATATAAAAAAACATTTTTAAAATACAAAATAATTGAAAATTTTCGAAAAAAAAATTTCAAATATTTATTTCGGAATTTATATTTTCCAACAAAAAATTAAAAAAATACAAAATAAAAGAAATTAAAAATACATTTTTTTACAAATTCTAGTAGAATATTAAAATATTATGCATATATGACAAATCTATTAGAATATTCTAACATTCTAAAAATCACATTAAAATATTTATAATGTAATATTCTATTAGAATATTTCACGTATTTAAAAAAACGGTTTATTTATTTATTTTAGGTAATTAATGTTCCGAAAATAACAATTAAAAAAAGAATTTTTGGATATTTCCTTTTATTTTGCATTTGAAAATTAATTTTAGATTTGGTCTCACGGTCTCACAAAATTAGCATGGTCTCAAAGGAACCTAAACATATATATATATATATATATATATATATATATATATATATATATATATATATGAGATCGGTTGAGAACTCATAGTTTTTCGAGAACCAGATAACTAAAAGTGGAGCGTTGCATTAAAATTAATTCATTAAGGATATGATCGTCATCTTACCAATCTCATTTAATGTTTAATTTTTTGTGTTATTGATTATATTAATATAAATGTCTAAAAATTTACACAATATATAAAATTTTCGAAGTTTTTTAAAAATAGTATTTTTCGATTTTTATTTTAAACAATGTGCAGATTTTTTAATTTTTTATAGAAAACATGATTTTTGAAAAAAAAATAAAGAAATATATATATATATATATATATATATATATATATATATATATATTTTAAAACTACATTTTTATAAAAAGGTGCAAATTTTTTAAAAAAATGCAATTTTTTTCAAAAAAAACTACATCTTTTTTTAAAGAAAACTACATTGTTTCAAAAAAATACTGCAAGTTTTTCCGAAAACTATATTTTTTTTTAAAAAAAAATTGCATGTTTTTTAAAGAAAGCTGTATTTTTTTCAAAAAAAAAAAACTGTATTTTTTTAAAAAAACTAAATTTTAAAAATCAATAAGTTAAAAAAAACTAGGTTATTTAAAAAAATACTCTAATTTTTTTAATAATAAAAATCAAAGATTAAAGTGCATATATGTATAATTTTTTCAAATGCATGTATGCATACAACATATTTCTTATACTATAATATTTGTAAGTAAATCATAAAAAATTCTCATTTTTATTAATTAATCTATAAACATTATAATACAACTTTTATTTGATACAAAATAAAATATAAAAAATAAAAAATGCTACAAATTTCAAAGCATTTTCATGTCTTCGTGTCAATATTTCCTTATTTTCTTCAATTTATCATCTTTCTCAAAGCATTTTCATGTCTTCGTGTCAATATTTCCTTATTTTCTTCAATTTATCATCTTTCACTTCTTCAATATTCACCATAATTTCTTCTAAATCTACAAGAAAATTGAAAAAAAATGATTGATACAAAAACACTCACAAAAATACATATGTGATTTTCATGTGAATCACATGCGATTCACATATGAATCACATCCGATTCACATATGAATCACATTTACATATGACATATATGTAAATCACATGTGATTCACATATGAATCACATGTGATTCATATGTGATTCACATGTAAATCACATATGATTCACATGTGAATCACATATGATTCACATGTGAATTAAATTTGAAACGCTAAAAGGAAACAAATTAAAATAAATAATAAATAATTAAGATGATTCACGTGTGAATCACAAGTGATTCACGTGTGAATCACAAGTGATTCACGTGTAAATCACAAGTGATTCATGAAGCTCAATAGAGAAGCAATTACCACAAATCGTATGTGGTTAATTAGCTAATAGATAAAATATAATGTAAATTTTGCTCCTTTTGTAGTTTTATTAATCTTTTTTTAAATACAATGTCAACAAACACCACATTTGTAGTTCATGAATCGAAAAAATCAGTCTTGTAAATCCATAACCTAATGCAATTGCAATGCAATCATGCATTAATCTCATAGGTTTTAAACCTGCAATATGTGCAGCATCAAGATAAGCTTGCCTTTGTAAGTCTGTAAAATATGATGGAATCCCAATCACACAGCTTGAAATAGAGGTTTCAAGGTTTTTCTCTACCATTTGCTTTAAATTTGCAAACAACATTCCCAAAATCTGCACATGTCTATAAGTGTGTTTCTCATTCAAGTACTGTAAGTGAATCAGAACACCACCATCAGAAGCTTCACTGGTTTCAAAAGGTAGTAACTTAAGATCATCCTGCACTAGTGGATTCTTGTATTCACTTCCAGTTAACCTTTTAACTTGAGAGATAGTAGATCTAGGGTTCATAGTAGCAGATGCAGCTCTAGCAGAACCCGAAAACCTTTGCTTCTCACCAAAACTCACCACAACAGGTGTCTCGTGAATTGATTCGTCATTCAACAATACATCAATCCCACAGTTTTTTGCAGTAACGATTCACAGTTTTTGTTCCCAATATCAAACCCAACCACAATCATTTCTAAAATTTTAAGTTTCAGCATAGTTTATTACGCAGAAATCGATTCAATTACAATGGCTTCACCTAAATCATGTTAACAAAAAAATCAATCCATATAACTCCAAATTAACCATGGAGATAGAGAGAAACAGAAGTTCAGGTGATAATGTGGCATTGACTATTGAGAGCGAGACTCCTTACCTAAACCTACCGAAATGTGTAATTATCAGAATTCGAAACGTAATTCTACAATCAAAATTTCTTAATTAAAACCCTAATGAGTTCTGTAGTCGTATATTTTAGAGGATAAACGGCGAACACGCTGACGGAGGGTAGCAGCGGAGGAAAAGAGAGACATGCCTTGATGTCAAAATGAAGGCCTAGAGGCAGACATAGAAATCAATTCGAAGGGATATAGGTGGATCAGATCTCTGGTATCGATGGTTAGCAGAAAGGGGAGGGAGGCTGGAGAATCTTCGATGGAGATAATGGCACACCAATGTAGTACTGATCTTCGAAGGAGAGGTTGGAGGATCTCTCGATCTCTTTTCGATGCTTTCCCAGGTGGAGCCACCGTGAAGACGAAGCAACAACGATGAAGACGTGAGAGAGATAGAAGATAAGAATCGATGTTAAATAATGAAAGAAATGGTTTTCTAAATTAATTAAAACAACTACTAATTATATTTTTCATACCCAATATACCCCTGTTATTTTATATAAAAGTCTAAGTTACCTTTGATCTAAGCCATGAAAATTTTTGATCTAACGTTCCACTTTTAGTTCTCAGGTTCTCGGGAAACTATGAGTTCTAAAATGATCCTTCCTCTCTCTCTCTCTCTCTCTGTATATACATATATATATATATATATATATATATATATATATATGTATATATATATATATATATAGGGTTAGGTTATTGTGTTCTAACTATCTATTGTGTACATGTAGGATTCATTGTGGACCAATCATTTTAGTTATTTGAAGAGAGTAATTAATACATATTACATGTTGAAGATATAATAAGTATTAATTAAATCTTCTGCATTTAATTTGCATTAATTCATTTTCTTAAAATAATTAAAATGATTGGTCCAAAATCAATCTTACATTCACACAATAGATAGGAGAAACATTTGAACCTAACTCTCTCTCTCTCTCTCTATATATATATATATATATATATATATATATATATATATATATATATATATATATATATATATATATATATATATATATATATATATATATAGTTGAGTCTAGGAGTTGTGTCATTGGGCTTTTGTATTCGGTCCAATATTATCACGGTTTGGGCCTGTCTAGCCGTGTTTTTGTTATTAGGGTTTAGTATTTATGGTTCATGCATGCATCGTCATTAGAATGTTTCTTGATTATTATCTCTTTTATTGTACTGTAACCCTAGCAAACCTCTACAGTAGAAGTTCTTGGTCGAGCTCTTTTGAGGAGTTGCAGATTCAATCATTCAACACTTGTTTGATTCATTGTATGTTCATACTTATTTACTTTCTGATTTACTTGCTAAGAATCTAAACGATCTTAATAGAATTGTCAACTCATCAGTTGGTATTAGAGCTGGAGACTGTGTAATCCATATGCATCTCTTCTATTGAAGAAGGTTTTAGGGTTTCCTCTATCATTGTTTTCATTAGATCCATCATCTTGTTATTGACGCAACTCTTAGATCTCGATCTTACCCTAACTCAGTTTACTAATCTGATTCTTGGCAGGTTATCAAACCGAATCATCATGTCACACGACGACTCTCAATCAAACCCCATCAACATATCCAACAGTATTAGATCTACCACGAGAATCATGATTTTATACACTCATGATTATAAATTCTGGATGCATCACTTTGAGGACTATGTTCTTGGTTCAGAGGAAAATGGGTATCTAATTTGGGAGGCGATCACCGTGGGTCCGTTCGCTCATTCTGGAACAAGTAAAATCATCAAGATGCAAAAGGAATACAATCAAATTATGATTAATGTAGAGAAAGTTCCTCAAGACGAAAAGGACAAACTGATGAGCAACATCAAAGCTATGAGGATGATCATATTTGCCTTACAATCTGATACGTTTCGTCTAGTTAGTACATGCACAACAGCTAAACAAATCTAGGATAGGCTTAAGGAGCTATATTCTACAGATGTGGATTTAAAGCCCGAAGAAAAACTTATTCAAATGTTTGATCGTTTCAATC
Source organism: Lactuca serriola (assembly GCF_051521515.1). Taxonomy (NCBI): domain Eukaryota; kingdom Viridiplantae; phylum Streptophyta; class Magnoliopsida; order Asterales; family Asteraceae; genus Lactuca; species Lactuca serriola. Next base: position 137,996,758 of record NC_136416.1, read on the forward strand.
ATCTTCTCAGCAAGATGATTAGGCATGGAATTGGAAGAGAGGTAATCGAGCAGAAGGTCACTTTCATGAATGGCCTGAGACCTGAATGGATGGCGGTGGTTTCAACTGTAAAAGCTCATGAGTAGTTCAAAACCTATTCGTTGGCAAAGCTTGTGGGAATACTCAAATCACATGAAAGCGTTGTGACTAAGGAGACAAATGTGGTTTCTAGTATAGGATGTTTAGCCCTTCTCTCAAAGGTCAAGAGTGTGGCTGAAGAAGAAGAAGAGTTGGATCTTTCTGAATATGATCTGACAAACGAAGAATATACATTAATGGTCTCTAATCCCAAGAAGTTTGCTCGTAAAAAGTTCCCTACCTCCAAGAACCGAAACTGGCAAGGGAGCTACAGTTCTGAAAAGGCGAAAGACGAGATTAAAAATGTTCCTCGGCAAGAAGAAGCGAAGAAGGAGAGCAAGCTTGTAGGTGACTATGGATATGATTGCAATTTATGTCATGGGAAAAATCACTTCGCCAAAGATTGTATGTTGAGAAAGCTATCCGAAAAGAAGGATGGAGAAGATGATGAAGCGTATCACCTGCGCAAACTGGAAGAAATTAAGAAGAAGAAAACCATTAATAATTCTATGAATGCTTTAATTGTGCAGGAAAACATTGTTAATGATGAGTTCGGAGGCATAGAAGTCTGGTCTACAGACTCTAAAGACGAAGAAGTTCGCAAGCCCACGCATGGCAGGGCTTTTGTGGCGAAGGAAGATAACTCTGAGTTTGCTGGAAGGTGTTTAATGGTGACTGCTGGATTGTCACAAATGAGAGGCTACACAACCGATGGTGGAGGTGAGGAGGCGAAGGAAAGAGAAGACAAGTGTTTCGCTTCCAAACCGATGGGTGAGTAGATCAACGAATGCGATCAGTTGATCAAGAAGGTACAATCCATTCTCGAATCACTAAAAATACCAGTCACGAACTATGAAAAGGAATTAAATGAATTAAAATTCAAGTTATCTAGTTTAAGTGGTAGTCTAAAACAAAATTTCCTAGCAAATTCTAACCTAACTGATCAACTCAGCAGGGTGTCTTCTAAGAGTGGGGAGAGAAGGATGTGTATAGAGAAGAAGGAAGTGGAGTTAGTTAGGCCGAAAGATGAAGTGATTTATTTGCAATGTGATAATCTGAAGCTTTTGAAACAAAGAAACATTTTTTTCTTGATTGTTAAACGTTTATATACTAATATCTCTTAATTGCATTTAGATTCTGAGACCGGTAAAAAGATTCAGAAAATGATTTTGTCCTTCCTAGAGTTAAAGGAGGACGAAGTCAATATTGATGGTTATAACTATGAATCTATTGTTTCTTCAGATGAAATTTCTGACGCCTATAAGATCAGTCTGGACAAAATCGAGTCCTTTATTAAGTCCAAAGACCATAAGGACATGTTTAAAAACCTTTTGGACGAAAACGATAAATTGAAAATCAAGACCAAAACAATGCAGAAATTTGACTCATTGAATGCCAAGTTGAGTTCAAAAAACTAAATAAATGTGGAAAACACTTCTGAATTTGATGAGGACAGTGATATGAGTGAAATATTTGTAGAGGATGAGGTTGACTGTTCAGAATTTGTCAAAAGCAAAACCGAACCTACCAAAGGTCTTATATCTAAAAATCCGGTTGAGTTTGCTCCAATGTCTCAGGTATACACCACAACAGGGGTCACTAAGAAACAAACAACCGAACTTACAGCCATAGTAAACGAAGACAACGTGTAACGCCCCGATTCTCAGGTATTGTTTAAATAAGATTTATTGGGTTAAGCTCTACTCGACGAGATGGTTACCCTACTCGTCGAGTAGCAGCGGGGTGGGATCACGTGTTAAGTGACCTACTCGACGAGTCCATATTCGGAATCGGGGAGTAGGAGCTGGTAGATGAAACCCTAAATCCTGGGGTTTGCACCCCTATATCGATAGGGTCTACGACACCAAGGCCGACCCTTTATTTGTTTTTGTTATGGTATGCTACATGTGGTTATGAACTGTTATATCGGAATCAGGGTAGACAGTATGTTATGCTCTTATGATCCGTAGGGATTTGTATGTTAGTGACCTGCTAGTCGGTGCTCTAGTTAGTAGAGAATCCTATGACTGATGATCAGTGAGATAGACATGTTTGGTGTTTGTATATGCCGATATATGATAGTTATGCGCACATGGTAATTTGCTTGATTGGTTGGGTTGAGGTGGTCCTGCTTTGTGTTGAAGGCCAACATACCCTATGAGCGGTCCGGGGAGACTGTAGGCCCACATGACGGACTAGTCATGTCGAAGGCTCGGGATAGATCCAGATAGACTGTAGGCCCTATAGGGCGGTCCAGTCAGGCCGATGGCCCAGTATGCATGTTTATTGATTGATTGATTGATTGATTGATTATTACTGATATGGTATTGTTAGGGTGGTATTGGTATTTTAGGGGTAACTCATTAAGCCCTCGAGCTTACAGTTTTCAGTTTATTGTTTCAGGTACTTTAGGAGGTCATGGCAAGGCGATGGCATGACCGTACCGCTCCTCATCCTTATGTTATGATTTTGGGACACTCTGATGGATAATGATTTGAAAACATTTTTGTAAACAATGCTATTGATTTTTATTTATGATTGAAAAAGTTTAAATTTGGCGTAAAATTTATGGATGTTACAAGTTGGTATCAGAGCCTTGGTTTGAGTGAATTGGAGGAACACTCGTGTGAATCTAGTCTCAAATCAAGGAGATTTTCGGAAAGTATGTTTTTAAAATGGTTTTCAAAATAAAGGATGGAGGATGCAGAGGGTACGATCAACCGGAGCCTGTAAGTAAACCCCAAAATACCATACATTTATTTGATATTATGATATGTTAGAACATCATGCTAGTGCTAGGCTAGGGGTCTTCAGGAATCGCAAGATAGATTTGCCTGATTATATGATGCCTATTAGCCTAGGGTTTCTTGTATGTGGAATTGACATCATAACTGTAGATGTTTAGTGTAGGCATCACGGCTATGCATAATAAAGACCTTATAGCCTGAGAATGTTGATTCGGCCTTCGGGTAGGATTGGATATTCGAAAGTATATTGGGTCCAACGTTATGTGCAACTAGCATGCACTAGCACTGCAGGGGATGATGGAAGTTTCATGGATGTGTGAGTCATGAGAAGTGGTGAGACTAGATGCGAGATAGTTGGTATTCCTCGAAAAGTGAAGGTTGAGCGCATTTCTAGGTTGATGATATTGTTAGGGCATTGTGGTGATACTTGAGACAAATATGGGTAGGTGTGGAAGGTAGTATGGGCCCGTACTACTGAAAGCACAGGACCCATACGCGTAGCAAGGAAATCACAACCCCTAGGGTTTGAGGGTTTGGGTCTCCCGACATTAGGTTATTTATATGATGACTTGTATATATATATATATATATATATATCAATATGGTGGTGACAAGACGTGTTGCTTCTGGATCCGGATCAGGATCGCGATCGGGAGACGGAGGGTTGGAGGTGCCGGTAGCACCTGAGCCCATGGTACAGATAGGGACCGAGGAGCTGGATGCCAAGATCCGAGAGATTATGCACGACGAGATTGCTGTAGCGTTCCGAGCGTAGCTACCAGAGATGTTTGGGTCGATTAAGACCGCGATGGTCGAGTACTTTGATGAACGATATGCAGCTCTAGCACAGACAGCTGCCGCTGCAGCCACTTCGGCTATAACTGCGGCAGGGGTTGGAGGAGGAGCCAGCAGGGCTTTCCAGTACCGGGACTTCAATAATACGAAGTCCCCGACATTTGATGGTACAAGGGATGCGATCATGGCCATGCGTTGGTTGTCTGACGTGGAGGGCTGTTTCTTCACGTGCTCATGTCCTGCTGACCAGAAGGTCTGGTGTGCTCTAAACCTACTGAGGCTCGGGGCAAAGGACTGGTGGAGATTGACGACATGGTCATATTCTGATGATCAGCGAGCTGCTGTTACTTGGGAGCAGTTCCGGGATATGTTTCGCACCCGCTACGTTCCGCGCGTGGAGTGGGAGCGGCTTGCTCAAGAGTTTTTGACATTGAGGCAGGATGGGGAGTCTGTGATGGAGATTACCCGTATGTTCATGGAGAGGGCTATGTTTTTCCCGGAGTTTGCTTCGGAGCAGTCTCAGATGACTCGTTATCTGAGTATGCTCAAGACTGATATTCAACAGTTTGTGTCTACACAGCGATGTGATACCCTCCTGGACCTTCAGGAAGTCGCGAGGCGGTGTGAGTTGGAGATAGAGCTGCAGCTGAAGGAGCAGCATCAGGCACCGGCACAGTCTCAGTCGGCGCCTAAGCGGTCTAAGACCGCTGATACACGGTCTGGGGCTCATCAGATCCACACTTGTGGAAAGTGTGGTAGGGTTCATTTGGGGATTTGTCGAGCAGGAGGTGGGTGCCACAAATGTGGCAAGGAGGGGCACTATGCCAGGACTGCAGTCAGTCCGCCCCTCCAGCATATATGAGGATTTGTTACCACTGTCATCAGGTTGGTCATGTGAAGACCAACTGCCCGCAGCTCGCCGCCAAGTCGGCGCATGGTTCCACTCCAGCTACTGTGAGGATTGGAGATGGGAGGCCAGTCAAGGTGGAGCCTCTGAAGGCTCAGGGTCGTGCCTTCAAGCTCACGGCCGAGGAGGCCAAGGCAGCACCGAATGTGGTTGCTGGTACGTTTCTATTCTTTGTCTCTATTATTGTATTTGTGTTATGCTTATTGATTGTACCTGTGATTAGGTACGTTTTTAGTGCATTCTTTGTCTGCTTTGGTATTATTTGACTCGGGGGTGAGTCGGTCATTTGTATCTCAGACCTTCTCTAGAGGGTTCAGTGTGCCGATTGATAATCTTGAGTGTCCGTTGCGAGTTTCGATCGCCAACGAGCACGGGGTTTCTGCTTCTTTGGTCTACCAGGGATGCGAGTTGGAGATTTTCGGGGTGTCCTTCCCGATAGATTTGATTCCTATCCCCATGGGGGAAGTGTGCATGATTGTAGGGATGGATTGACTTATCCGTTTTGGCGCCATGATCGACTGTGAGGGACAACGGGTGGTGGTTCGAACCCCAAGTGGGGGAGAACTTATAGTATATAGTGAGGGCACCAAGTTGGGATCAGGGTTTTATTCGGCAGCCAGGGCTCGACAGTATATTCAGCACGGGTGTGCTGGTTATTTAGCGTATGTGGTAGATACGCGGGTTAGGGAGCAGCCCTCAGTTTCAGAGGTTCCTGTGGTCAGGGAGTTTGTTGATGTGTTTCTGGAGGAGTTACCCGGAGTGCCTCCGGAGAGGCAGGTTGAGTTCAGGATTGATCTAGTGTCGGGTGCGGCCCCTATAGCCAAGGTGTCGTACCGTCTGACACCGCCTGAGATGCAGGAGCTAGCATCTCAGTTGCAGGAGCTGCTGGGTAAGTAGTTTATTCGTCCGAGTAGTTCACCCTGAGGAGCATCGAACCTTTTCGTCAGGAAGAAGGACGGTTCGCACAGGATGTGCATTGACTATATGGAGCTGAACAAATTAACGGTGAAGAACCATTATCCACTCCCGAGGATAGATGATCTTTTCGATCAGCTGCAGGGTGCATCTTGGTTTTCCAAGATTGATTTGAGATCAGGATATCACCAGGTCAGGGTGAGGGAGGAGGACGTGGAGAAGACCGCGTTTCGGACTCGTTATGGTCATTGCGAGTTCGTGGCGATGCCGTTTGGGCTCACCAACGCGCCAACGGTGTTCATGGATCTGATGAACCGAGTCTGCAGACCGATGCTCGATCGCTCGGTTATTGTGTTCATAGATGATATCTTGGTGTATTCCAAGACCCGAGAGTAGCATGAGGAGCATCTCAGGGAGCTGCTGGAGGTTCTGAGGCGAGAACGGTTGTATGCCAAGTTCTCGAAATGCGAGTTTTGGTTACGAGAGGTCCAGTTCCTTGGACATCTCGTTAACCAGGAGGGGATTTTGGTCAATCCGACCAAGGTGGAGGCGGTTATGTAGTGGGAGACTCCGAAATCTCCCTCAGACATCAGGAGTTTCTTGGGTTTAGCAGGGTATTATTGAAGATTCATTCGTGATTTCTCCAAGATTGCCGTACCCCTCACTCGTCTAACGAGGAAGGGGGTGGATTTCCGGTGGGGCCCTGAGTAGCAGAGGGCATTTGAGACCCTTCGGTGATGTTTATGCGAGGCGTCGGTGTTGACACTCCCCGAGGGAGTTGAGGATTTTGTGGTATTTTGTGATGCATCCATCACAGGCTTGGGGGCGGTCCTCATGCAGAGGTGACGAATGATAGCCTATGCATCAAGGCAGTTGAAGCCGCATGAGACGAGATACCCCACACACGATCTTGAGTTGGGAGCGGTGGTTTTCGCTCTCAAGATTTGGAGGCACCATCTGTAAGGGGTCCATTGCACTATATACATCAATCACAAGAGTTTGAGACATACTATGGATCATCCGAACCTGAAAATGAGGTAGCGCAGGTGGTTGGATGTGGTCAAGGACTATGATTGGGAGATCCTTTACCATCCTGGTAAAGCGAATGTGGTTGCGGATGCTCTGAGCTGCAAGTCAGTTGGGTCCTCTACCCCAGCCAGGAGTATGAGGATAGCGGTAGATTCCTCGCTGGTGGGTTTGGTCAGGGATGCTCAGATTGAGCGTATGAGACCAGAGAACTGGAAGTTGGAAATAATTAAGGGCAAAAGTGCCCGGTTTGTTCAGGATAGCCGCAAATTGTTGACCCGTTACGGTTGGGTTTGGGTTCCGATGTTCGGAGGGGTCCGACAGACAGTGATGGAGGAGGCTCATAAGTCTCGTTTTTCTATTCACCCGGGAGCCACCAAGATGTACCATGATTTGAGTTCGAGTTATTGGTGGCCTGGTATGAAGCGTGATATCGCTTGGTTTGTTGAGAGGTGCTTGACCTGTAGAATGGTCAAGGCCGAGCATTAGAGGCCGCATGGTAAGCTGCAGCCTCTGGAGATTCCCATATGGAAATGGGAATAGATCGCGATGGATTTCATCACGAAGTTGCTGAAGACGGCAAGGGGGTTCGATGCTATATGGGTTATCGTGGACCGACTAACCAAGAGTGCACATTTCCTAGCCATACTGGAGAGTTCGTCGACAGAGAAGTTGACCGACCTGTACGTCCGCGAGATTGTCTCTCGCCATGGGGTCCCAGTTTCCATTGTTTTCGATCGGGATGTCGGGTTTACTTCCCGTTTTTGGCAGAAGTTCCACGAGGAACTGGGTACGAGACTGCATTTTAGTACAGCGTTCCATCTGCAGACTGATGGCCAGAGTGAGCGGACCATTCGAGGATATGTTGAGGGCGTGTGTCATTGATTTCGGTGGGAGTTAGGATTCCCACCTACCACTTGCAGAGTTCGCCTACAACAACAACTATCATTCCAGTAATTGCGCCCCGTCTTTCGAGCTGTTGTATGGGCGGAAGTGTAGGACCCCAGTCTGCTGGGGTGAGGTTGGGCATAAGGTGATGGGTTGGACAGAGGTAGTTCTGCAAACTAACGAGATGATACAACAGATTAGACAGCGACTGCAGACCGCTCAGAGTCGGCAGAAAAGTTATGCTGACCGACGCCGATCTGAGCTGGAATTTTAGGTGGGTGACATGGTTCTCCTGAAGGTCTCACCCTGGAAGGGTGTGATCCGCTTCAGAAAGAGGGGAAAATTGGGTCCCCGTTATATTGGGTCCTTCAGGATTGTCCCCAGGGTTGGCAGGGTGGCTTATAGGCTAGAGCTTCCATAGGAGCTCAGCCGGATCCACAACACATTTCATGTTTCGCAATTGCGAAAATGCATTATGGACTAGGAGGCAGCGGCATCGTTGGATGATATTCAGGTCGATGAGCGCTTGAACTATGTGGAGAAGCCTATGCCTATTTTGGAAAGGAAGAAGAAGATTCTGCGGAACAAGGAAATACCTTTAGTAAAGGTACAGTGGGAGCATCGGAGGGGATCCGAGTGGACATGGGAGTCGGAGGCGGAGATGCGCTAGCATTACCCGACATTGTTTATTCCAGCGGACTTCGAGGGCGAAGTCTAGTTCAAGTGGGGGAGAGTTGTAACACCCCGATTCTCAGGTATTGTTTAAATAAGATTTATTGGGTTAACCTCTACTCGATGAGTTGGTTCCCCTACTCATCGAGTAGCAGCAGGGTGGGATCGCGTGTTAAGTGACCTACTCGACGAGTCCATATTGGGACTCGAGGAGTAGGAGCTGGCAGATGAAACCCTAAATCATGGGGTTTGCACCGCTATTTAAAGGAGCCTCAGCCTCCTTTGGCCTCTTTGCAGTCTTTGAGAGCTCCTTAAAACCTTAATTTGTGTGGTATTCCATTTTGGTGTGTCTTAAGCTTGGAAAGAAGGTTGGCTAGAAGAGAAAAGCTAGAAGTGCAAAGGAATTGAAGCAAGGAAGGTGTGGGAAGCAGAATTTACCTCAGCTAGCATCCTTTGGAGGTATCAAGTTGCCATCCGTACTTCCCTTTTCCTTTTGTTGACTTTTTGGGGGGATTTTTATGGATTTTGAGGTTGATAAGGTGGTCTATGGGCTAGATCTGAAGTTGTAACTTCCGATCTGGACCCTCCTTAAGTTTTAGAATGATAAAGTTGTTGTATTGGTCGTGAATGAGGCCCTCCTTGGGCATGAGACCCCATTAAAAGCTTATATTTGGCATTTAGAACCTTTGTAGCTATGCATGCATGTAAAGTTTGCAACTATACGTGAAAAGCATGCCCTAGAATCTTGGATATGTGATTTGAAGAACAACTCGGCAAGTCGGATGAGTTTTCTCCAGGATATGTATGTGTGTGTATCCGTCGAGTTGCAAGGAGGAAACTCGACGGGTGGCCTTAAAGTTTGATCGAGAATCGAAGGAACTCAACGAGTCACCCTGATGACTCGGCGAGTTGGAATGCGCTTCAAGGAACTCGGCGAGTAGCCAAGGGTACTTGGTGAGTCGAGGTCAACATGGACCGTTGACCTTGACTGAGGACTTTGACTTTGATCAGGGGTTGACTAGTGGGTTATGGAGTACCTTATAAGGTTAAGGACTTACGAGTATACTGTACTATGATAATAGGTGGTGGAGTCTGTGTCAAGTGATCCAAGAGTTGGAGTTTACCTTCCGAGTCGACATCTGCGAGGCGAGTTATCCTCGCTATATCGATAGGGTCTACGACACCAAGGCCCACCCTTTAGTTGATTTTTTTATGGTATGCTACATGTGGTTATGAACTGTTAGATCGAAATCAGGGTGGACAGTATGTTATGCTCTTATGATCCGTAGGGATTTGTATGTTAGTGACCTGCTAGTTGGTGCTCTAGTTACTAGAGAATTCTATGACTGATGATCAGTGAGATAGACTTGTTTGGTGTTTGTATATGCCGATATATGATAGTTATGCACACATGGTTATTTGCTTGATTGGTTGGGTTGAGGCGGTCCTGCTTTGTGCTGAAGGCCAACATACCCTATGAGCGGTCCGGGGAGACTGTAGGCCCACGTGGCGGACCAGTCATGCCAAAGGCTCGGGATAGATCCAGATAGACTGTAGGCCCTGTAGGCAGTCCAGTCAGGCCGATGGCCCAATATGCATGTTGATTGATTGATTGATTGATTGATTATTACTGATATGGTATTGTCAGGGTGGTATTGGTATTTTGGGGTAGCTCACTAAGCCCTCGGGCTTACAGTTTTCAGTTTATTGTTTCAGGTACTTCAGGAGGTCATGGCAAGGCGAATGCGTGACCGTACCGCTCCTCATCCTTATGTTATGATTTTGGGACACTCTTATGGATAATGATTTGAAAACGTTTTTGTAAACAATGTTATGTGATTTTTATTTATGATTGAAAAAATTTGAATTTGGCGTAAAATTTATGGATGTTACACAACGCAGGCGGGTGTGATAATTATTTTTGGTCTGCTCCAATTGACAACGCAGATGAGACTATCGGTTTATCAGAGAGAACCTCATGGAGAGTTAAACGAAGATATATGGAAGTACCACTCAACAAGCCTACAAACTTTGATGTACCAAGCGCAAGTATTACCAAAGAGATTCCATGCGAACCTATGAAGGTGACAAGTGAAACCTCTTCATTGAAGAGTGAAACTCATGCTGAGAGACCGAAGCTGAAAGTAAACATTCACAAGTCTCAAAAGCAACTTACCAAACAAAAACACCAGCGAAGTAGGAAATTGATGAGACAAAATCTCTAATATCGTTTAGATCTTTTACAGGTTAATCAACGAAGAACAAATAATTATAATGAACAAGACAATGAACACGAGATGGAATCAAGATGATACTAAATGATTCAAATGTAGTCACGCCTCAGCAGAGCTCGATTAAGAACTTCAACTGTAGAGGCGAGCTAGGGTTTACAATACTATAATGAGAATGATTAAAAGGCGTCTTTGACTAAGGATGCATGCATGCACCTTAAATACTAAAACCCTAGAATAAAATAATACACGGTTGGACAGGCCCAAACCGGTTACAAAACTGGTTTAATAACAAATGAGCCCAAGACGCATCACTCAGATCCCAACAATCTCCCCCTTGCGTCAATTGGGGCGAGACCTTCAGTTCGGTTGATTGACAGCAAATCGCTTCACCACCTTGAACAAGCATGGAATCACAGCAAGAAGAACATGGAGAAAGTGGATATACCATCTTATCATATTTGTGAAGTACTTCTTATTGCTTTCACTATTCTGCTTACATCTGTAAATGATTCCCAGAACATACTCCAAGAACGAAGTAGTAAAGAGATGTTTATCAGTCAGAGCGAACAAGCACTTCTTACCATCCTGCTTGGTGAACATCATGGAGTTTAACACTGGGTCAATCTTTCCCATTTTCATCTTGTTGACATCACTTGCAGAACCAACAGGCAAAATGGTGGGCTTCTTTCTGAGAACCGAAGCGATCTCTTGATCCATATTTGCTACCTCCAGAATGTAGGAGACTAACAATGTTTTCAGATGATCAATTATTGGCTCTTACTCAACTGGGTTGGAGAGAAGAATGTTGTGCAGAACAATCCAATCATGAGGATTGAGATTAGGGAGATCAACAAGGGAGAAGGTATGTTCAGACATGGTCGAACCTCTGGTAACCTTGAATTTGACGTTGATGTATTTCCCTGCTGCTTGAGGCTTAACAACCCGAAGTGTGATAATTTTTTGAGCGCTCCAAGTAAGATATTGAGGTTGAGCAAACTCCAAATAGTAGTCGATTAGTTCACGATCAACCTTCGGGTCTGGATGTGGTACTTCTGCGATAGGAAGAAAGCAGTGAAAAACAAACGCCTTTCGGGTGATAGGCATATCAAACTGAGAGTCCTTTGTGTTTTCACAATCTAGAGACACTATTGGCTCAAGCCAATGAGTGCTAGGAGATTCGATGGCTTCTTTGATCAGCTTCTCTAGAGTCTAGAAGGGAAAGAGGGTTTTCTTGCTTTCTAGGAGATCATGAGCCTCCTTTAATCTTCTTTCCTTCTCTTCAGCTTCCTTTACAATCTTGGCATTGAGATCAATTTCCCTTTCCGTTTTCGTTTCCTTTCGCTTCAGAGCTTCAACGATTATCTCCTCTTCCTCATCACTGTCATCCACAGTACCCTTGCCTTTAATCTTAAAGCTCGAACCTGAAGCATGCTCAGTCTTTTGTTGTTCTGGCTAGGAAGTAGGAGGAGGTTGAGACTTAGGAGGAGGTTGAGACGAAGATGTTAGTCCTTCTCCCCCTTGTTTCAGAGGTACCATAGTCTCTGAAACACCTTCGATGTGACTCAACATCCCAAGGGCAGGACGGAATTTGTCAGCAAGATGGCGTCTAACCGAGATGGTCAGAATAGGGTCATGAGCCTACAGAACATTCGATAAAATGGAGTGTACGTCTGAGACATAAATTTTGACGACAGCCCTTTCAGAACGAAGTTGATTGACCTCGTTGTGCGCCTGAGAAAGTTGGAGATTTTTGGTTTTCAGCTGAGTAGTATTGAGAGCAAGTTCATCCGTGAGTGAGTTCTCCATGGCTAGATCAACTTGAAGCTTTGTGAAACGTTCATTGAGAGAGAGGACAAAAGGGCGACATTATCCTTTTCAATGTCCTGGCGAAGATTGGCAAAGTTTTGCTTCTCAACAGCAAAGGATTCTTCGAGTTGGGTAATTGAGTTGGTCACTTTAGAAGCGTCCAACTCAACTGCTCCCTGTAAGGAATCAAGAAAAATATTAGCATCTTGAATTAGTTTATCGACCTTTTCGGTCGCTTCTGTACAGACTTTGGTTGAAGCGGTAATAACAGTTGTGGCGTTAGAAATGGTTCTTCATGAGCTTTGATAAAGGAGTTAACCATGGTCTGAATAACAGCTTCAGAGTAGGGATGGTGAGAGGAGGAAGAGGCCATGAGAGTGTCGAGTTTGTCATGCAGCTCCTTGATGTGCTTTTTGGTAATAGGAGCATCATTATCTTCATCACTCTGAACTCGGTATGGGCTATAGTAGAAAGGATCAAATTCCATGTCTTCACCACCAAGGACAGTATTGGTTTCGGTTGAAGCTGTGGGAGATAGTGGTTTGTTTGTTTCAGGGACTGAAGATCGAACCCCCATATCAGATACGTTGGTTTGAAATCCAGTGGTGGTTGTTGTTGTGGCTTTAGAATAGAAAGGAGTAGGAATGGGAATGGTAGAGGTGGGTTGTGATGTGATAACTGGGAAGGTGGGAGGTAAAGAAATAGGAATGGAAGTAGGTGGAGAAGAAGGTACTGGGGAGCGAACGGGTACCTCGGGTGTAGGCGATCTAGGTGGAGTATCACCACGAACCGAAACCTCCTCATCAGAGCTTTCGCTCTCAGATGCGGTAGGAGTAGGTTGTTTATTGCCAGTAGGAAGATACTCAGAGTCTGAGTCGCTGGAAGATTGAAGGATAAGTCTCCTGGCTGGCTTTTTGGTTTTCTTTTGCTTAGGATGGGAAGGAGCTGCCTTTTCTGACTTACGCTTCCTTGGAGTTTTCCCCTTAGCTGCTTTGATAACCCTCACTTCCTTTTGTTTTTCTTGTTTCTTTCCCCTCTCTGCCGACTTGTCTGCTTCCTATATGGAGCGAATCATAGCATGTGCGAGTTCCCTTGGACCCGAAGAAGGAAGCTTCCTGTACTCTTGAATAATTTGACTCGCCTCAGACACACAAGCATACATGGATGCCGGAATTCATCCAATAAACGAAAATTTTGACAGATCAGTGACAATAATCTTCTTGGTATGGAATGTTGCGATGGAGGAGAGAAGCGAGTCCACCATGATTGGGACATGAAAACGATCCGTCACCCACTTCGTGACAATAGACCAGAACCTGCCACACTTGACTTTAGAATGGCGAGAGGAGGAGGTTAAGCTCTGAATAATCTGTTGTCATAGGATCGAACCATAATCAAGATGTACACCATTGTACAACCCATAAAGGATAGTCATGAACGATTTACTCGCCCCGTCTGATCCAACACTATGTTCTGAGAGACCTTTGAACAAGAGAGTGAAGAGGCCGTTCCATTGTGGGGGAAGGCAGGATTTCTTTAACTTCATCATAGTGGTTACGGTTTTAGTATAGCCCATGTTGTAGAACATTGAAAACAGTTGACCGGTTGTGATGGAATTAGGGTTTACCATCGTGGGTTCATGAGCAAGGCCTAGCAGTGAGCAGAACCGATTTTTGGAAATCGAAGTCTTCTTGTTCTGAATGTCGAAGTGGATTCTCTCTGCAATTTTATCATAGTGGAAAGTTGAGTAGATATGAGAGAGATGTGACATGGGAACTACTTCCACCATTTTGAGAGCGTTGACATGTGGAGAATATTTGAGGCATTCTACAACGTGCAGCATGTAGGGTTCATAGGTGAACGGGGTTAGGTCGACCAAGAGGTTTTGTTGAGGCTTGATGGTCAGAAGAGTGGAGTGAATAGAGGTATCTTGAACAGAAGAGGATTCCGCCATGGATGAAGCTTGAGAAGAAAATGATGAACAGTGAGAGAAATCGTTATTTGCTTTTAGAAAATTTGAGAGCGGTAAAAGAGTAAAGTTGATTGGGAGAAACCCTTTTATACGTGAGAGTAGGAGAGGGAAAAATCCGCCTAAAATCTTGTCTTTTGTGAAACGGTTCACAGTTGGCAACCCCGATGATGACACAGGAGAGAGAAAACGTTTCACTTTTACGCGCCTTTCCATATAAATCACCTTTTTCAAATCGACTAAACTTTTGGATAATTGTTGACTCATCCGTTGTGCTTTATCTGAAATGTCACCAACATAAATAACATGAACCTTTGTCAACCTGATTATTTCGCTTGAGAACTGCCATAACACCTTTAGAGCCCAAGCTATATGAAAAAAAATAGCTTATACAAAATAGAACCAGATTTTTGGAAAATCAAGGATTTTCGTGCATAGAGTGTGAATGATAAAGAAATAATTCAAACTTTATAGGATATTGTGATGTCGATTAAGACATAAAACTGTGGATCTCGGGCACGAATCTCTTCCTTTCAAATCAAGAGAGACTTCAAAGTGTCTGTGAGGTTTCTCGTTAAAATACGATCAAGTGCCTTTTAAGAAGCAATGAAAGGCATCTTTTAAATATAAGGATTGTAAGGGTGTTTCGCTTCATTTCAAGTTTCGGTTCTTGTTAAAAGACCGAAAGAGAATGAAGTACCTTTGAGACCAATGTGGCCTGTTGAAAAAGTAGGCTTGACATGTATTTAGTGACTTGTTGAAAATAAGAAATCTAAAAAAAAAAACTGGATCCTTGGGGAAGAAAAGTCTTGGTAATAGACAAATTCAAAAGGATCACTCAAAAAAAAAAAGAGATTTCATGGAAACACCACATAAAGTGGTTTTGTTAATTCACAGGTGAAAGCTAGAACATAATGATTGTTCACCGTCAATTCATTATAGGTATTGAATTTTGGGTTTCACTTAGTACGTAGTAGCACGAGACTAAGATCATAAACACAGGTCTTTGTGTAACCATAAACCTCAGTGGAAATTGCTGAGAATCTCAAGGGCTACATGAATGATATGAAGTGAGATGGAGAAAAATGATGTAGATGGTTAAGGAAACGAATGTACCTCTACTATAAAAGAGGACCAAGCAGAGAACTCTAAGCTCAATATGAGAAGAGTAAGGTAGCTCATGATTAGTGTGAAAGTAACAGCCTAATTGGGAAAACATGATTTGTATATATCATATTATTAAGGCTTCACTCAAAATCTTTAGAGGCTTGGTCGACATGCAACAGCATGCATCTAGGGACACTTAACTAATCCATAGAAGATAATTTATACCTGTTTCAGCTTCATCATCGAGAGTAACTTTTATACATAGAAAAACAAGAGAAAAGTGAAATAAAACGAAAAATATTTTTGTATTTTGTGATAAATTTCTAAAGAAAAAGAAATAAAACAAAAAGAAAATTATTTTTGGATTTTATGAAAATAAAATAAATAAAAAGAAATGAAAAGAAAAACATAAAAAGAGTATGTAAAAGAGTGTACAAAAGAATACAACCAAAATTCCTTTGAGAAGAAGAAAGCGAACCAAGTTCAGTAGGACCGAACCCAAAATAGACCGAGCATTCGCTCTATTTTGCTTTTAACCTTTAATGAAGCGAAGTCGATTTTGGTATTGATTCAGCTTCCATCATTCCTAGGCCTTGTAGGATCTTATTGAAACTTGCTTCAGGTAAGGCCTTAGTAAAGATGTCTGCTAATTGATCAGTGGTTCTGACGAAATGAATTTCTACGTTACTATCTTCCACATCATCTTTGATGAAGTGATACCACAGTGTTATGTGCTTTGTCTTTGAGTGTTGCACTGGGTTATGACAAATCCTAATTGCACTTTCTGAGTCGCAATATAGTGGGATTTTCTTCATGTTCAGCCCATAGTCTCTAAGCTGACTTTGTATCCAAACGACCTCAGATGTGCATGATGCTGCAACTATATATTCAGCTTCGGTTATGGAGAGAGAAACACATGTTTGTTTCTTTGATTGCCAGCTTACTAATTTGCCGTCAAGAAATTGGCATCCACTAGTAGTGCTTTCACGATCCAATCCACAACCCCCTAGGGCAGCATCAGAGAATGCTTGGACAAAAAATCCTGAGTTAGCTGGATACAATAGATCGAGAGATGAGGTTCGCTTCAGATAGCGAAAGATGTTCTTCACTACGAGCATATGAGGTTCGCATGGGTTAGCTTGGAATCATGCACAATAGCAGACTGAGAACATTATATCTGGCCTACTAGCTGTAAGATACATCAGTGACCCAATCATCTGACGATAAAGCGTCATGTCAGCAGCTGGTTTCTCCAATGATGGTGTTATCTTGGTGCCAAACGCCATAGGAACCTTCACCTTTGAGTTGCCCAACATCCCAAATTTGGTAAGTAATGTCTTTGTGCACGCCTCCTGGTTGATAAGAATGCCTTCGGGTCCCTGTCTAATATTCAAGCCAAGGAAAAAGTTAATCGGACCCGTTGAGCTCATCTCAAATTTAGTTTCCATCAACTTCCTGAATTCAGCTGTTAGGCTGGGATTCGTGGAGCCGAAGATGATATCATCAACATAAATTTGGACTATCATAAGGTGGTCACCCTCTTTCTTACGAAAGAAGGTTGGGTCAACCGAACCTTTTTTAAATTTGGACATTTTTAAGAATCTAGTAAGGGTTTCATACCATGCTCAGGGAGCAAGTTTCAGGCCATATACTGCTTTGTCCAGAATATAGCAGTGATCTGGATACTTCTCGTTTACAAAGCCTGGCGGTTGCTCAACATACACCGTTTCTTCAAGTTCTCCATTGAGAAAGGCATACTTCACGTCCATTTGATCGACTTTGAAATTCTTGTGTTCAGCGTAAGCAAGAAAGATTCGAATCGATTCTAATCTTGCAACTGGAGCGAAGGTCTCTTCATAATCTATTCCTTCTTCTTGACAGTAGCCTTTCACAACCAACCGAGCCTTGTTGCGAATCACGTTTCCTTCCTTGTCCATCTTATTCCTGAATACCCACTTTAGTCCTACAACCGAAGCATCCTTTGGAGTTGGAATTAGTCGTCAAACTTTGTTTCTTTCAAACTCGTTTAGCTCATCTTGCATGGCTTGAACCCAATCAGAATGATCAAGAGCTGTATTCACTGTCTTTGGTTCAACTTTGGAAACAAAAGAGTTGAACATGCAGAATTCTACTTGAGAGAATAATACAGCTTGCTTTGCTTTCAGTTGTGATAGAGTTAAGATCTTTTCAGAACATTCTCCAATGATTTGACTTTAAGGATGATCTTTGGTCCATTTGATGAGAGGAGAGTAATTTGGATCACAAGAGGGATCCAGTTCTGCATTTATTTCTTCTTCAAATTCTGATTGAGTATCATCATCATTGGCATTTGTATTCTCCCCCTCGAATGATGATACGAGTTTAATTTCTGGATCAGAACACTCCCCTTCGTTTGGACTTTCGGTTGAACTTGATGATGATGATAATGATGATGATGATGGATTCTCCCCTCAGAATGATGAATCTTGATTATTTGGAAGGGACGGACCCTCCCCTCGATATAAGGACTATCACTAGAAGGTTCGCTTGAGTCTGGCTTTTCAGTTGCTTTCGGTTGTTCATCTGCCATCTTCTTTGTAGCGTCGTCAATGATTCGCTTCAGATTGTCAACCTGGTTATCTTTAGCCTTGGATTCGGAATCAATAGCCCTCTCCGGTTCATCGAAGAGTAGCATGTATTGCTCGAAAAGATTTGAAATTGGCACCGTCACCTTACCAGACTTTGGAAAGATTTCTTGCATTTCACCTTCAGTTGCCTTCAACTTCTTGACATAGTTGTCTTTGAAAGTGAAATAGTATGTTTCTTCAATCTTCTTTGAATGTTTATTCAGAACTCTATACGCCTTTGAGTTCAAGGAGTAGCCCAAAAAGATCCCTTTATCAGCCTTAGCATCAAACTTGTTTCGGTTCACCTTTGAGTTGAAGATGAAGCATCTTGAACCGAACACGTGAAAGAACTTCACATTCAACTTGCGGTTGTTCAAGATCTCATAAGCAGTGATTGAGAAGTGCTTGTTCAGATACGATCTATTCCGCGTGTAGCAAGCAACAGCAATAGCATCAGACCAGAAATACAAAGGCAAGGAAGCGAAGTTTAGCATAGTTCGAGCTGCTTCGCACAGAGAACGATTTCGCCTTTCGACGATTCCATTCTGCTGTGGAGTATATAGAGCAGAAAAGTTGTGAGTCGTTCCCTTCTCTGCTATAAAGTCTTCAAAGTCTTTGTTCTTGAATTCCAAGCCATTGTCGCTTCTCACGTTACGAACCACTTTTCGTAGTTGAACCTCTACTTGCTTTATAAAGAGTTTGAGCTTAGGAGTGGCCTATGATTTTTTCTTCAAGAAAAATACCCATGTGAAGAGAGAGAAATTGTCTACTATAACAAGTATATACTTGTTTCCACCAATACTTTCAATTGAGGAAGGACCACACAGATCGATGTGTAGCAGCTCCAGTGGTTCTATCACCTTTGTCAAATTTGAGAGCTGGATCTTTTCTTAGATACTAATTATGTTCAAAGGTTTTACAAAACTTATTTTATGCTTTTATATTATAAATTGCATGCATCTATATGTATGGTTATATAAGTAATGTTTAAAAGACTTAGGAAGGCTATCCATCTTGTGACCTTTTTCTCGATTTGGATGTGGGCTGATAGAATATTGGGTACTCGTCCGAAGGTCGTCTAAATATTAGTTATATATCATGTGTACATATATAGTCATAAGAGGTCCTTCCAGTTCATCCCATGCCCTTGGGTAGCAAGGGTATACATCCATGTCCATACGTACCAGTTAGATTACTAGTAAACTACCATATGGGTAGTTTAGGAAGATACTAGAACTATTACTAGAATGCAATATCATACAATAAGTCAGTTCATTCATGAGTCAATACTTTCTAGATCATTTCTGTACATTACTATACTTGCTAGATAAAGAGAGCATACATTACAGCTAGAACATTATAGTACATTACTGTACATGCTAGATAGAGAGAGAACACACATAACAGCTAGCACACATAGAGCATTACAGTACACTACTATACTATTACATGATCACTCTTACATAAGTACAATTACATGGTCACACTTACATGAGTACGCTTACGTATACATAGAACAGACGTCACTAGGTGCTATAGCACGGAACCAGTTCAGGATCTAACTATACTGATGAATCACAACGCAATTGTGATAGTTATATCGAGTATACATGATCATAGTAATGTGGATGTTCACGACTTGCATACATGAAGTGGTCGTGGGTAGGTCCCAAAATCCCTTTGATAGGGGAGCGTATAGTCTGGGATCTACACATCACATTATACCTTATCCCTCAAATAAGGCAGTTGAGTACCGATGTAGTTATTTAGATCAAATAATACAGTACTTGGAAGTATTACACTAAATTTAAGGTAATAGGTACGGTTGTAGTTCGACACTACACCATAGTACTATTTCTTTTCCCATTACATTCACTTCGTGAACATTCACACAACGCACGGTAATGTAGAAACTATATTTTTGGTTAATGATAGTCAGACTTGGGAAAATACACATTCTTACTAGAGACACACACAGACACTAGATACCTTGATAGAAGGCTACATAAAGATCAGTTAAGTCTTGGTAGAAGACTCCCTATTATAATAGTAGGAATCATAGGGATTTCTAGAGTTTTTCAAACGTTTACAGTTGTTTTACATACATTTTCAATACTTACGATTTACATACATTTTCAATACTTACAAATTCTTACATACAAATTAAGACACTAAAATACTTATGATCTCACCAGCTTCAAAGCTGATACTCGCTTTCAAAATTACTTGTATCCTCAGGTCATCATATACAGGTACCGATGCAAGGACTAGGGAAGATGGAGCTTGTTCAAGACTCATCTTTCATTTTGATTTATGCTTTAGTGTTTATCAAAATTTGACAGAACACACTTGTATAATAATTATATTATTAATGCAATGGATGATGTTGTTGCTTGTTTACTACTTTACATTGTTGTGATACTGTACATGACATCCTCTGCCCCAGAACGTTTCCGCCATTCTTGGTTTTGGGGTGTGACACTAACACCACTATCAGTTAATGGAAACTCCCCAAATTAGTCTCTCTCTCTCTCTATCTATTTCTTTGTTCTCTCTCGCTTATGTGTTCTTCACCGACTCTCTCTCCTCCATGATCGCCTCCCTCCACCTGTCAACAATCAGAAAACCTAATCGCTGGATTTGAAGGAGGTCAATAATCTGATTTATTTCCCTAAACACTCAACTGTACGTCCATAGGATGTCGGTAGGATTCGTTAACAAGATAGTCGTCTTAATCAGAGACGTAATTGAATTTGAGATAAACAAAATTCACGAGTCAGTATAGTTTCTACTTCTCAATTTACCATGTTAATGTGTTATTTCACTGGATGATGATCCTTGATCAATGTGTCTGAGTCGTGGAATCAAAACCTAAACGTAAGGATTATTTGAGATAATGTGTTTGAGCTGGTGTGCAATTACTGTTGTGTCTGTGCTTTTAAATATGTTTATTTCAGCTTGTGCACGTGAACTGTGTGCAATAGATAATATGATGTGAGGTAATAACAAATTTTTTTTGAATGAATTTCATTACTCTTACTTACTTCCAAATTTATGCTTCAAAATTGAAAATGGTGATTAAAAGTTATTAGATACAATTACAAATTCAATAGTTGACAGTATCTTTAAAGATGAGAACTAGTGAATAAAGAATTAAAAAATATAGATTAATTGGGTAGGTTCTTACTTCCTATGTTAAAGTTAAAGCATTTTGAGTAGTTTTACTTACACAAACCAAACAGATTATTGTTTTACACAACAACTCACTTGTTCTTAAATTGTTAGATTAATCTAATAGTGAATTATAAAAATTATATATATATATATATATATATATATATATATATATATATATATATATATATGTCATCCCATTCCCATCCTAATATAAGTTAACTAGTTATCCTAGGCATGAAAATTAATTTGATTTCTTCTCATCCATGATGGTTTGTGTTAAAATACATCATGTGTTTACTATATTGTGTAGATATCTTGCAGTGACTTCAATAGATGAAGCGAATGGATGGTATGATGGGACATTGCTTGCTGAGCAAGATGAAACCAGTGAGGTATATAAACATTATGCTCAATCTTATAAGGTGAGTAAATTTCTTCACCTTTCTTTTTGATGCTTCTTCTTATATATGTAGTGTAATTTGGTAAATGAGAAAGATTGGTATTGTGTTTTGTTTAAATAGAACCCTATAATGGAACCCATTCAAAATAATTCACATGTAAATCACAAGTGATTCACATGTAATGTAAATCACAAGTGAATCACATATGAATTACATGTGAATCACATATGAATTCCATGTGATTCACATGTAAATCACATGTAATTCACATATGAATCACATGTAAATCACAATTACACTTGATTTACATGTAATTCACATATGAATCATATGCGATTCACATGTAAATCACAATTACATGTGATTCACATGTAATTCACATATGAATAAGATGTAATTCGCATGTAAATCACAAGTTGGTCACATATGATTTACATGTATATCATAATTACACGTGATTCACATGTACTTCACATATGAATCACATGTGATTCACATGTAAATCACAATTACACGTGATTCACATGTAATTCACATATGAATCACATGTGATTCACATGTAAATCACAATTACATGTGATTCACATGTAAATTGCATGTAATTCACATATGAATATAATGTAATTCACATGTAAATAAAAAATGAACCGCATGAGTTACATGTGATTCATATGTAATTTACATATATATCACATATAATTCACGAGTGAATCACATATTAATTACGTCTATATGCACACATGCGTTTTGTGTGACTGTTCTTCGTTTTTATTTTCTTGTGAATTTCACAGTTGAATCTTAAAAGATACAATCACATGTGAATATTACATTATATAATTGCATTTGAATCTTAGATGATATATACATATGCATTTTTGTGAGTGTTTTTGCATTAATCATTTTTTTTCTTGTAGATTTGAAAGAATTTGTGGAAAATTTTGAAGATGCAAAAAAATGATAAATTGAAGAAAATTCGGAAATTTTGATATGAAGAAATGATAACACTATGAATCTTTGTAGTTTTTTTATTTTTTATATTTTATTTTTTATCGAATAAAATATTTGTACTATTATGTTTATAGATTGATTAATAAAAGTAAGATTTTTTATGATTTATTTACGAATATTATAGTACAAGAAATATGCATATATGCATTTGAAAAAAATATTATATGCACGTAAAATGTTGATTTTTTTGTTAAAAAAATTAGTGTTTTTTTTTAATATTCTACTTTTTTTTTTTAAATAATAATAAAAAAAATTGGAGTCTTTATTGAAAAAATTGCAGTTTTTTGAAAAAAATTCAGTTTTTTTTTTAAAAAAAAAATTGTAGTTTTAACCTGTGGGAACCACAATTATAAAATTAATAAAACTTTTATAATAAAAATTATAATTATTAATCTATTATTTTAAATAAGTCATTTTAAATAAATTATTAATTAAGAAATATATCAAAATTTTAAAGTTATTATAACTTCAAATTTAACATATAATTAGAAAATATAAATTTGAATAATGAGTTGCCTAATATATCTAAATGACACATGACATAATATTAATAAGGAGTTATATTAGAGTGACACTTGGCAAAAGGAGATTAAAACTATTCATTTATTAGAATACTAGTTTATAACCAGTGGAAACCACGGTTGCAAAATAAATGAAATTTTCATAGTAAAAATACATAAATTATTTATCAATTACTTTAAATAAATCATTAATTATGAGATATACCAAATTTTTAAAGCCATTATAACTTCAAATTTAACATATAATTAGAAAAAGTAAATTTGAATTTTGAAGTGTTGCCTAATATATCTCTTTGACATATGACATAATATTAATGTAGAATTGTATTAGAGTGACACATGTCAAATGGAGATTAAAACTATTCATTTATTAGAATAGGGATATATATATATATATATATATATATATATATATATATATATATATATATATATATAGTCCGGATCCAATAAGAACCCAAAAATTAATAGAAACTACAAAAACTATTCTCCACCAATCATTTCGTCAATAACACAAATGACAAACTCATTTACTTGGTTATGATGCGTTTGCACGCGACGCGTGTCCATGGAATGTAATACGCAGGGCCGGTCCATTGTTTTTTGTTACCTAGGGCAAGATAAAAAATGTATGGCCTTATATATGTATCGTATGATAGTGAAAACATATATATATATATATATATATATATATATATATATATATATATATATATATATATATATAAAGGAATTATAAAATAAATGTCTATTAACTATCACCTTTTTATGTTTCATCCAACAAAATTTTATGTAATATTTGTAACTCAATAAATATGTCAACTCCATCAATATCATATTCTTCACCATTTGTTAAATCGGACTCAAGTTTTAAAAAATATTTTTTTAATTCATCAACTAAAGTAACTAATTTGAAACAATCAAACAAAAAACCAAATATATATTCAAAATATTGCATTTGTTCAAATCTACTTTTCAATTGAACAAAAGTCATATTTACAAGAATAATATTGCTCCTGCTTCACATCACATAAACAATAAAACACAAGTTTAGAAAGGATGTTTAAACAGAAAATATTAAACACAAACAGATTTCAAAAATTAAACTCACCAAAATCTTACAATTCAATTTCTGAATCAGCATATACAAATTTGATTGTTGAAACAATAGAGAAATCAAAAACAAATATGATTTCAGAGCTCCAACTTGGAGAAAACATTAGAGAAATCACCCAATTCTGATTTCAGAAACAATAGATAAATCAGATACAAATCTGATTTCGGAGCTCAAACTCTTTTTCTTGTAATCAAATAGAAAAGAAATCAGATAAATAAAAAAATAAAACAAATTTCTGAAACAAACCTAAATAAACACATATCTCGAATGAGCTCACCTAAATCTAATTTCTGAAACAACCATACCCAAATCTGTTCTATGAAACAATGAAGAAATCAGATACAAAAATGAAAAATCCAACAATAGTTTGAGCCACAATTCACTCTTTTTCCCTGTAATCAAATAAAGGCTTTCACTGGAACACCCAACAAGAAAAAATCTGAATCTAAAACAAACAACGAAAACATTGAACATAAATCACATGAAATTAAAATGAGAACAATGACAACTCAACCAAAATCAAAATGACACCCAAATCACTGAATCGTTGTATCAGAAATCAAGAAGGCTTGAACCACGATTTTGTGTGAACCACCAAACCATATTAGAGAAAGAAATCATAGAAAAATAAATCTACTGAAAGTGAAAAAGAAATCAGAGAACATTGGCGCTTTAGAGAAATCAATGAAAAGGAAATCAAAGAAAGAAATTAGGAGTTATGTATTATCGAATATCGACTGATAGATAACGGTTCTTCAATCGATAGCAACAAGTTTCAAAGCGCCGGACGTTTCAATTTTCAGTGCGCTGATGAACGTACGATGGTTGTTTGGCGCCCAAGTGCTTTTGTTGCTCTCTTCACGTCCGAAATCAAATCATAAAGATGAGGGCTAAATTTTTTGGGCCACTGGTGTGTGTGTGTGTATATATATATATATATATATATATATATATATATATATATATATATATATATATATATATATATATAACCATTGTTGGACTTATTTTATGCACCTATAAATTTGCTGCCCCGGGCCTAAGCCCAAGCCACCCAGGTATTGGGCCGGCCCTGGTAATACAACATTGATGGAATAATCATGTGCGACGAACGTATGAAACGTCATTTAAATGAGTTTTTCTTTACTTTTTCGTTTTTTTGTTTTTTTTTTTATTTTGTTAAATAAAATTCAATTTTTTTTAAACTGATATATGCTTGGTTTTAACGCTTTTAATTTTTTTTTCGTTTTTTCTTAAATTATTATTTTTTCTTTTTTTTTCGTTTTGTTTTTTTAAATATATTTACTACATACTTGAAGATACTAGGGTTTTTTCTTTATTTTTGTTTTTATTTTTTGTTTTTTGTTTTTTTAAACTAAATATCGGTTTGACTTTTTAATATTTAACAATTATAAAATTTTAAATAAAAAGAATATTAAAGATCATAATATTTTCCGTTCATACTTCTTTTGAATCATATTATTTTTTGATCATAAAATTTTGAATAAAATTATTTCGAATCATAATGATATTATGCATCATATATTTTTAGATCATATTAATTTGGATCATAATATATTAAATTAAATAAAGTTTTTTTTTTCAATATAATATTTGGATCATTATATTTTTTGAATCATTTAATTTCAAATCATTAAGTTATAGTAATTAAGGATCGTCAAATATTTGAATTAAAATATTTTTTAGATAATAAAAAGTTAAATATCATAAACATATTAAATCATAATATTTTTGAATTACAGATATTTTGAATGATCTCTATTTAGATCATATTATGTTCACCATTTTTTAAAAACTTTTAATCTTTTAAAATCAAGTTTGGTAACTAAAACACCTTATTTTTTGAGATTTTTTTTGTAGGGTTTTTATATATATATATTAATAGTATAAATATAAAAAACTAAAAATATAATTTTTTTTTTTCAAATTTTAATGATTGTGCTCATTTTGCAGTGACCTAAATTTTAACAACTTTCGTTTTTTCAGAATATTTTTTCAAAGAAAAAAATGTTATGACCAAAAAACAAAATTGATAGAAAAAGCCTTACCCAATAAAGGACAGTCGCTTGATGATGAGAGTGGGGGTGAGTGAGCTAGGCGCATCTAGGCGTGCTTAAGGGACGAAAAGTTATTTTTTTTTCTTTTCCATTTTAACCCTCCAAATAATTATCCTTCACCGAAATTGTTATTATCATGCTCATAATTACCAAATCGGAATATCATCTCGTGAAATTTTAACGATAAATAAAATCAAATTTTTACCTTTTATTGTTTCATTCTTAGGGCATGTATTTGTTCTCGCGGTTCCTACCAATTTTTGAGTTACTACTTGATCACACACACACACACACACACACACACATATATATATATATATATATATATATTAGAAACATATTAGTTATATCTTGAATATCACTATACTGGGGGGGGGGGGGGGAGAGAGAGAGAGAGAGAGAGACATGACTGCGACTTAAGATTCAAGTACCGTTGAAAAGACTAAAGGAACGGGTGAATGACTGCCTGTAATAAAACACAGACTAATACGACCCGACCAGAAAAAGCAAGACTTTAGATTACCAGATCCTGGACACAATCACTGGCTTTGAAAAAAAGGATTCAATCGGGAATTTGAGAAAAGAGCTTGCTTGATTTCCCCTCCCAACGCCAACTAACAAGTGATGATCAATAGAGGGATAGGTGCATCCAAAAGAGAAGTTCACATCCCGGTCGCTTTCATCCGTGTAAAGAGTCTTGAATCAATTTGTACCCATCTCCATGATTTCCTTGGCATCATATGACCATTCCCCGTTGCTAGATTTCAGATGTGAACCAACTTACAAAAAAAATGATACTCGTAACATTTATGTCATCTTTTTGTTTGAATATATTCAATTCAAAATGACTCGCTTTATAGATGATTCCTCTATAAATATAAGGTAAAACTAAACATGCTAATAATTACTTTACATCAAATGTATAAACAGAGAATATAAATATAAGGTATAAATATAAATATTTTATTTAAAACTGATAATTTTTTTATTGAATAATAACTAATAATAAAATCAAGTAATTATTTTCCCGTAAGAAAATTATTCGTCAAAAAATCTATTTATTGTCGTCATTTTGCGCGGACACACACATAAACACGCATATATATATATATATATATATATATATATATATATATATATATATATATATATATATATATATATATATATATATATATATATAGTTTGGTTCCGATGAATACTCAAAAAATGGTGGGGACTAGAGGACAATTCTCCACTATACATTTCATCAATGATACAAACCTCAAACATAATAGTTGGATGTGGTGTGTTCACATGCGACCCATGTCCGTAGTAATTAATACGGACACAAGGATTTAATATGTATGACGAACGTTTATAAGGTAGACAATAAAAATAAATTAACAGAAAAACAGAAAAAAATGAAATTTTCAATACTAAATGAGATTAGATATTAAGTGTGGTAGGTAATTGTAAATGAGAATGACTAATTTTTAAAGTACGCAATATCTGGATGTTTTTGGATGAAAAAGAAAACCTGACATAAAATGATAAAACCCAATTCAATTTTCCCATAAAAAATAAAGTTTAGTCGGATATAGAATGATTGTTGGGGGCAAAGTGACGGCGGTTATGCGGTGTGTTTGGTCCCGTGGCGCACGTAAGAAGCGCAATGGGTTTCATGAACCCTCCACTCCTCCAAATAATGATTCAAATGATGATATGAACACCTTCAACTTATCATAATAATTCTTTTAATCAATTTTAGCACTTATCATAATCCACTTTCATCATTTAAAAGAAAATAGTCTAAAATAAGTTTTGGCATGTTCTTAAAAATAATACAATGTGTAGATGATTTTAATTGAATGATCGTTTAAAATTACAAGGAAAACATCAAACAGAAAATCAATATGGGAATTAAATAAACATGTTGTCTCACTGTTAACATGATTTAGGGTTTATGTAAAAAAATCTTATTATTTTGGGATTTTTTTTTATAAAAACCTAACGTTTTTTAACAGACGGGTCATGATTATTTAATATTTTGCCTAAACTAACGAAAAAGTTTTTATTTTTATTTTAACAGATTATCGTGTAAATTAAATAATCGGCACTTTTTTATTCAAAATAAAATTTAGAACTTTATCAAAAATTTTGCTAAAATGATAGGACTTTTGTATAAGCCCTTAAAATTTAAGTTGTTGAAAGAAACATATATGAAAACATATAATTAATTGCGAATAAATGTTTATTCAATGAAAAATATTATTAGCTTAGCAAATAAAAAAACTTATTTTCGAAATACTCCACCGACCCACTTATCATTGCAATGCCTGGATTACGCCCAATTCACATACATTGATTCAGCGCCCAAAGGCCCGTTGTTTGATGGCCATAAAACGAACTGTATGTCATATCATATTTGTTTTGAATGACAAATTTAATCCGGTCCTAAAACTACTTAATTTCACATATGTCTACAAATGAACTTGAACCCTCAACTTTAAGTAGGTTAGAGGAACACCTGATACTATTGGGTTAGAATCTCGTCGGTATTATATGTCGCATTACATAGGTCATATAATCAATGTATGCCCATATTGATACTTATGTAATTATTTTAAAATTACAACCTCCTAATTTCATTTATCGTAGAATGTTATAATACAAAGAAATGAAGTACAATGTTATAAACTTATAATACACACAAATTTAAAGTAAATTGTTATTTAGTGTTACAATATTGTAAAACTAAAACTAAATATTATAATAAAGAAAATTAAGAGTATAATGTTATAATAAGAAAAAAAATACAAAATACAATGTTATTTCTTGCATATAGCTCATCAAAATTTCTATAGCTAATGACTTTAGAAAGACACCATCCTTTGGTAAGTTTATTTTTAATATTTTCATGTGTAGTTCTATATTTTTACACCCTTGAATGTGAACAACCTCTTCTAAAAGCTGAAACCAAAATTCATAAAGAGAATATTGTTG
The DNA here is from genome assembly GCF_051521515.1 of Lactuca serriola. NCBI lineage: Eukaryota > Viridiplantae > Streptophyta > Magnoliopsida > Asterales > Asteraceae > Lactuca > Lactuca serriola. The sequence goes on from NC_136416.1 coordinate 138,025,834, forward strand.
ATGATTTCAAATGACTAAAAAATGTCTATTAAAAAATATTATATAAAATAATCGGTCAATATTTATCAAACGGTCCAAACAAATTAATCATCTTTCTTTTATGGTTTTATAAAGAAATTATAATCTTTTCTTTACCATACAGATCATGAAATGGCATGTTGCATCTCTTTTTTGATTCACTACACATTTATTTCCATATCTTTCATCTCAAAAATAGCTCACTTAGCTAAATCTATAAAGACATTAAAAAACCAATATAATAAGCAACTCATCCCTTCCTATTTTACCTCTATTTATAACCAGCCATTTTACCCCTATTTATAAACAACCTATTTAAAATAATTGATAAAATTTCTTTTGACATCTTTCTTTTTTTACTTTTAAGTGCGTATAACCATGGAAAAGTGGGATGCTATAATAAAGAAATCAAGAAAACCAAATAACACAACTACAACCGTGCATCAGTCAAACTTGAATTATTTGACTTTTGAACAGAAAAGTCATAGAAAATTCGAAGAACAATTTAAACATTTTTTAAAAGTCAAACAAAATTTCCACCAAAACTCAGGAACTACAAATCATAATGATTAGACAGAAATGCTTGATCAATAGTCAAACTTCACACACAAAAATCCATAAAAGCAAAAGTTTATTCCCTTTGTACATCTTCATTTACCTTACCTCTGTTATAGATAAAAAGAAGTTCAAAATCTTCTACAAAAGACATCAAGCTTATAATTAATAAAACAAAAGACACAAAAAGATAAATAGAATCCTTAAAACCAACCATTAAGTACTATCGTTCTAAGCTCTCATGCCATGTATCATTTGACTCACTCACCGAGAACCAAAAAGCTACAAACAAAGATTGTTAGGAAGCAAATCAACAGCCTTCATGAATCAATATATAATATAGAAATAGTCATTGTTGCTAGGTTGTTATGGCTAGCTATTTTAATAAAACTACATTGCTAACTAGAGGAAAATAAAATACATGTCTTCCGTATCTGTCTGTCATAAGAAGAATGTTTTTGGAGATGAAGATTACACAGAATAAAATTAAGATGTGAATCTGACTTACTTCGAGTTATGAAGTTTGAAGAAGCCTTTTCTTATCTTAGACATGGATGTAGGTGGTTGTGTTGATGATGGGAGATGATGAAAGATGTGTTTTAACTTTTAAGAGAGAAAAGGATTGGGTGATCGGAAACCATTTTAAGGAAGGCATATGAAGGCAGTGATTTTCTGAGATTTAGAGCGCGGATCAAATTGAATGGAATTCAAAATGATTAGTGCAGACTTTAAGGATGAATGGCTATCAAAATTGAATGGAATTTGAAATGATTATAAGTTTATAACATTTAATACTTTACTGATTTATTGGGATTATATAAATAACTTTTAATTTTAAGGGCTGATTTTATGGGACGAATCTTGGTTGAAGAATTGGCACGAATAAGTAAAAGGTTTAAGAGAAGCTGCCATGTGGCAATGTGTCACACCCCCGAACCAAGACGGTAGAAACGTCCAGGGTCGGATGACTTCATTGTATTGTATCATCACAACTGAATATAATTGAAACATAGCAACCAACATCATACATTAAAGATACCAACATACATTGTTTACAGATTGTATTTGTTCACAAATTTACATAAAAGTGACATAAATATGATGTTCCAAAATGTAGTAAATATCCAAAATCCATAGCCCAAATACCTGCTCACTGAGTCCCTGAGAATAGAAGTCGTTTTGAAAAGTATCAACTAAAAAGTTAGTGAGTTCATAAGCATATTTGTATAAAAAGCTTTGTAACATCTTTGGTTGTAATAATTTGTAAAACTCTAGAAAATCCGATATTTTCTATGAAAAATGGTTTGTAAGTCTTGTTCTAAAACTGTGAATAATTGCATGTGTGTCTTTTGTTTTCTTTTGTTTGTAGTTGAAAAGAATGTGTGTTCCCAAAAAATCTCAGATTTTCTGTTTTATGAAAAATTGTAGTCTTACAACCCTAAGACCAGAATGGTGATAGTAAGGTACAAAAATGATGCGTAGTTTTATATATATTATAAAACCAGTGAAGTGTATAATTTTGTAAATCCAAAATAATGTTGTTAATCACTATGTGAGTCGTTACAACCATGTTTGATATGATTGATATGTATGTCATGATGTTCTTCAGACGTCAATTCGGTAAGATATTTGTCACCCTAGACTGGCGTCATCTAGCTGTAACGAACAGCTCTGGTGTGGGGGTGTCAACCCCGTATAGATCTATACAAAATTACCTCGTTCTCTCTCCACGAGACTCTGGTTGTAACTACAGGACTCACGGTGTATGCTAGGTGGGTACGGCGAAGGAAAGTCTCACAAGTGTCTTAATAGATTTACGCGAACTTTGACCCCTATTATTGAATAATGTACACAACATTACTAGTGTAGACTCATGACTGCAATTTTATGACACACGTCTAACAGCTTTATGATATGTAGCATATAACTTGTTCTTTTAACAACTTTATGATGGACAGACTATGACACACAAATTTTTCTGTCGGTAATAATTACGTTTTGTATACCGCTTTGGTTAAATTATTTATAACACTTTTTATAAATAATCATTAATGGACTTATCTACTTGATATATATATATATATATATATATATATATATATATATATATATATATATATATATATTGTGTAAATAGCATAATACTTTAAGTTTTTAAACCATAAAAATGATGACAACATATTACGACTATTTTACTAATAATAATAGCTTTTAGTAAAATAATCAAATTTGTACTTTGTTTAACACACCAAAATTTAGTTTAGGAGTTTTGTAACACAAAATATACTATTTTGTTGTGACACTAGAATGTCACGATTTTTACAAGATACACATAAAATCTTGAAACTTGTTACATCAAAATATTTGTGTAAGTATATGTATTAAAAGATATATGTTCCAAAAGTTAACATATTTGAGTATAAAACTCATATTCTTGTCATTTTTGAATGTACAACCCATATCCACAAGATTTCATACAACATACATGTTAACAAACACATATCTCTTGATTTTTATGAAGATGCATAAGATAAACTTCATGTTCATGCAAATAGCCAAAGGTTAAACACATTACACATTGGTCCATGCAATTACCAAATGGTTAAACGAGATTTTGACTTGTATCCCCCCCCCCCACCCGTGCAAAGAGTATGAAAAACACAAAACAGAGTGGGGTATGAAGCTCACCTTGAGTGGTTGATGTGTGTAGTTAAAGTGATGAGATGAAGGTTTTAAGCCTAAAACACTTGGAGTGTTTGATGAACTCTTGAGGATTATGATACCCTAAAGTTGTCAACACATAATATCATGTGTAAATGGAAGAAAATTAACAAGATAATGTGTAGAATCACTGGACAAACTCGAAATACTTACAAGGATCTAGGGAATGCTTTGAAGAAATAACTCTTCTTAATGCTTGGGGCTTGAATTCTTTGAGAGAAAATTTTGGAACTTCACAGTAAGTGAAAGTGGGTTTATGGTATGGGAAAAGGAGTTCTCGTTCATAGAAAAAGAGAGAAGGTTGGCATGATATTTGCTTAGATTATTGGAGGTTAATGCCTTGTTATTTGATGGTTAATACGTGGCTTACCGTGATTTCTTTGGAAATTGGGGAAATGTCACACCTTAAAGTCAACTATACTTGCTTTTCCCTTACTCTAGACCGTAAACGCATTGGAACTCTATAACATGACCGCAAACACAATGCCACATCCAAACATGGCTGCAAACACATGTGTTTGTGGTCCTAAATGGGTTTCCCTTTTGGTTTTCGGCCAAGGTGTGGTCCACCATGGGTGTTCACAGTCCTAAAGCTTTTCTATTAGTGTTTTCGGCCAACACATGAGTCATCAAGGTAGTTTTCGGCCATGGTGGGGTTTCATGTTACAATCCTTTGGAAATTGTTTAATATGTGCTTCATTGTTGACTTGTCAATGCTAATTATACATGGCTCTTCAAGGCTTATGCATATACCTATATATATACATATATATATATATATATATATATATATATATATATATATATATATAGCTTATAAACTCAATGCTCATATGACTTTCAAATGTTTTATTGCAATATGGGTATATCTTACTGATGGGTTTTAGCCATATGAACATTCCTATGTGCACATACAAACCTTAATGCTTGGATCTAGGTTTCTCTAATTGAACATGCATTGAATCCAAGACTTTTGAACAATAGATCTACGTAATAACATAAGAAAAACAGATCTAGAAGATTACCTTAAGTTGCTTGTTTGAATCTTCTTGTCCTTGGAGCTTAGAGTCACAATTGTCACTCCTCTAATGGCTTACAAACACCAACTTAGCAAGAGGACGATTAGAGAGAGAGAGAGGAGGGGCAAGAAGTCGGCCAGGGTTCTTCCAAAGGCAAGAGTGCCGATTTCCTTGACCCCTTGGGTCTATTTATACTTGTAAAGCTCCTAGGGTTTCACCCTTAAAACCTAATTGGATAACTTAGTCCCTAAGCAATCCAATCCCCCTTATGATAAGCCTTGGACGATTTCTAGGTCTATCCAAATCCCTAAAACCGTCCACCCCTTATCCTTAAGGGATTACAGCCCAAAGTACAACTATCATACAATTTACAGTTTATGCCCTTTTATTTAATTAATCTCTTTAAGTCACAAAATTAATTCCTAATTAGTTTATGACTTATATTAATCAAATAATAATATTATTATTCCTTATATTATTCTCATAATATATTAATAATATTTCTTCTCTCATTATAAATCATCATGTCAAGTTGCTATGGTGAAGGAAACCCAAAAGGACCATGCGCAATCGGGTCAAATACTTGCCTAATATAGTTGATGCCTTAGACACTATTCCAACAGTCTCCCACTTGGATAAGTCTAGTAACTATATACAAGTATAATCCGATTAGCAATCGTAGCTCTCAAAGACGTTGTCAAACTCTGATCTAATCAGTCTTGTCCTTTAGATAAGGGATCGTACAGTCCTCTGTTTAAATATCATGCGTACAATTCTATGGAATCTATTGTCCAACAGTTGGTTTCTCGATCTCAGATTTATTCGACATAGAACTTAATCGAACACATCAATTTTGTTATGACCAGGCCCGACACATAAGTCAAATCAAATCATCGAGCGGCCGATATATCGCTTTTACCCTCTTAGGATAAAAGTAACAGATAAACTTCGACTTATATGCATTTACTTATTCATTAATCAACTATACACAACAATGCGTTTTATAACATCAAGTTACTGATGCGGTTTCGCATTATCAATGTACAACCAATTAACAAATAACAAACCATATATCTAGGTTTTAAGACCATATGATATTATCGTCTTGCGATCACCCTTTTTATCATATTCCATAAGGTGATTCCAGCAAGCGTGGGTTTGTTCCAATGCTCAAAACTAGTTCATAAGCACTCATGAACGTTGCAGCAAACTTTTGCTATGTCTAATACCATTTAGACAATCTACACACCAATTCACGACAATCTTCATTCATACATACTTCCAACATACAAACGATTGTGGATTGTTTGAATAATTCGATTATTCTTAATAAACTCAATTATTCTGGAAGTCAAAACATGCAAAGTGAAACAATAGCTAAACAATTAACATACGACATTAACATTACTCATAAATAATACTCTTTTATTTAATCATCAAATGTTAATTACATTAATCTATTACACGTTTCTAATACTATCTAATCTATACTAATATCATCTTTCAGCCCAATACTCCTAGCATGCTGCAAGTGCTTAACCCTGCTTAGTCCTTTCGTAAGCGGATCTGCTGGGTTATCTTCTGATGATATCCATTAACCACGAGTTGTCCTTCTTCTACACGATGTCTAATAAAGTGGTACTTTATGTCGATATGTCTAGATCTACCATGATCCCTCGGTTCCTTGGTTAAGGCAACCGCTCCTTCATTATCACAGAAAATTTCCATGGGCTCCTTTATGGCAGGCACAACTCCAAGATCACCAATGCAGTTCTTCAACCATATCGCCTCCTTCGACGCCTCGCTCGCTGTAATGTACTCTGATTCACACGTTGAATCAGCTACGGTTTCCTGCTTGGAACTTTTCCAAGTCACTGCTCCACCATTCAGGGGAAAGACTCGGCCCGACTGCGAACGGTAGTTGTCCCTGTTGGTCTGAAAACTGGCGTCACTATACCCTCGCACCTTTAAGTCATCACTCCCTCCTAGGACTAAAAACCATTCCTTCGTCCTCCGAAGGTACTTAAGGATATTCTTGACCGCAATCCAATGGGCTCTGCCAGGGTTCCCTTGATATCTACTAACCATGCTCAAAGCAAAGGCTACATCAGGGCGAGTACAAGTCATAGCATACATGATTGAGCCAACTGCGGAAGCGTATGGGACTCGGCTTATTTCTGCTATTTCAGTTTCGGTACTCGGACTTTGAGTCTTACTCAACTTGGCATTATTTTGTATCGGTAATTCTCCCTTCTTCGAGTTTTCCATACTAAAACGTTTTAGTACTTTATCTAAGTAAGTGTTCTGACTAAGTCCTATTACTCTCTTACTTTGTTCTCTCACTATCCTTATTCCCAGAATATAGGAAGCCTCTCTAAGGTCCTTCATAGCGAAGCACTTCCCGAGCCAGGACTTGACCTCCTGCAGTGTCGGGATGTCGTTTCCTATGAGTAGTATGTCATCGACATACAAAACGAGGAAGATTACTATACTCCCACTGGCTTTGACATATACACATGATTCATCTTTGCTTTGTACAAATCCAAACTCTTTGACTTTCTCATCGAAGCAAAGATTCCATCTGCGAGATGCTTGCTTAAGTCCATAAATGGACTTCTCAAGCTTACACACTCTATTCGGATGCTTCGGATCAACAAAACCCTCTGGCTGAGCCATGTAAACATCCTCAGCCAACTTCCCATTAAGGAAAGCGGTCTTGACATCCATTTTCCAAATCTCATAATCATGAAATGTGGCAATAGCTAGCATCACTCTAATAGACTTTATCTTCGCAACTGGTGAGAAGGTCTCATCATAGTCAACTCCGGGAGTTTGAGTAAAGCCCTTCGCAACCAATCGCGCCTTATATGTGTGTATGTTTCCATCCACGTCGGTCTTCTTCTTGAAGATCCATTTGCACGGTCTTACGTCCGGGTACATTATCACCAAATTCCAAACTTGGTTGTCATACATGGATTGGATCTCGCTGTCCATTGCCTCTTTCCATTTCGCAGACTCCGGGCCTGCCATGGCTTCCTTATAGCTATTAGGTTCATCTAGATTTATTAGTGTACCATCACTAATATACATGTCCCCTTCGGTATTAATATGAAAACCATAAAACTGGGGTTGAACTCTAACTCTTTCGGAACGTCTAAGAGGTAAGGACTCGTCAATCGGTTCAACCGGAGTTTCCTCCTCGGGTTGAGTGCCAGCAGTAGAGGTTCCTTCATCAATCGACTCTTGAATCTCTTCAAGATCGATTTGCCTCCCACTGTCTCCTTGGATTATGAGTTCTCGCTCTCGGAAAACTCCTCTCCTCGCAACGAAGACAACATTGTCCTTCGGTCTATAGAAGAGATATCCAAAGGATTTCTGCAGGTAGCCGATGAAAATACATCGCTCACTACAAGGTTCGAGCTTGTCGTGAGTATCTCGTCTTACGAAAACCTCGCAACCCCAAACCTTGATATGTGCTACAGAGGGAGCTTTCCCTGTCCACATCTCGTGAGGTGTTTTGGCAACCTTCTTAGTAGGGACTCGGTTAAGGATGTGGGCGGCAGTCTCTAAGGCATACCCCCATAATGAGATAGGTAGTGAAGCATGACTCATCATAGAGCAGACCATATCTAACAAGGTTCGATTACGCCTTTCTGCCACACCATTCAACTGCGGTGTCCTAGGTGGCGTCAATTGTGAAACTATTCCACACTCCTTGAGATAGTCGTGGAATTCAAGACTTAGGTAATCTCCTCCTCGATCGGATCGAAGCATCTTGATTTTCCTGCCCAATTGATTCTCCACTTCATTCTTGAACTCTTTGAACTTTTCAAACGTTTCTGACTTTTGCTTGATTAAGTAGATATAACCATATCTACTATAGTCATCGGTAAAAGTCACATAGAAGCGGTTCCCATCCTTCGTGGTTGTTCTAAAGGGTCCACATACATCGATATGGATGAGGTCCAATAAACCCTCACCCCTTTCACAAGTGCTAGTGAAGGGTGACTTAGTCATCTTTCCAAGTAAACAAGACTCGCATGTGTTATCTTCCCTAAGGTCGAATGACTCCAACACTCCATCCTTTTGGAGTTGGGCTATGTGCTTCTTGTTGACATGTCCAAGACGACAATGCCATAAGGATGCTTTATCCATACTATTGGAAGAATCCATGCACAAAACATCATTTCCTAGGTTATCTACAATCATAACAGTTTCATAAATTCCATTACATGGCATTGCTTCAAAATATAAGACACCATTTAGATAAGCATAAATTGAACCATTCTCATTATTAAAAGAAAATCTAAATCCTTGTCTAAAGAAACCATAAAACGAAATGATGTTTCTTGCCATTTCTGGCGAGTAGCAACAATTATTCAAATCTAAACATAAACCATTACTAAGCACTAAAGAATACACTCCAATCTTGGTCACAGGCGACGATCTTCTGTTCCCCATGATTAGATTTATTCTTCCATGCTCCACATCCCTATTTCTTCTTAGACCGTGCAATTCAGAACAAATGTGGTAACCACACCCGGTATCTAGGACCCAAGAAATAGCATGAGATGAATCATTATATTTAATTATGTATATACTTGCGAAAGACGGATTCATCTTTCCTTCCTTGATGGTTTGCAGGTATTCTGGGCAGCTTCTCTTCCAATGCCCTATTTTGTGGCAATGGTGGCACTCTGCCTCCTTTGGGTTAGGGTTGGGCTTAGCAGGATCAACTTTGGTCCCACTAGAAAAGGAACCATCTCGGGACTTTCCCTTGCGGTAGCTCTTAGATGGAGACTTCCTCTTCTTACCCATACCTTGCCCAATTGCCAAAATAGGAGCAGCTGGTGGATTGGGAGTTGGTGCAACATATGTGTCCTTGAGGTTGCTCTCAGCAACCCTTAGGATACCTTGGAGCTTACTTAGGGTGACCTCCTCCTTGTTCATGTGGTAGGTCATCCTAAATTGATTGTAACACGGAGGCAAGGAGTGAAGCACCATGTCGATAGCCAAGTCTTCCCCAAAGTCAACATTCAACTTGCGAAGACGATCGACATACCTTTGCATCTTTTGCAGGTGCACGGTTAGAGATTCTCCATGACCCATTTTAGCGGAGATCATGTTAGTGAAGATCTCGTAACGTTCATGCCTCGCGTTTTGATGGTATCTCTCCAATAAGTCTTGGTGCATTTCATACGGATACATGTCCTCGTAGGACTTTTGGAATTCGACGTTCATTGTGGCTATCATGATGTAATGAACCTTCGTCACATCACGTTAATGAGTCTCAAAAGCAGTCATTTCAACCGGAGTAGTGATTTATGGGTTTATCTTCTCGAGCTTCTCATCAAGGACATACTCCTTGTCCTCGTAGCGAGCAATCGTGCGAATGTATCTTATGCATTTGCTAAAGTTCGTCCCATCGAAAGTCACCTTTTGGCAAAGGCTCATCAATGTGAACGAGCTAGCAGCAGCGTTGTTCGCGTTCGACATCTACAAATAGAAAGGACAAAGATAGATTAGAATTTGAATCCCTAATTATCACCCAATAAGAAAAAATTAGGGCTAGGATCCAACAACAATATTTACATATTAGAAAAGGGATGCTGTAATCTAACATGCAAACAATTTGAAGGTAAGTGAATGACGATTCACTAATTCTCCACCATGAAAACATAACTTTAAGTTCTAAGTTATTGAGAATTCCTAGGTTTGGATGATATTCATTGAACTTTTTAATGGCATGTTTAAATCTTGATATTCCCCTCTCGTTTGTGACTGGGATACCGAGGATCACAAAGTGGGTGTGAATTACCATGCAAATTTACACGGTGCGTTCATTGTAACAATCACCTATTCGATGTGCCGCTAAACCACACACACTCAACCGAACTATGATAAACAATGAATCACCCTTTGCCACCTATGCTTAGAACCAATTAGTGTGCCGGTCAACCACACACGCTCCACTAACTTCTTAGCAAGGGTGCAAAGTGTAATTTCATGGGATTGCATCAATTCACTTTTCCTAAAGTAACTAGAATTGGGAATTTTTGAAAAACATGTAGTTACTTTGTATTTCATATTATACTTTTAATGAGGAGATGAGGTTGCCCTATCTTACCCATTCGGCTAACGACCCTCCACCGATTAAGCAAGCGGTGGGTGTGAGTGTACACCCATTAAGCGTCATTTTATAGGCCGCAACCTTATACCCACCTTATAGACCGACTTCGTGAATGAGGCCTACTAACGGTAAGACTAGCATTTTTAATTATACATATATATATATATATATATATATATATATATATATATATATATTAATCTTGTAATATTATATTAGTATAGGGTTGAATTTTAAACTTGTAAAATTCTAGGGTTTGAAATTTAAATTGTCTAAATTAAACATTTAATTACAAAACATAAATTTCAAAACTTGAGGGCAAGTTTTAAAATTTTCAAAACATGGGGAATCAAATAACAAATAATCCAAATTAACATTTAATCACATAATTATCCATATTTGATTTATTTAATTATTTCTTGCAAAACAATTTACCAATTTAATTAAAATAATTAATCAATTATCACATAAGGAAATTATTATTCAATTAATTGATAAATATCTTCAATTATGTCAAGAATATACTCAAATATATATTAAAATCGGATTTATATTGACCCATTAAGATTAAGGTAAGTTTCCAAAAGATAAACAGCAAGAAATCCCGAAATTAGCTCTTTCTGACGCTCGAACTCGCCGAGTACCACAATGGACTCGCCGAGTTGAGGCCTACTCGCCGGGTCCACTATGGAACTCACCGAGTTCATCAGGCAGAATGACAAAATTCGAATTTTGCAAGCAACAATCAAGCAACCAATGCATCAATTCAATAGAAACCAATCAAGGCTTTGATACCACTGATGGGTTTTAGCCATATGAACATTCCTATGTGCACATACAAACCTTAATGCTTGGATCTAGGCTTCTCTAATTGAACATGCATCGAGTCCAAGACTTTTGAACAATAGATCTAGGTAATAACATAAGAAAAAACAGATCTAGAAGATTACCTTAAGTTGCTTGTTTGAATCTTCTTGTCCTTGGAGCTTAGAGTCATAATTGTCACTCCTCTAATGGCTTACAAACACCAACTTAGCAAGAGGATGATGAGAGAGAGAGAGAGGAGGGGCAAGAAATCGGCCAGGGTTCTTCCAAAGGCAAGAGTGCCGATTTCCTTGACCCCTTGGGTCTATTTATACTTGTAAAGCTCCTAGGGTTTCACCCTTAAACCCTAATTGGATAACTTAGGCCCTAAGCAATCCAATACCCCTTATGATAAGCCTTGGACGATTTCTAGGTCTATCCAAAGCCCTAAAACCGTCCACCCCTTATCCTTAAGGGATTACAACCCAAAGTACAACTATCATACAATTGACAATTTATGACCTTTTATTTAATTAATCTATTTAAGTCACCAAATTAATTCCTAATTAATTTATGACTTATATTAATCAAATAACAATATTATTATTCCTTATATTATTCTCATAATATATTAATAATATTTCTTCTCTCATTATAAATCATCCTGTCAAGTTGCTATGGTGAAGGCAACCCAAAAGGACCATGCGCAATCGGGTCAAATACTTGCCTAATATAGTTGCTGCCTTAGACACTATTCAACACTTACATCGTGGATATACTTGTATACAAGACTCCTTAGACTTGATTTAACCCTAATTATTAGGGAGATGATTTGTACACAACACATTTTCTCCATACACAACAATTGGTGCTTTTAAAATGTTGTATTCTACAACTCTATAATGCATAAATTGTTGTGTATGGCAAAAAAAACTGTTGTGTACGAATCACTTCCCTAATTTTTATTGTTGTGACACAATGAAGGTGTATAAGAATGTCATGTGTCATTTTAAGGATTCTTATATTAAAAACTAGGTGAATACATACACGTTGCGCAGAAGACAACAATATATTTGAAATATTACAAATATATGTTTTTTTAAATATATCAATGACGTTGTGATTAGCTCTTATATAATAATTCTTATAATAAGTTGGTATAAGCATTGTTTGTTTTAAATTATATGATAATTTAGACATTTTTTAAAATTCTATAATCTCATATGTCTCAATTGTCTATACATGCAGATTACTCATGAATACAATTAAATATAAATATTGTTAATGATATTTATAGTTGTTGTTATGATTAATTAATTTTAAAAAGTTTATTTTCTTAAAATTTTAATTTCAATCATTGTAGTTATTTAAAACATCAAACATTGTTTTTGTTTTTAAAAAGTAACAATATTATGTTTGTATATAATGTTACTTTTAACTATTTTTGTTGTAAGGTATTTAAAATAATGTATTTTGATATTCTTAATTATTTTAATTTGGTTTTATAAATTTAGCTTTTTTAAAATTTATTTGATGAATATTGTTAGTTTTTTTATTGTAATTATTTAAACAACAAACTTTGTTTTTGTTTTTTTTATGATAACACTATAAATTTTTATATAACATAACTTTTAACAATTCTTATTGTAAGTTATTTTTCAACTATTTATTTGAAAATTCTTAATGATTATAAAAAATAGTCTCATGCTTTTTTTTTTTTTTTTTTTTTTTGTAATTTTAGGATTACAATTTAGGTTTAACACTATAATTTATAACTTTTAACTATTTATAAAATATTTTATCGGGTTTTTTTTAAGTTTAACTAAAATTTTGGTTTAAGTTAAATGTTTAACATTATATTGAAAATAATAATTTAACTATATTGCATAAAATCCAAAATTATACAAAAGTTGCGACTTTAAAATGACAATTGTACACATACGATGACATATTTAAACTAATAAGTTAACTATAATATGTTAAAAGTTAAAGTTATAATTTTATAAATAGAAGTAAAATGTGATATTTTAATATTGTAGTTTAGTTAATTTATGATTAAAATTTATTTTTTATATTAATTTAATATTATTAACCAATTTATAATAATTATTAGAAAAAATTGAAAAGTCATGTAGGTTTCAAATGCATGTGGTGCAAGTAAAAATGCATATTTTTTAAGTATACTAGGCGTATTCCCATGCAGTAAAACAAATATATGGTTAAAATATGTTGAAATTTATAACTTTATCTATGGTTTTTGGTCATTTTTTTATATATAGGCCTATTAAAATTGTAACCTAAATCCCTAGAATATCGGAACCGATCCTGGAACATGTTATGTTGGTTTTTAATATTCCAAAATTGCTCTTAAAATTGTCAATATTGGGGTTCTATATTTTTATTACGGTATAAATTGATTAACTATTACAACATATGAAAAAATAATTAACCATATAAATTATTGATAACGTAAATACAACGAATCAAAGGAAAAGTTAAAATTATAAATACAAGATGTTTATAATTGATGTTAATATATTATGTAATAGATTCTAACCAGACTAATAATAATTATAAAACCCAAAATGAGTTTTAGCCTTCATATGTTATTAGAAAACATAAGTTATAAAACAATTAAACGATTTGTACTTTATGCCATTGTGATTTTCATTAGCATAACATAAAATTAGAGGTGCAAATTGCAATGACTAAATCTTATTTCACTTTTAATTACCTTACAGTTAAATCATAAATGTCTCGTTTAAAAAGATCAATGAATGATTAAACGATTTATAATGTAACGATATATCATCAGCTCAAATTTACAATTTTTATGGAATATAACAAAATCAATTTTCATTAGCTTTATCAACTACATAATTGTCATCTATAGGACCATTTCCATGCAAGCGGTTGTGAACATCCAACACTACATGAAGACCTATAAAATTAAATGCCGATATGCACTTTATTACATCATCCTATAAATTACACCCAATGAATCATTTTAAAAGTCTAGTTACACAATTTGAAGTGGAATGAACATTAACCTGCATCATCTTCCAAACTCCGTTATAATTTGTACGACATGGACCGTTGAGTTTAGACTTTAGATCGTTAGTTGCATAGCCTACTTTTGGGACCCCGCTAAACATGATTATAACTTTCATAAAAAAATGCACAACTTTAAAATAAATTGAACCACAAAAATTTTAAAATCAAGAAGGATGAACTACGCTAGTTGTAACAATTTTTGTTTTGCATTGTTGTGGCGTAGTCTTGTTGCTCATGTCAATATAGAGGCAATGATTAGGGCATCTTCATATATAATATTTTTCATTCCAACCAAAATCATAATTATACAATATAAATTTGGATAATAAGAAAGAAGAAAATGAAGCGATATTTCTTACCATAAACTTTCATATTTCCTTCTCATCGTCATGTTCCTCTTTGTTATTATTTATGCTATCCATCGACAATCTTTTTATATGAAGTTTCTAAGCTACCTCCTAACCACTCACACAACTCTTTAAACCATTCTGATAAAAATCTACCATTGTGAACTATATATATCTCAATGTCAATCTATTGGTGTCATAAGAACCATTAAGTATCATAAGTTGAAAAGATATTGAGTGGTAGTTGTTAATTATATGCTAGTGAAAAGTTATGTAGGTTTAAATAGATATTATGGAATCATTATTATAAAGAAATATGAAAAGACATGGAAGTTTCAAATGATTGTGGTGATAGAAAATATGTCTCCTTTATAAGTATAGTATGATATATATATATATATATATATATATATATATATATATATATATATATATATATATATATATATATATATAAAAGACATGGAAGTCTCAAATGATTGTGGTGATAGAAAATATTCCCCTTTATAAGTATAGTATGATAGTATGATATAGAACCAATGAACCATTATTTTTTCAAATTTTAGATCTTATTATTTATCAAAAAAATTCTAAAAATATAGAAATTCATAACTTTTTATCTTCTTTTCATTATATCAAATTTGATAATTTTTTTTTACTTTTTTTATCTGTTCAGATTCACATTGTGAATCTGCACTATAAATCATTAATTTTGTATAAATCCACTATATGAATCTGTACAGATTCACAGTGCATTTCACAGTGTGAATCTGCATAGATTTCATAGGGTGAATCTGTATAGATTCATAATGTGAATCTATATAGATTCACAGTGTGAATCTGAATAGATCAATTTTTTGTATCAAATTTAATATCAATGGATGGAGGATAAAATTTATGAATATCTTTATTCTTAGTTTTTTTTTGATGAAAATTTTGCTCTAAAAGTTGAGAAAAGATTGGTTCTTTGGTTCTAAGGTTTAAAATGGTTCCTTGTTGAACCCAACTATATATATATATATATATATATATATATATCATACTATATTATAAATGAAACATTTTTTCTTTCATCACATTCATTTGGATCCCCCATGCATTTTTCCTTTCAGCACATTCATTTGAAACACCCATGACTTTTCAATTTCTTTCTAATAATAATTATAAGTTGGTTAATAAGGTTAAATAAATATCAAACCTAAAGTGTAATCATATATAAACTAAATTTCAATATTAAAATAATATCTTTACTTCTACTTATAAAGTTATGTTTTTTTTTAACTTTTAACATATTATACTTAATTTATTAGATTTACTTAGATTTACTATATTATTAGATGTAAACCATTATCACTTCAAAGATATAATTTTGGAACAATTTGTATAAAATACTTAAATTATTAATTTACATATAACATTATAGGGTCAACTTAAATATAAATTTTAGTTTAACTTAAACAACCCAAAACATATTTTGTAAATAGTTAAAAGTGTTAAATTGTAGTGTCTTTCTAATAATGATTAAAGTTGGTTAATAAAGTTAAATAAATATCAAACCTAAATTGTAATATAAAATAAACTAAATTTTAATTTTAAACTAATATCTTTACTTCTACTTATAAAGTTATGACATTAACTTTTAATATGTTATACTTAATTTATTATATTTAAAATGTTGTTGTAGGTAAACCATTATAAGTTTAAAGCTACAACTTTTGAACAGTTTTGACAAAATACTTAAATTATTAATTTAAATATAACATTACAGTATGAACTTAAATATAAATTTTAGTTCCACTTAAAATACCAAAGAATATTTTGTAAATAGTTAAAAGTGATAAATGCAAAAACTAAATTATAATCTTTAAAAGTTTTCAAATAAATAGCTTAAAATAACTTACAATAACAATAGTAAAAAATAACTCTATATAAATGATTATATTGATACCTTTAAAATAAAAAAACAATGTTTGATGTTTTAAAAATTTATAATGATGGAAACTAAAACATTAAGCAAATAAATTTTAAAAAATTAATTAACAATAACAACAACTATAAATAACATTAAACCATATATTATATTTAATTTTATTCGTGTGTAACTCATGTGTAGAAGTCATTCAAAGGATTGACTAAACTACAATATTAAAATCTCATATTATATTTCTATTTATAAAATTATGACTTTAAATTTTTAACATATTATAGCTAACTTATTAGTTTAAATATGTTGTCATATGTGAGCAATTATCAATTTAAAGTCACAATATTTGTAAAATTTATGAGTTGATGTAAAATAGTCAAATTATTAATTTCAGTATAATATTAACAATTAACTTAAATCAAAGTTTCAGTTAAACTTTAAAAAAAAATCGAGAGACTGTTTTATAAATAGTTAAAAATTATAAATTATATTGAGTAATATTATATAAAAAAAGTATAATATTTTCTTTAAAAACAAAAACAATGTTTTTTGTTTTAAATAACTACAATCATAGAAACTAACAATATTCATCAAATAAATTTTAAAAACGTTAAATTTCTTAAACCAAATTAAAATAAATGAGAGTTTCGAAATACATTATTTTAAATAAGTTACAACAACAATAGTTAAAAGTAAATTATATACAAAAATTATATTGTTGTCTTTAAAAACGAAAACAATATTTGATGTTTTAAATAATTATAATGATAGAAATTAAAATCTTAAGCAAATAAACTTTTTAAAATTAACTAATCATTACTACTATAAATATCATTAAATCGTATATTATATTTAACTTTATTCATAAGTAACCTGTAGGTAGACGTCATTAAGACACTTAGGATTATACAATTTTAAAAGATATATATATATATATATATATATATATATATATATATATATATATTATCATATAATTCAAAACAAACAATGTTTATACCAACTTATTATAAGGTTTATTATATAAAAACTAATAACAATGTCATTGATATATTTAAAAAACATATTTGTAAAAATTTCAAATATATTGTTGTAAGGTTAAATAAATATAAAACCTAAAGTGTATTCCTATATAAACTAAATTTGAATATTAAAAGATATATTTTCTTCTACTTATAAAGTTATATTTTAAACTTTTAACATATTATACTTAATTTATTAGGTCTAATATGTTGTTGTATGTAAACCATTATCATTTTAAAGCTACAACTTTTGAACAATTTTTATAAAATACTTAAATAGTTACTTTAAATATAACCTTACATGATCAATTTAAATATAAATTTTAGTTCAACTAAAACAACATAAAGAATATTTTTGTAAATAGTTAAAAGTGATAAATTGTAATGTCTTTCCAATAATGATTATAAGTTGGTTAATAAAGTTAAATAAGTATCAAACCTAAAGTGTAATCATAAATATAAACTAAATTTCAATATTAAAATAATATTTTTACTTCTACTTTTTAAAGTTATATCTTTAACTTTTAACATATTGTACTTAATTTATTAGATTTAATATTTTGTTGTATATAAACCATTATCAGTTTAAAGCTACAACTTTTGAACAGTTTAGACAAAATAATTAAATTGTTAATTTAAATATAACATTAGAAGGTCAACTTCAATATAAATTTCAATTCCACTTAAGAAAACCCAAATAATATTTTGTGAATAGTTAAAAGTGATTAATTGTAGTGCTCAATGCAAAAACAAAATTGTAATATCAATTTAACTAAAATATTTCCTAAAGATATTTTTATAATCGTTAAAGGTTTTCAAATAAGTAGCTTAAAATAACTTACAATAACAATAGTTAAAAATAATTTTATATAAATGATTATATTGTTACCTTTAAAATTAAAAATAAATTGTTTGATGTTTTAAATAATTACAATGTTAAAAATTAAAACGTTAAGCAAATAAATTTTAAAAAATTAATTAACAATAACAAAACAAATTTCTCAATTTCAAAACACAATGTTACAATAATAAATCTCATTTCTTTAATTTACAAAATGCATCTCCATAATTGTTTGTTTAATAATCCAAGATCCTCGAAACATAATTCTTGCTTTGGTATATACAATCAAGTCGGTGTCGTCCTGTGATCCTGAGAAAACCTGAAACACATAACACGCTAAGCACGAAACTTAGTGAGTTCCCCAATATACCACACACAGCACATTAGCCACTCGAGGCTATAACTCAATTAGAACCTCTGGTCGATGTGTCTCAGTGGGACCCTCCAGTCCCATTGCTCGTTGGGCCCTCTAGCCCGATCTAGCACGTTGGACCCTCCGGTCCGGTCTGTAAAGCTCTACATGGCATAAATCACAAAGAAATAATGCACAACATAACACATAAAGCAGGATAACATAATACTTAATGTAAGCACATAATACCTTCCGGTCACACATAACTACCACTCAAGGTAAGGTATTGATAACTTCATTTTAGTTACTTCTTTTTATAGTTTTTTAGCACATTCCATTCGCATTTTAGTTAATTCCCATGCATATTTTCCTTTTTTGTTATTTTTATGACCATTTCGGGTACTTTCTAGTTTCTTGAGCATTATTGCAGATTTTAAGGAAACTAGAGGAGCGGTAGTGTGCGGGATCCTTTGGAAGGCGATTGGAGTTGAAGAGCAGTGGGGATTTCGTGCTTGATAGCTGTGGAGGTGATTCAGGGAGTAGGCTTGTCGATTGCTTGAAGGCGCAGAAGTGTGTAACTTTAAATTTGAAAGGGCGCGGGAGAATTCTTGAGTGTGCAAGATCGATGTTTAGGAGTTTGCGGAAGTTTTGAGTGATGTGGAAAGACAAATTGGGGTCTAATTGAAGAAATATTGAAGAAAAATGGGCTAGAAGCAGATTGGATTCGAACTGGGCCAATGGATTAGCTGTGGGGGCCCAAGACTTGAAGAAGCCCAAAATTTCCGTCGAATTCATGCGACCCGCATAAGATTCCCCGCGGCCCGCGTGGATTCCTAACAAGGGCAATTTCAGGATTTTACTTAGAGCTCTATATTGGGAAGGTTCGTGTGCCTCTTCAGCCTTATCTTGGAGGTCCAATTTTGATTTCTCTCTGGAGTTTGGAGCACTTTTGGAGGCCAAGAACACTTCAAGAATATCTTCTTTTCATCTCTTGATTCTTGTAAAATGTTTGGTACAATCTTAACTAATTTTGCTTCTTTGAGTTTAGTCATGCTTGGCTAAACTAATCTTGGTTGGCTTTTTGTTGAATCCTTTGAACTTTTGTTGAATGTTGAAGAATCCATGAACTTGTTCTTAAATCTTTATGGAAATGTTTTTTGTTTTATCATATTATCACTACTAGTATGTTTTTATTCATGAGTTTAAATGTGTTTGTGGAGATTAGTTGGCTAATTTCTTGATTAAGTAAATGATCCTCAAATTAGCAAGCAACAAATGATTTTTGTGTTGTTTTTGCTTCACACAATCATAAAAATATTTTCTCCAACATGGTAGTGAAAGCAATTGACTCCTCTTGGATTTGGTGACTTTTTGGTTCTTAATGCTAGTTGACTTTCACTAATTACATGCTATTTGGAATTAGTGACTTTGACTAAGGAAATTGTTATGAGCTTCTCTAGCCATTTCAACAATTAAGAAAAGTATAGGTAATCTCAAGCTCCATGGATTACTATAGCCAAATTAAGGATTTAAATCAAGGTATTGCACCATTGGATTCTAATGATATGTTCATCAAAAGTCAAAGTGAGGAAACTTCAAGTCAACCATCTCCCCCTTATTGATTTTACATCAAACCCTTATTTTTGTTGAAATTGTCTATTCAAATCATAGTTAATTCTAGTTTGTTTCAAGTATTTCAAAACACCAAAACCACCCATTTTATTTTTATTGTTATTTTACAAGTATTTTTACAAAGAATTTTTTTCATAGAGTTATAAATTGAACCAACCTCCGTGGATTCGACCCCTTTACCACTATACATTATTTTAGTGTGTAATATTTAGGGTTATTATTTTTGTTGGCCTCGACAACCATTAAATTTTTGGCGCCGTTGCCAGGGATTGGTTTATTTTTAATCAATTTGTTTCTCTATGCCCAGATCTCAGCGTACAGGTGACTTGATTTACAATCTAGAAATCGAAAAAGAAGCAAGGCGTTTGGCGAAGGAAAAGCGAATTGAACGTGGTCAAACTTCTAATCCTCACGGGGATCCGGAGGTTGAAACCACTTCATTAAGTGATATAGAACCCGATTCTAGTCCCGACCCTCGCCAAGAAATTCTCGAAACACCACCCCAACAACAAAATCCATCCATTATTGAACCAATTGCAATGGCGGACGGAGGAGAAGTTCCCGAAAGAACTTTGAGGCAAATGATGGAGACCGATGTTACACAAACTCCAACCGGTATCAATTACCCGGTTTTGGAAGGAGGCTCGGAGTTGAAGTCAAGTTTAGTCCATCACCTACCAACTTTTCATGGATTGGAGAATGAAGACCCTCATAAGCATTTGAAGATGTTCCACATTATTTGCACTAGCATGAAGCCACAAGGGTCAACCGATGACCAAATCAAGCTAAGGGCATTCCCATTTTCATTGGCCGATAGAGCAAAAGATTGGTTATTCTATCTTCCACCGGGGTCGATCAACTCATGGACCGACATGGCAAGAGCTTTCCTTGATAAGTTCTATCCCGCCTCAAGAGTCTCAAGTCTTAGAAATGAGATTTATGGAATCCGACAAGGTCAAAATGAGACTTTTCATGATTATTGGGAGAGGTTCAACAACTTGTGCTATAGTTGCCCACAACACCAAATTCTGGAACAACTCCTCATTTAACACTTCTATGAGGGATTGTTGCCAATGGAGAGAAGACTAGTTGATGCCTCAAGTGGTGGTGATATCTTTAGTAAAACTCCACAACAAACAACACAACTTTTCAGCAGCATAGCCGTAAATTCTCAACATTTTGGCCCGCGCCAAGACATGAAGAGAGACACGCAACACAAAGTCAATGAAGTGGGAACATCAAATCTTGAGTCTCAAATAAAAGATCTAACCTACGTTTTCCAAAAGCTAGCCATGGGACAAACTCCACAAGTGATGGTTTTTGGAATATGTACAACAATGGGACATCCTACGGATATGTGTCCCATCCTTCAAGAAGATGCGGAGCATGTGAATGCCACGGGAGAGTTCCAAAACTACCACAACAAACCATCCGGTTACCAAAATGCATATAATTCAATTTGGAAGCCAAATCCCAACATGATCTACAACCCAAGACCATTGCCTCAAAATGCATTGGTTAGACCATCCTATCCACCACCACAACCTCATTACCAACATCAACAACCACACCATCAACCCAAACCGCACCCTCCACATCATCATCAACAACCTCCTCAATCTCAACCAAGTAGCTCCGGAATGTCTCTTGAAGACATTGTCAAATCCCTAGCCACTAGTACCCAACAATTCCAAAAGGAGACAAGAACTAGTATCTCCAACCTTGAAGCACAAATGGGAGATATTGTCACATCCATATGCAAGTGGGAATCACATGGTAAACTCCCCTATCAAACCGAAAAGAACCCTAATGTCAATGTGGTGACCTTGAGAAGTGGAAAACAAATCGGAGAAAATAGTTTGAAGAAGAAGCCGAGGGAACAAGAGGAAGAAATAGAGATCATTCCTATTGAAGAACCTATACTCAAGAACGATGCACAAGTCGGAGCCCCAAAGAAGACTACCCCTCTAGTAACACCAATGGCCACTCAACCACCGTTCTCCTCCCGACTTGCAACTTCAAAGAAGAATATGGAGGAGAAAGAGATCTTGGACACCTTCTGAAAGGTGGAAGTAAACATCCCTCTACTTGATGCAATCAGGAAAATCCCGAGATATGCAAAGTTCTTGAAAGAACTTTGTACCAACAAGAGGAAGTTGAAGGGAAATGAGAAAATTTTGATGAATGAAAACGCATCCGCGGTTTTACAAAGGAAACTTCCACCCAAATGCAAAGATCCCGGAATGTTCACGATTCCTTGCAAGATTGGAGATGTCACTTTTAGTAGTGCTATGCTTGATCTTGGTGCCTCTATCAATGTCATTCCCTATTTGGTGTATGAATCATTGAATGTCGGACCCTTAAGTGAAACCGGTGTCATAATCTCTCTTACGGATAAATCAAGTGTCTTTCCTAAAGGTGTTTTGGAAGATGTCCTAGTGCAAGTGAACCAATTGGTCTTCCCGGCAGATTTCTATGTGATTGATCTAGATGAGCAAGTGTCCTCCAAATCGGATCTAATCTTGCTTGGGAGACCGTTTTTGAAGACGGCTAGGACGAAGATCGATGTGTATGCGGGAAGTTTGACAAAGTTTGATGGCGAAACAATAAGTTTTAATATTTATGATGCCATGAGATATCCTAGTGATGTTTCATCTTTGTACTTTGTTGATGTTGTTGAGCCAATTACTCAAGAATTGTTTGAGTTATCTAACGGTGATATGTTAGAGATGATCTTAAGCAAATGATTCGATTGTGGGAAGCTAGCCGAGCAATTAAAGTTTTATTCTTTGGATCCGGAAGTTGAGAAGTTGATAAATAAAATGGAGATGAAGAAATCCACAAGATTAGATGTCAAGCAAATTGAATTGCCCCCAACCCATACAAAATTGCCTCCATCCCTTGTTCAACCACCCGAATTGGAATTGAAGGTATTACCTCAACACTTGAAGTATGCCTACTTGGGAAAGAATGAAACCCTTTCGGTTATCATTTCAATTCACTTAACCGAATTTGAAGAAGAACAACTCATCAAGGTGTTGAAGGAGCATAAAGAAGCCATGGGTTGGACGATTGCGGATATTAAAGGGTTGAGTCCCTCCACTTGTATGCACAAAATTTTGATGGAGGATGAATGCAAGCCAAGCCGGGACGCACAAAGAAGGTTGAACCCACCAATGATGGAAGTTATGAAGAAATAGATTTTGAAGCTCCTTGATGCGGGGATGATCTACCCAATCTCAGATAGCCAGTGGGTGAGCCTGATGCAAGTCGTTCCAAAGAAGACGGGAATCACGGTGGTCGAGAACAACAAAGGTATGATGGTCCCCACCCGTGTGCAAAACAGGTGGAGAGTATGTATTAACTACCGCAAACTCAATGCAAGCACAAGAAAAGATCATTTCCCATTGCCTTTCATTGACCAAATGTTAGAAAGGTTGGCCGGTAAATCTCATTATTGTTGTCTTGACGGGTATTCTGGTTTTCACCAAATCCCGATGGCACCGAAGGACCAAGAAAAGACAATATTTACATGTCCATTTGGTACTTTTGCATACCGGAGAATGCCATTCGGATTATGTAATGCCCCGGCCACTTTCCAACGTTGTATGATTAGTATCTTTTCGGAATACGTTGAAAACATAATTGAGGTTTTTATGGATGATTTCACGGTATATGGCAACTCTTTTCAAGAATGTTTGACCAATCTTACAAAAATTTTAAAAAGATGCATTGAAACAAACTTGGTTTTGAATTTTGAGAAATCTCATTTCATGGTGAGTCAGGATCTCATTTTGGGTCACATTGTGTCTAAAAAGGAATTGAGGTAGATAAGGCCAAAATTGATGTTATTCAAAGCTTACCTTACCCGACTTGTGTTCGGGAAGTTCATTCTTTTTTGGGCCATACAGGTTTCTACCGAAGGTTCATCAAGGATTTTTCAAAGATAACAAGACCAATGTGCCAACTCTTGCAAAAGGAGGTTGATTTCGAGTTCAATGAGGCATGCAAAGAAGCTTTTGACAAGCTCAAAGAGTTTCTTACATCCGCTCCCATCATGCAAGCACCAAATTGGGATCTCCCTTTTGAGATCATGTGTGATGCAAGCAAGTATGCGATAGGCGCCGTTTTGGGTCAAAAGAATGGGAGGGCCTCCCACGTGATCTATTATGCATCAAGGAAACTAGACAATGCTCAAAGCAACTACTCTACCACGGAGAAGGAGCTATTAGCCATAGTGTTCGCCTTGGAGAAATTTAGACAATACCTACTTGGTACCAAGGTCATAGTGTATTCGGATCACGCAGCACTTAAGTACTTGATGACGAAGACAGATGCAAAGCCGAGACTCATTCGATGGATCCTACTGTTACAAGAATTTGACTAGGAAATCCGGGACAAGAGTGGATGTGAGAACCTCGTTGCCGATCATCTAAGCCGAATCACTTCAAATAAAACTCCTCTCCCGTTGCGGGACGAGTTTCCGGATGAGCATCTCTTTTCCCTTACTCAATCTATTCCTTGGTATGTCAATATCGTTAACTTTTTGGTCACAAAAAGGTATCCCGACGCATTCACACATGCTCAAAAAGACAAGTTGAAAAGTGATGCAAAATACTATATGTGGGATGAACCCTATTTGTGGAAACATTGTCCCAATCAAATCTTTAGGCAATGTGTACCCCAACAAGAGCACCAATCCATTTTGCAATTCTGTAATGAATTTGCTTATGGGGGACACTTTGGACCTAGCCGGACTTTGAGAAAGGTCCTTGAGTGTGGATTATTTTGGCCAACCATGTCACGCGATTGTTACTTGTTTTGCAAAAGTTGTGAGCGGTGCCAAAGGACGGGAAACATTTCGCAAGAGAACCAAATGCCCCAAAATCCAATCCTTGTTTGTGAAATTTTTGACATATGGGGGATTGATTTCATGGGCCCATTTCCCGTCTCATTTGGCAACGTTTATATTTTGCTCGCGGTTGACTATGTTTCTAAATGGGTTGAGGCCAAAGCCACAAGATCGGACGATGCCAAAACGGTTATCAAAATTTTGAAGTCTAATGTTTTTGTAAGGTTTGGTGTACCTAAGGCATTGGTTAGTGATCGAGGGACACATTTTTGTAATAAGATGATGGAGGTCTTGCTAAAAAAAGTACAATGTGACCCATCGTGTCTCCACTGCCTACCACCCTCAAACGAATGGTCAAGTGGAGATTTCGAATCGTGAAGTGAAGTCTATTCTAGAGAAGACAGTGAATCCGACAAAGAAAGATTGGAGTTTGAGACTTGACAATGCCTTATGGGCCTATCGGACCGCTTATAAGGCCCCGATAGGAATGTCGCCATTCAGATTGGTTTTTGGAAAACCATGTCATCTTCCCGTCGAATTAGAGCACCGCGCATTTTGGGCGGTCAAGCAATGCAACTTCAACATTGACGAGGCGGGAAGGCATAGGAAACTTCAACTCCAAGAGCTAGAAGAATTGAGAAATGACTCCTATGAAAACACAAAGATTTATAAGGAGAAAACGAAGCTCTTCCACGACAAGTCCATCACCCGGAAGCATTTTGAACCAGGGCATAGGGCCTTACTATACCATTCACGATTGAAGTTATTTCCAGGCAAGCTAAGGTCAAGATGAATTGGACCTTTTGTTGTGATAAAGACCTTTGACCATGCGGCGGTAGAAATTCAAAGCGAAAAGACGGGAAAAATTTTCAAAGTCAATGGGCACCGGTTGAAGCCATTCTATGAAGGTTTCAGTGCTAATGCTCTTGAAATCATCCATTTGGATGTCCCGATGTGTTGAAGCAAGCCAGGAAGACGTCTCGCCAAAGACTTTAAAGAAGGGCATTTTTGGAAAGCATTGTGCTTTCACCCTTTTTCAAATTCAAATAAATCATTTTGCAAAGCGTTTTATTTTGGGAATCAAATAAATTTTTGAAAGGTTTCACCATTCGTTCCCCGTTTTACTCCCAATTTTGTCAAAATTCTGAAACCGGACCTTACGGGGATCGTTTTAGCTTAAAAATCAAATTTTGCGAAAAATCTCAATCTTTTGAAGTGCCGGAGAACTCGCGGCCCGCGTAAAATGCATGAAGGACAACCCGCGGCCCGCGTAGGTCAAGGATCAAATTATGGAACAGCACCTGCGGCTAGCCCGAGGCCCGAGCCCATCCCGTGTGAAAGATCAGACTGTCCAAAGTTTTTCTTAGCAACTAGACTCGGCCTACCCGCGGGTGTGGTGTTAACACTTAGCAACTTTTTTATCATCGAATCAGCACCCGCGGCCTACTCGCGGCCCGAGTCCAACCCGCGTAGAGGGGTATGAAGATCAGTCGACCGATGAAAGGCTAGACGCGGCCAGCACGCGGCCTTCGCCCTCCCTGCGTGTTGGTCGTTTGACTGATTCTTTGGAGCTGTTGACTGCTTTGACTTTTGTTGACCAAGGGGTTTAATGAGTTGACCAACATTGACCCGGGTTTGACCTTTCTATACAATATATTAAACTCCTCCAGCACCCTTCTTCTTCATTCTAACCTAACAAATCCCCCATTTTCTCTCTAGAAGCTCAAGAACTCCATAACCCACTTCTCACAAAAATCCATTTTTCCGGAGTTCTACCGGTCAGAATCTCGTGAAACCACCGCCATTCTTCACCATTTTTCATCCTCTACAAACCCCACCCAAATTCCGGTCCGATCTGTGGTCGGAATTCCAGGCGCCACCACCACCCACCACCACCTTCTTTCGCGTTTTCTGGCCAACTCCGGGCACCATTGGAGATTTCGAGCACGGGGTTTTGTTTCTCTCCTCGAGGGCTTTCCAACCATACCAATCTTTCCGCAAAAACTCACAAAAATGTTCCGTCTAATTCCGGGTGCCGCCACTCTAGTCACCAAAAAGTCATCTTAAAGTTCGTTTGTGGGATTGTTTTAGCGATTAAAGCATCAAATACAGAGTAAAACTATAAGCTTGGGGTGTGTCTTGACGAAATCTTTTTGGTGGCACTAATTCATCCCGGGTCTAAGAAATTCGGTAATCTCATTCCTTTACCTTGATTATTTGCATCCCAATTTCCCATTTGTTGTTGGTATTGTGTGCCTTTGGTGTGGCTTGAAAGTTGTTATTGGTAAAATTTTGTCCTGAGTAAATGTCTAAACGTGCAAAAACGGGGACGGGAGCTACTTCCACTAAAGGAGGGTCAAAAGGAAAATCCAAGGATCCCCCGTTTCTTTTGTTGAATCGCGAGGACCGCAAAACTTATGATTTTCTCGTTTTAAATAAGCGTCAAGTCAAGTCAACAAAATTCCTCCATAGGGAATCTTTTGCTAGTCTTGGGGTACTCGATGGAGTCCAAGCGTTATTTGACAACATCGGGTGGGGTCAATTCCTCTATAACCACGCCGCCACCTATGTTGAACCCACCTTGGAATTTCTTGCCACATTCACTCCCGAGGAGGAAGCCCAAACCATCACCTTCCAAATTCTCGGTGAGAAACGATCCCTACCGCATCGGGTCGTGAACGCCCTGATGGGCACTCTAGTGGACCACCTATATTACCAACAAGACCCATGGCCCGAAAACTTCAATAAGCATCACTTTTGGCAGCAAATTACCAACGAGCCACAATATTCGAAGTTTCGGATTAGTAGTGTACAACCTGAAATTCGAATGTTAGATTGAGCGGTTTTTAGCCGACACGACCTAAACGAGAATCGAAGATCTCGTTAAGAGTAGCGTAACGAGAGAAAGATGGGCGAAAGCGGACGTCAGACGAAGAAGTTATGAGGATTTAACGGACCAATACTGTCCCAGCCTGTTAATAATATAAAATTTAAAATCGAGTCAAAATTAGCCAACGAAGTCTAAACGAAAGTTGTAGAGTAAGTTCCCACCTTTGCGTGGATATAAAGAAAGTCGAAAACGGAGCTCGTACGCGAAAGTTACGAATTTTTAAAGCTGAAGCATGAAATTGCGAAGTCTGTTGCTAAATCGATGACGTGGCAGCACCACAACTGTCCGATGATGGTCTCAGAAGTCGCTTCGGATTGCGACACGCCACCCCTCGCATATGCCCCGCGTACGAAGGCATTACGCCTCGTGTTCCGACCCTTGTGCGGTTCCGAGAAGAGCCACGATGACCCAGCAGCGAAGCGACACGTGTTGTACGATGCGAGAGTACGCCCAGCGTAGGTCCGAGGTACGCCCAGCGTACCGAGGCCTCGCAGGCTATAAAAAGGCAGCGAGGGCAGCCTCATTCTTCACCCATTTTCACTTCTCTCTCTACAAACTTTCTCTCTCTAAGTGCTATAAACCCCCCTAAGCCCTAGTTAAACCCCTTAGCTCCCAAGGGAAGTCCCGAGGCTCCCGGAGTCCCGAGAAAAGAGCCTTTCGGTTTCGAAACGCTGCTCCAATTAAGTTCCGGTTTTCAATAAAATTCGTTGTAAGTGTGCTATGCTTACGCAATATTTAATATAGCTTTCAAATAATTATAGGAATGTTATTAGGTCCTTAAAATAATTATTTGGGCTATTTTTATGAGTTATATTGAGTGTTATTAACGCTTAATAATAGTCAGACTAATTAATTTGTCGCGGTTATCGTTAGACTAAACCCTAGTGGTATTGGTACTAGGTTTTATCGAAGGAAAATCGTTTTGAGAATATCGAAGTGCTATCCGAGTGCTGAGTCATCACCTTTCAGGTGAGTGAATAGTTACTTTCAGCTTACACATAGATATGAAGTATTTTATATAAGTTACGTGCTATGTGTGCATACTATCTGAATACTTGCTATCTATGCTGGATGAACGTTTAATACATGTTTTCAATGATTTAAATTGTATATGTATTTTATATCTACAAAATGTGTTGGGTAAAACATGGTTAGATGTAATAGTTGTTGTGTGACAAAATAAAATAATGAGAGGCCTCGTTGTAGATGTTATTGATGATCCAGTCATCTAGCGGAGTATAGATGACAACCACGGACTATTCTAGACAGTCCAGTGGAACACTAGCAGGCTCGCAACCTGTAGGTGTTTATTCGAACTGTGTGTTTACTCGAACTGTGTGTTTATTTGAACTGTGTGCTCACCAAATGTACTCCATCCCCCACATGGTTGCCTTAAGGACATCTATTGCTGAGGAATCCCCTTAGTAGTAGTGTCCATCCCGATGATAGTCCTTAGACTAGGTCCCTTGTGTTAGATGTCTTAGGGACGTAAAGTGAGGATAACGGAAATGGGTAATCGGGTTTGTTTAGTTTAATAAAGTTAATAAACTTATTTATTGTGGGTTGAAAACCCTATGTGCTCACCAGGCTCCCAGGCCTTACCCACTCAGTTTCATGTATTACAGGTAGTGGCGCTTGAGCATAGATATGATGTTTGGACGAGGTATTACGGATAGGCCTGTAGATATGAAATAATGTAATAAGGCTTATATTGTACTGTTTATGCTTTTGATATGTACGAATATGACATCCCAAGTCTTTTAATGAAATACATTTCTATGGAAATGCTTTTGATAAATCTTTATCATATTTTGTTTTGGGACAAATTCCGCAACACTTTTATATAAAATGTTACTCTGATTTTTAAACAAAGCATAAACAAACCGGTCTTTCTGGCCGTGATTTTGGGGATGTCATAGTTGGTATCAGAGCATTAGTTTAAGCGAACTAGGAATATGGATTTATTTCTAGACTTAAACTTAGAATGCTAAGCGATGATTGTGAGGTGTGAGCACTATATTATTTTAGGAATTGTGCCTAAAATGCTTTTATGTGCTAAATGTTTGTGCCTGATATGCTGTTATTTGTTCGGATCTATGGTCTGTTGCCGACCGGATCTGTAAACCTTATGAGTTTAGGATTCTAAGCATTTAACTACGATATTAGAACTAGCATATAAACGTTTCGGAGTGATATGGATGATTTAAACGTCAATCCTAAGTAAAGGTCTACATTCACCTTATTCGGTGTATAGATCAAGATTGCAAGTGTTGGGTTTTGAGCAATCTAACACTTCCTAGGTGTGCATGCAACCATAATAAACCTTGGATCTATGTTTGTCTAAATACATGCAAAATAATAATTTTCCAAGGTTCATAACCTATCTAACATGGCATGGGGTACTTTTAAACATAAAAGAATTAGATGAGATTACATACCTTTTGATGATGAGTTCAATTCCTAAGGAGTTTGAGGGCCAAGCACCAATAGTGTGAATGCCTCAAATGGAATCACAAAACACCACAAACACTTGGAAAACTTTGAGAGAGTATACACACTTGTATTTTCGGCCACACACAAGCACACACACACACACACTAGTTCACTAGTTACCCTTAGGGGCCATTTCATGCAATATAAGCATGCTTATATAGTGTACATGATTAGGGTGAAACCCTAATAACCCATGTCTTTTTAAAAGCTCCATGGATCATCCATGGACTTCCATATAAGCCTAGCCCATTAACAAATGAGTGTTAGCCCACACTATATAATAACAATAGCCCACAATCTAATTAGTCTTCCTTTTAATCTCTAAATTAATTCATAATTAATTTAAGACTAAGATTAATTAAATAACATAACTTCATATTAATATATTATAACTTATAACATATTAATAAACATATGTGTATAACTCTCATAAAATTATCCATAAATAGTTTGGATGAGATGCAACCCAAATGGACCATGCCGGTCGGGTCAAGTATATACCAAATAAGTTATGGACTTAGACACCTTATCCAACAGACTCCCACTTGGATAAGTCTAATAACTGTATTTGCCTATATAACTTCAGGAACCAACCAGCAATCGTAGCTCTCGAAAACACCGTTGAACTATGAAGCGCCATTTTAAGATAAGTGATCGTATAATCCTCTGTTCTCATGATATCAGCCGGACAAATACCTGGAACAACGTCGTACTTATTGTCCAACAGTTTGTTTCCCGATTTTCGATTTGTTTGACAAAGAACTTAATCGAAGACATCAATTTAGATCTGACCGGCCGGTACATAGGTTACAACAAAATCATCGAGAGGCCCAGATATCGCTTCTATTTCTAGAAGGAACAGATAAACTTCGGCTCATATGCTTGTTCTACTACTTGTTGAATTGTACACAAAGGCACGTTTTATAACATCAAGTTACTGATGCGTTTACGTGCAATCAATGCACAACCAACTCATAGGTAACAACTCATATCTCTAGCTTTGAAGATTTATATGATATTACCGTCTCACGATCACTCGAGATAAATTCCATGAAGGGATACAAGTGAGCGTGGGTTTATTCCAATACTCATAACTTATGAGCACTCATGAATGTTGTAGCAACCATTGCTATGACTAAACCCATTTAGCCATCTACAAACTCGATTCATGACAGTCTTGATTCATACCTACTTCCAACATATGAACGACTGTGGAGTGTTTAAATAACTTAGTCATTCGGAAAGAATAACCTAGCTATTTGGGAAGTCAAAACATGCAAAGTGAAACACAATAATAATCGAATCCAATATGGTCTCAGAACCCTTTTGTATATAAATAGAACCACCTTTTATTTATCACCATATTGATTACACATTATTCATTGTATAATGTTTCAAACAATCAACTTAAGACTTGAATAAAAAACAACAGTCGTCCTATGCTCCTAGCATGTACACTTTGTTTTTCTAAACAATAGTTATGCCATACTCCAAGTATGCACACTATGTTTGTCTATGATCCTTACATTGTGATGTAGATCAATTGAACATGATTCCAATCATACTCATTTCACAATCCCAAATCCTTATTGTAAATGTGAGAATCCCCGATTCCTATCATTTACCAAAAAACTGTTAGATTTTAAACTTTTATGCAATGTTCCTCTTGTAATGATTATGCACAAAGTCACCAAAACCTTGTCACCAGTCATTACAGAGTATTCCAAAGAAGGTCAACTTCTATGGAACGGAAGTCTCATATTCAAAGTACATTGCTTTGAACATCCTTCTTGCATTAAGGTTTTCTAATCTTACATAGATTGAATAACTTCCACCTATATATGGAGACATTTCCATAGTCCCATTTTGACTATCACTTCCGAACAAGAGTTACTTCTTTTCAGAACATGTCAACACGGTCCTTTCCGACAACTTACATCATACTTCCAACTTTCCCTAAGCAACCAATCTTTGGCGAACCTCAGATTGTCCTCGACAATTGCTTAATCACTTTAGTCATATCCAGTTCTAGACTTTTCCCTTCTCAATGCCTTAAGCATTTGGAAAATTTAGAAAAGATGAATATTATAGCACATGCAATCGATCCTATATCCAAAGCATATGGGACACGATTCATGATGTTTGACATAAAGACATGATACTAGACAAGTCTTTTGCTACAATATTTTTTATTTGCCATGTTTTCAAAATTTAACTTTGAAGAGGGATGCCGTAATCATAATCGAATTTTGAAAACACAATATATATAGAATTTCTTCAAGTTGAACCATTCCAACATAAAATTCATATATATATATATATTCTTGACTAAAGATGGTTAAAATCTCAATCTAAGCTTCTAGAATTGAAATGAAGTATAATTTCCTCTCCCTTAATTATAG
The DNA here is from genome assembly GCF_051521515.1 of Lactuca serriola. Taxonomy (NCBI): domain Eukaryota; kingdom Viridiplantae; phylum Streptophyta; class Magnoliopsida; order Asterales; family Asteraceae; genus Lactuca; species Lactuca serriola. Next base: position 138,058,890 of record NC_136416.1, read on the forward strand.
CAAAACAACTTTTCAACCCCTGCAACTTCACGAATTGAAACTTTGTTTTCTATAATTAACATTGCTAACTTGCAACACTAAACGTAATAATCATGCTCCCACTAACATGATGATTATCAGCATAACACTTATGCTCCCACTAGCTCTGACATATTTCCAGAAATCTGCTGGACTTCTGAAATTTAGATTCATACACCCTTTCTTAGATAGCTCACATGTGTGTCTAAACAATTTTCAACCGTTGCCATTTCTCACAAGTCCATGTTAGTGTGCCGGTGAACCACACGCGCTCCACTAACGACTTTTGAAAATGCAAATAACACAATTGATATCTAGGTAAAATCTACTTAGTGAAAGCGTTTCCTCACCATCATTTTCATGAATCGGACAGAAACCTTATGACACTTAGATTTTATAGTGTATGAGTTCCTATCCATGTGAATTTGTCAAAACCATAATCACAAGATCAGTTTAGTGACAAATTCAGCCTTACATGGATTAAACTTGTTCAATCTTAGTTTCTTGTCACCTTGGTAGCACAAGGCCCACCAATGCTTCCAAGTTGAACTCTGATAACTCACATGCAAATTCAACTTATTTGAAGTAGGTACAGAAATAAGAATTATGTCAACACGATAGGTTGCAAACCTTAAGTCGTGTGCTAGTGATAAATTACAGGTTTTACTCTTGATTAAATCTCGAAACTCTTTCAGGATCTTTAAGGCTCCCACTGTCCCCTTGACATATAAGTTTCCCCAGTCAAGAACCATTCCTTGACAAAACAAATATTCAAGGGACAATGTGGATTCTTATCAAGACTAACACTTCACACAATTGGTCTTATTTTGGTCTTTGTCTCATCCAAGACATCACATCTTACCAATCTCAAATGTACAAGAGTAGAAAACATTTTACTCTTACATTTGACTAGTGTTAATAAATCTTCCTTTATGTCACTCAAGGTTACAATCTTGGAGTATGACTCTAAGAATTGTTTTGGAACGAAGTATGACTCATCTTCTTGATTTTAACCAATGCAACAATTCATTACCTCTCTTCTTAGTCATAACAATGCACTAAGACGTCCTTAGAGTATGAATTTGTGATATGGTTTCATAATCATTAAGATGATCATGAAATACGATACTAAAGTACTCTCCCATCCTTTCAGATTTGAGAAACTTTTATCTTTCTGCCTAATTTGATTCTTCTCATTTGTTTTGTCATACATTGTAACCTTTCCAATGTTACAAAATTATACTTAACCTTATAAGTATAATCATATTTACTAATCTTCAGTAAATCATGACAAATCAATCTTTGTGGTGGACCTTGACCAGCGCACACCCAGTGTACCTAATTCCTTAGTCCTTCAATTGACTCATATATACATGTGATCAAAGAATTAGTCTTAATTTTCAAAGATGAAAATTCTCATTCATCATACAATACAACTTGTATGATTCCAAGTTTCTGTCCAATTGAAACTTGGGTGATGAAAACTTTCTTCATTCGGTAAATTCAGACACTACCACAAATGAAGGAATCAAATCCACTTTCCAATATTGCTATTACTGGAAACATATAAGCAACAATTTTCCACAGATGCCATTGTAAGGATATTTTTAAAATAAATAAAATTAAAACTCTTTTTTTTTCTTTTATTTTAAAACTTTGCGGAAAAACTTATCCTTACAATCCACATGAAAACCCTGTTGTTATCTATTCATAAGCAATATATTATAACTCTTAAGCAACAACTTAAAATTCTGATTGTCGAACCATGCGATCGAAACCCACCTTTGCAATCAGAATCAACATATACTTACTTTAAGCTTCCTATCTTTTCTTTGATTCTTAAAAACATCAGCATGTGACCCATTCACATTATGTAATAAGAATCTCCAAATAGGAGGACTTTACCCGAAGTAGAGTCAAACCTCTTGACTTGATCAACCTTATGACCTTTCAGGTGAATAGGGCAGCTTCGCAACCAATTCCCCTTCCTTTGGCAACAAAACACATGGACCCTTTGGTAATGGCACATGAGACCATCTCAGACTTAGTCTTTCTCTTTACCATTTGGTCAACCGAGTTGACTATGGCCGATCCCTTTCCATTGGGAAGAGAAATCCTTTTCTAGATATCCAATGCTACCATTGTCAATGTCCATTTAAGACTTGGGAAGTTGTTCTTTTAATCAAATTTGCTTTACTGGTGTTCCGAATCATTGCTGATTCCACAACACCAAGCAAAAATATAACATCATTAAGGGTCATGTCATAGTCTGTCTCATAGTAGTCCCAAAGAGACTCACTATGTTACTAAGAAAGTGATTGAACATCCAACTTTCACGAGACTTTGACACCCAACTCTCCTGGCTTGTCAATATGTGACTTTATCTCCAAGATGTGAGCAAACATAGACTATGCTTGCCAATAGGGATTGAGTGATTTAAACTTTTCAAGAACTTGTGGGGGAGGGAGAATAATTGGAGGAGGTGGAGGAAGTGAAGCATGATGTTGAGGGACACCATCTTCAAGAGATTTGGGAAGATCATAGTTGTCTGAAACAGACATCTATAATGGGAGAAAATCAAGTTAGTTGATTCAAAGTCCTTAATATAACACCCAATATGAAATATTAAGGCTAGGACCCAACACAATATTTTATAATTTGGAAGAGGGATGCTGTAATCCAAGCTATAAAATATTTGAAGGTAGGCGAATGACGATTCACCAATTTCCACCATGAAAAACGAAATAATTTATTAGGTTTTAATTGGATTTGAAATTCCTAGATCTTTTGAGATTCATTGAACTTTTCAATGGCATGTTTCAATCTCGAGTGTGCCCTCTCAAATTTTGTGACTGGGATGCCGAGGATCACAAAACAAGGTGTGAATAACCATACCAATTCACTTGGTACCCTTAATATTATCACCCAATCAATGTGCTGGTTAACCACACACGCTCCATTGATCTATGACAAACATTAAGTCACCCTTCGTGATCCTTACTAGTCCAGGTTAGTGTGTCGGTTAACCACACACGCTCCACCAACGACTTGGTAAGGTACAAAGTGTGAATTCCATGGGCTAGCACCAAATTCACATTTTTCCTAAAGTAACTAAGATTGGGAATTAAATAAAAAATATTTAGTTACTTTATAATATTCATTATACTTTTAATGAGAATTTAAAGTCATTGTCCTACCCGTTCGGCTAACGACCCTCCACCGATCAAGCAAGCGGTGGGTGAGAGTGGACACCCATTAAGTCGCCATTTTATAGGCAACAACCTTATACCCACCTTATAGACCGGCTTCGTGAATGAGGCCTACTAACGGTAAAACGACTTGTTCTTATACATATATATAATAATTAACCATTAATGTTATAAATAGTATAAGTGTTGAATTTTAACTTTTAAAATTCTAAGTGTTGGAATTAAAGTTTATTAAAGTGTGTGAAACTTTTCCAAATTCCAAAACTTGAGGGCAAGTTTTGAAACTATTCAAAACTAATTAATTCCATGATTTATGTGTTTAAAGTAGTTTTAATCCAAAAACTCTTCAAGTTCCATAACTTGAGGACAAGTTATGGAAGACTTTAAACTAATAAAAGAATTACTTTTCTTTATTTTATAACTTATGGAATTAATTAAGGTTACAAAAGATGAACCTCCATAACTTAAGGACAAGACTCTTCATCTTTTTTAACCATCCAAGACTTTTCATTTCATAACTTATGAATTAAAGGTTCATAAAAAATGAAGACTCTTCATTTTCATGTAACTTGTGTGTTTTAAGTGCGTGTTAAATAAAAGTGACCTTTGGATATCCATAACTTGAGGACAAATTATGGACTCCACTAAAACACATAAATGATCAAGAATTAATTCTAAACAATTCAGTAAATAATTCCTATCATCTTCTAAATTCATAAGAACATGAACATGATCATCAAAATTTCAAGAATTATATGAACACATAAAATCATGGAATTTTGATTATAACTTTGAAATTTGTCCACCATCATCATTACCACATCAAAAATAGGTTTTATGAGTCCAAAACAGTTTAAGGTAATGATTCTAGACCAATTTTAGCACCAAAACTCGAAGATATGTTGTCTGGGGTTCCAACTCATCGAGTGCATGAACCAACTCGCCGAGTTGGATGAGTTTTGCCTTGGACTCGTCGAGTCCCTTCATGGACTCGGCGAGTCAGCTGTGCAGACAGCACAAAATCTTTGATTTTCAGCAATTTGCATCAAGTATTCAAACAAGCAAGCCTAGGCTCTGATACCACTGTTGGGTTTTGAGCAATCTAACACTTCCTAAGTGTGCATGCAACCCTAATAAACCTTGGATCTATGTTTGTCTAAATACATGCAAAATAATAATTTTCCAAGGTTCATAACCAATCTAACATGGCATGGGGTACTTTTAAACATAAAAGAATTAGATGAGATTACATACCTTTTGATGATGAGTTCAATTCCTAAGGAGTTTGAGGGCCAAGCACCAATAGTGTGAATGCCTCAAATGGAATCACAAAACACCACAAACTCTTGGAAAACTTTGAGAGAGTATACAAACTTGTATTTTCGGCCACACACAAGCACACACACACTAGTTCACTAGTTACCCTTAGGGGCCATTTCATGCAACATAAGCATGCTTATATAGTGTACATGATTAGGGTGAAACCCTAATAACCCATGTCTTTTCCTTTCCAAGGATCCATGGGTTAAAAGCTCCATGGATCATCCATGGACTTCCATATAAGCCTAGCCCATTAACAAATGAGTGTTAGCCCACACTATATAATAACAATAGCCCACAATCTAATTAGTCTTCCTTTTAATCTCTAAATTAATTCATAATTAATTTAAGTCTAAGATTAATTAAATAACATAACTTCATATTAATATATTATAACTTATAATATATTAATAAACATATGTGTATAACTCTCATAAAATTATCCATAAATAGTTTGGATGAGATGCAACCCAAATGGACCATGCCGGTCGGGTCAAGTATATACCAAATAAGTTATGGACTTAGACACCTTATCCAACAGCAAGAACCTGTAGCGGAAACGTGAATGGAAATGGGAACCGAAACCAACCCCCAGTGATTGAGCAAATACCGGTTGTGGTAGCCGCTGTTGAGCCAATAACAATGGCCGAAGTGCAAGCAATGATCCAGGCGGTGTTGGATCGTCAAATGGAGGAAACCAGACGTTTGCTCCAGCAAAATCGAGAGGAAGCGACCATTCAGATCGAACATTTCATGGATTAGCACCTTATTCACATTTTTCCTAAAGTAACTAAGATTGGGAATTTAATAAAACATTTAGTTACTTTATAATATTCATCATACTTTTAATGAGAATTTGTAAGTCCTTGTCTTACCCGTTCGGCTAACGACCCTCCACCGGTCAAGCAAGCGGTGGGTGAGAGTGGACACCCATTAAGTTGCCATTTTATAGGCAACAACCTTATACCCACCTTATAGACCGGCTTCGTGAATGAGGCGTACTAGCGGTAAAACGACTTTGTTCTTATACATACATATATATATATATATATATAATTAAATCATAATAATATAAGTATAAGAGTTGAATTTTAACTTTTTAAAATTCTAAGGGTTGGAACTAAAGTTTAACTTGACTTTACTTGTTCCAAAACTTGAGGGCAAGTTTTGTAAACTTTCAAAACTTTTCATTTCTTGTAACTTATGAGTTTATTAGAGTAATAAAATGAAGACTCTTCATTTTTCTAATTCTTGTGTTCTTTTAATGGTTTCTAACTCAAGTGACTTTTGGTTTTCCATAACTTGAGGACAAGTTATGGATACCATTAAAACACATTATGATCAAGAATTAAACTACCACATAGGTTACAAATAATTCCTATGATCATCTAAACATCATAAGAACAAGAACATGAATACGAACACTTTCATGAATCAAAATCACATTTAAAACTTTGTAATTTTGATAACTAGTTGTTGTAAATGAATTATCAAGACATTACACCAACTAAAACAAGTTTTCAAGTACCAAAACAGTTTAGGGTAATGTTTCTAATCCATTTCCAGCAACTAAAGTCGAAAATCTGGACTCTGTCGACCCTACTCGCCGAGTGCTTGAACCTACTCGACGAGTAGGTTGAAGATACAAGTGAACTCGTCGAGTCCCCCCATGGACTCGCCGAGTCCAGCAGTCAGACAGCAAGTTTTTTGACTTTCTCCATAATATTGCAACAAGTATCAAACAAACAAGCCTAGGCTTTGATACCACTGTTGGGTTTTGAGCATTCTAACACTTCCTAAGTGTACATGCAACCCTAATAAACCTTGGATCTATGTTTGTCTAAGATACATGCAAATAATTATTTTTCCAAGGTTCATATCCTAACTAGCATGGCATGGGGAACATGAATCAAATAAAGCTAGTAGAAATACTTACCTTGTAGTTGTAGTTGATTCCTTGGAGTTTTAGAGCCTAGCACCAATAGTGTGGATGCCTCAAATGGAAATCACAAATCACCACAAACTTGGAACTTTGAGAGAATAGTCACTACTATCTTGAAATCGGCCCTCACCTCAACAAGTGTCAACTAGTGTGATTTCAAGAACCAAAGCCTCCTTTATATAGTGTGATGGATTAGGATTACTTCCATGTAAACCCTAATACCCATGTCTCTTCATTTCCATGAGATCCATGGGTTAAAGCTCCATGGAGTATCCATGGACTTTTTTCCATGCAAGCCTAGCCCATTCCAAATAAGCACTAGCCCACACTATATAAATATAGAAGCCCATATTTAATTAGTAATATCTTTGATCTCTAAATTAATCCTAGATTAATTATAGATCACTACTAATTAAATAATATGATCTTATATTAATATATTAGAACTTATAATATATTAATAAATCATAACTTGTACTATTCTCAAATATTATCCATAAATTGTTCGGGTGAAGTGCAACCCAAATGGACCATGCCGGGTCGGGTCAAGTACATACCAAATATAGTTATGGACTTAGACACTATATCCAACAGTCTCCCACTTGGATAAGTCTAGTAACTATAGTTGCAAGTATAACTTCAGGAACCGATCAGTAATCGTAGCTCTTTAAACTCTGTTGAACTAGAACGCGCCATTTAGATAAGTGATCATATAATCCTCTGTTCTAGATATCAACCGAACAAATACATGGAACATTGTCTTGCTTATTGTCCAACATTTGTTTCCCGATTTCCGATTTGTTTGACATAGAACGCAACTGAACACATCAATTTAGTTCTGACCGGGCCCGGTACATAGGTCAAAACAAAATCATCGAGGGGCCCAGATATCAGCTTCTAATCCAAGAAGGAACAGATAAAATTCGACTCATATGTTTGTTCTACCACTCATTGAATTACACACAAAAGCACGTTTTATAACATCGAGTTACCAATGCGTTTTCATACAATGAATGCATAACCAACTCGTAAGTAACAAATCATATCTCTAGGTTTGAAGACTTATATGATATTATCGTCTCATGATCACTCGAGATAAAATTCCATGAAGTGATTCCAGTGAGCGTGGGTTGAGTCCAATGCTCAGAACTTATGAGCACTCATGATTGTTGTAGCCATGTCCAACACCTTAGACCTCTACAACCAATCATGACAGTCTTGATTCATACCTACTTCCGACATATGACCGACTGTGGAGGTTTGAATAATATGATATACCAAACATAAATATTCTGGAAGTCAAAACATGCAAAAGAAATATAGTAAACGATTGACAAGAGATAGCAACACTTTACTCATAAATAAAACACCTTTTATTCATCATCAAATGTCAATTACACTTTACAAATTTCATAATTTATCTAACTACTAAAACTTATATCATCCTTTAGCCCTATGCTCCGAGCATGCTGGAGATGCTTAAGCCTACTCAATCCCTTCGTGAGGGGATCTGCTGGGTTCTCATCTGATGATACCCTCTTCGCCACGAGGATCCCTTCTTCTATTCGATGTCTAATGAAGTGATATTTTCTGTCAATGTGTCTGGATCTCCCATGATCTCTTGGTTCCTTGGCTAAGGCAACCGCACTATTGCTGTCACAGAAAATCTCCATTGGTTCTTTTATAGCTGGTACAACTCCAAGGTCTCCGATGAAGTTCTTTAGCCATATAGCCTCCTTTGCTGCCTCGCTTGCCGCTATATACTCTGATTCACAAGTAGAATCAGCCACTGTCTCCTGCTTGGAACTCTTCCAAGTGATTGCTCCTCCGTTTAAGGTAAAGACCCAGCCCGACTGAGAGCGGAAATTATCCCTATCAGTCTGGAAGCTAGCATCACTATACCCTACAGCTCTCAAGTCATCACTCCCACCGAAGGTAAGGACCCAGTCCTTAGTCCTTCGCAGGTACTTGAGGATATTCTTTACCGCAGTCCAGTGTTCCTTGCCAGGGTTCCCCTGATACCTGCTAACCATGCTCAAAGCAAAGGCTACATCAGGTCGAGTACACGTCATAGCATACATGATCGATCCCACAGCTGAAGCATAAGGAAGTCGACTCATTTCTGCTATCTCAGCCTCAATACTAGGGCTTTGTGTCTTACTCAATCTAGCGTTACTCTGAATGGGTAACTCACCTTTCTTGGAGTTATGCATGTTGAATCTTTTCAACACTTTGTCCAAGTCGGTACTCTGACTAAGTCCAATTAGTCTTTTACTTCTGTTTCTCAAAATCTTTATCCCTAGGATATAGGCAGCTTCACCAAGGTCCTTCATAGCGAAACACTTCCCAAGCCAGGACTTTACTTCCTGCAGGGTTGGGATGTCATTTCCTATGAGTAGTATGTCATCCACATACAGTACCAAAAAACTGACTATGCTCCCACTAGCCTTGATATAGACGCAAGATTCATCTTCACTCCTTGAAAAGACAAATTCCTTGACTTTCTCATCAAAGCAAAGATTCCACCTGCGAGGTGCCTGTTTCAATCCATAAATGGATTTCTCGAGTTTACACACTCTATTGGGGTACTCGGTACTAACAAAACCCTCTGGCTGAACCATGTAAACATCCTCAGCCAACTTTCCATTAAGGAAAGCGGTTTTGACATCCATTTGCCATATTTCATAGTCATGAAATGCAGCAATGGCTAACAGAACCCTAATAGACTTTATCTTGGCCACTGGTGAAAAGATTTCATCATAATCAACTCCCGAAGTTTGAGAATAACCTTTTGCAACCAGTCGTGCCTTATAAGTGTGTACATTACCATCCATGTCGGTCTTCTTCTTGAAGATCCATTTGCACCCTACAGTCTTACGACCAGGTACATTCTCAACCAAGTTCCAAACTTGATTGTCATACATGGATTGTATCTCGCTATCCATAGCCTCTTTCCATTTAGCAGCCTCAGGGCCTGCCATGGCTTCCGTGTAGCTGTTAGGTTCATCCAGACCTACTAGTGTCTCATCACTAATAAGTGTCTCACCTTCTGCAGTAATATGGAAACCATAATAATGCTCAGGTGCATTCCTAACTCTCGTGGAACGCCTCAGAGGTACAGGCACATCAACTGGCTCAACAGGAGTTTCCTCCTCAAGTTGAGGGCTAGGGTTTGAAGTTCCTTCACCACTTAACTCTTGAATTTCTTCAAGATCAATTTGCCTCCCACTGTTTCCTTGGCTTATAAATTCTCTTTCTCGAAAAACTCCTCTTCTTGCTACAAAGACCACATTATCACTAGGTCTGTAGAAGAGGTAACCAAAGGATTGCTGTGGGTAGCCGATGAAAATACACCTCTCGCTTCGGGGTTCGAGCTTATCATGAGTCTCGCGTCTCACGAAAGCCTCGCAACCCCAAATCTTGATGTGGTCTAGTTTAGGTACTTTACCAGTCCACATCTCGTGAGGAGTTTTGGCAACTTTCTTTGTAGGGACCAGATTAAGAATATGGGCGGCAGTCTCTAAGGCATACCCCCAGAATGAGATTGGTAGCGTAGCTCGACTCATCATGGAACGAACCATATCTAACAAGGTTCGATTACGCCTCTCAGCTACACCATTCAACTGTGGTGTCCTGGGAGGTGTCAATTGTGAGACAATCCCACATTCCCTAAGATAGTCAAGGAACTCTGAACTAAGATACTCACCACCACAATCGGATCGAAGCATCTTAATGTTCCTGCCCAATTGATTCTCGACTTCCTGTTTAAATTCCTTAAACTTCTCGAAAGTCTCTGACTTATGCTTGATTAGGTAGACATATCCATATCTACTGTAATCATCAGTAAAAGTCAATTAATAACGATTAGCATCCCTTGTGGCATGTTTGAATGGACCACACACATCTGTGTGTACAAGATCCAACAAACCTTCACCCCTCTCACACGAGCCTGTGAAGGGTGACTTTGTCATTTTTCCAAGTAAGCATGATTCGCAACTATCATCTGACTTTAGGTCAAATGACTCCAAGACTCCATCCTTTTGGAGTTGGCCTATGCGTTTCTTGCTTATATGTCCAAGGCGACAATGCCATAATGATGCTTTATCCAAGTTATTATTATTAATAGAATCAATACACAAAACATTATTTCCTAATTTATCTACAACAGATACAGCTTCATACACACTATCACAAGGTAATGCTTTAAAATAAAGAACATTATTAAAGAAAGCATCAATAGAACCAACTTCATTATTAAACGAAAAGGTAAACCCTTGTTTGTACAAAGCATGAAAGGAAATAATATTTCTTGCCATTCCTGGCGAATAACAACATTTATTCAAATCTAAATTAAACCCACTACTTAGCGATAAAGTATAAACTCCAATCTTGGTGACAGGTGAAGCTTTCCTATTCCCCATGATCAAGTTTATTCTTCCTTGCTCCACATTCTCACTTCTTCTTAGTCCCTGCAAGTCACAACAAATATGAATACCACAACCGGTATCAAGGACCCAAGATTTAGAATGGGGTGAGTTATTAGATAAGATAGTGTAAATACCTGCATGGTTGGGTTTAACTTTCCCATCCTTTACATCCTGCTGGTACTTTGGGCAGCTCCGCTTCCAATGAGCTTTTTCATGGCAATAGAAGCATTCGACCTTTTTTGGGTCAGAAGAAGGAGTGATCAAACCTTTCTTGGTTCCACTTGAAGAAGAGCCATCAAGGATCCGACCCTTGGTACCCTTCGAAGAACTCTTCCTTTTCTTCCCTCGACTTTTCCTGATTGCCAAAACCGGAGTAGAGTTTGGAGTAGGAGTGTTAACAACCGACTTCCCCTTAAGACCTGATTCTGCGGTCTTAAGAAGTCCCTGAAGTTTGCTGAGTGTGACCTCTTCCTTATTCATGTGATATGTCATGCAGAATTGATCATAGCACGATGGTAAGGAGTGAAAAATGATATCTATTGCAAGATCCTCAGGGAAGTTCACATTAAGCTTCAGCAAATGATCCACATACCTTTGCATTTTCTGCATGTGGCTCGTGACGGATTCCCCGTCCTTCATCATGGCTGTTATCATGGAGCAGATGATTTCATACCTCTCTTGTCTTGCACTTTGATGGTATCTTTCCATCAAATCTTGGTGCATTTCATAAGGGTAGAAATCCTCATAAGACTTTTGGAGTTCCGCTGTCATCGTGGCCATCATGATGCAAGCCACTTTCGTAGCATCCCTTTCATGTGCCCAAAAGTCAGCGATCTCCTGAGGAGTTGCAGTGGTCTCATCAATCTCCTTAAGCTGCTTGTCAAGGACATATTCTTTGTCCTCGTAGCGGGTAATCATCCTGATGTTTCTGATCCACTCATTGAAGTTGGATCCATCAAAGGAGACTTTCCCACACAAGTTCATAAGGGTAAAGGAGCCATTAGGATTAGAGCCAGAAGCAGCATTGTTAGAAGACATCTGAAAGAAGAGAACAAGATTAGTTTAGATATTAAGAGTCCTTAATAAAACACCCAAATGTAATATTAAGGCTAGGATCCAATCACAATATATTATAACTTAGAAGAGGTATGCCGTAATCCAAGCTATAACATATTCGAAAGGTAGGTGAATGACGATTCACCAATTTCCACCACGAAAACCGAAACATTTAAATATTAGGTTTTTGATTGGTTATTAGAAATTCCTAGATTCTTTGAGATTCAATGAACTTTTCAAAGGCATGTTTCAATCTCGAGTGTGCCCACCAAGTTTTGTGACTGGGATGCCGAGGATCACAAAACGAGGTGTGAAGTAACCATGCAAATCACTTGGTACCCTTAAAGTTTATCACTCAATCGATGTGCCGGTAAACCACACACGCTCCATCGATACTATAATAAACCTTAAGTCACCCTTTACCTACCTTGTTAAGTCCAAGTTAGTGTGCCGGTTAACCACAAACGCTCCACCAACGACTTAAACAAAGTGTAAAGTGTAATTTCATGGATTAGCACCTTATTCACATTTTTCCTAAAGTAACTAAGATTGGGAATTTAATAAAACATTTAGTTACTTTATAATATTCATCATACTTTTAATGAGAATTTGTAAGTCCTTGTCTTACCCGTTCGGCTAACGACCCTCCACCGGTCAAGCAAGCGGTGGGTGAGAGTGGACACCCATTAAGTTGCCATTTTATAGGCAACAACCTTATACCCACCTTATAGACCGGCTTCGTGAATGAGGCGTACTAGCGGTAAAACGACTTTGTTCTTATACATACATATATATATATATATATATATATATATATATATATAATTAAATCATAATAATATAAGTATAAGAGTTGAATTTTAACTTTTTAAAATTCTAAGGGTTGGAACTAAAGTTTAACTTGACTTTACTTGTTCCAAAACTTGAGGGCAAGTTTTGTAAACTTTCAAAACTTTTCATTTCTTGTAACTTATGAGTTTATTAGAGTAATAAAATGAAGACTCTTCATTTTTCTAATTCTTGTGTTCTTTTAATGGTTTCTAACTCAAGTGACTTTTGGTTTTCCATAACTTGAGGACAAGTTATGGATACCATTAAAACACATTATGATCAAGAATTAAACTACCACATAGGTTACAAATAATTCCTATGATCATCTAAACATCATAAGAACAAGAACATGAATATGAACACTTTCATGAATCAAAATCACATTTAAAACTTTGTAATTTTGATAACTAGTTGTTGTAAATGAATTATCAAGACATTACACCAACTAAAACAAGTTTTCAAGTACCAAAACAGTTTAGGGTAATGTTTCTAATCCATTTCCAGCAACTAAAGTCGAAAATCTGGACTCTGTCGACCCTACTCGCCGAGTGCTTGAACCTACTCGACGAGTAGGTTGAAGATACAAGTGAACTCGTCGAGTCCCCCCATGGACTCGCCGAGTCCAGCAGTCAGACAGCAAGTTTTTTGACTTTCTCCATAATATTGCAACAAGTATCAAACAAACAAGCCTAGGCTTTGATACCACTGTTGGGTTTTGAGCATTCTAACACTTCCTAAGTGTACATGCAACCCTAATAAACCTTGGATCTATGTTTGTCTAAGATACATGCAAATAATTATTTTTCCAAGGTTCATATCCTAACTAGCATGGCATGGGGAACATGAATCAAATAAAGCTAGTAGAAATACTTACCTTGTAGTTGTAGTTGATTCCTTGGAGTTTTAGAGCCTAGCACCAATAGTGTGGATGCCTCAAATGGAAATCACAAATCACCACAAACTTGGAACTTTGAGAGAATAGTCACTACTATCTTGAAATCGGCCCTCACCTCAACAAGTATCAACTAGTGTGATTTCAAGAACCAAAGCCTCCTTTATATAGTGTGATGGATTAGGATTACTTCCATGTAAACCCTAATACCCATGTCTCTTCATTTCCATGAGATCCATGGGTTAAAGCTCCATGGAGTATCCATGGACTTTTTTCCATGCAAGCCTAGCCCATTCCAAATAAGCACTAGCCCACACTATATAAATATAGAAGCCCATATTTAATTAGTAATATCTTTGATCTCTAAATTAATCCTAGATTAATTATAGATCACTACTAATTAAATAATATGATCTTATATTAATATATTAGAACTTATAATATATTAATAAATCATAACTTGTACTATTCTCAAATATTATCCATAAATTGTTCGGGTGAAGTGCAACCCAAATGGACCATGCCGGGTCGGGTCAAGTACATACCAAATATAGTTATGGACTTAGACACTATATCCAACAGTTTGAGGGGTCTGCGAAGCCCGATGAGAGAAGCAAGTCCAGTACAAGGAAGTTTAGAGGAGGAGGGAGTGAAGAAAGATGGTGTGAGAAGTGCAAAAAGAAACACTCTGGAAAATGCGGTGAGGAGTTGGCTTGTTTCAAGTGTGGGAAGCATGGGCATTATGCCAACGAGTGTAAATTCAACAAAAGGGTGTGTTACGAATGTAATGAGGAAGGGCACTTCAAGCAAGATTGCCCAAAGAGAGAAGGGGCTACAAAGCCAAATGTGCCGCCAAAACCAAAGGCAAGAGCATTTCAAATGATCCTTGACGAAGCAGCTGACGATGCAAGGAATCAGGAGTAAGGATGGATATATAGAGATCGAGTTATGAAGAAGCCATATAGATAGTGTCATGTGATGTAGCCTATTAAAGGCATAATCTAGGGTGAACTTGAACACCCATGTAATCGTTTCAAGTAATAAAATAAAAACCTTTGTTTTGATATTTGATGTGTTAAGTTGTTATGTGATGGTGACTTGGGAAACTGCGGGACAATACTTGGGACGAGTATGAGTAGGTGTGAATGGTAGTAGAGGCCTATACTACCGGAAGCATAGGACTCACACTTGGATCAGGGAAAGTCACAAGGTTACCAAGAAGATAGTAATTGATTTCATTTTATTCAAGAATGTCGTTACCATTGTTTCGGTAATGACTAAGAAGATTGTTGTTATCCCGACCCTAGTGGTCATATAACATTGAGTCTGCTTACAATGAGTAGGTTATGTGGTTCAGAGAACCAAGTTTGATGTAGCGTCCGACTTAAACCAAACGATTGAAATCGAAGCGATCAATAGAAGTATCGCGCTCGTTGTTAAAGAAGTTGGTGGCTAGAAATGCTACATGTTAAAATGTGAATATATCACATTAGACCATGAAGGAAGGCATATTCCTTTCCGAAATTTGACTCTAAGAGACCTAAGTCTAAGCGTTGCAACATACGATGATAGGTCATTAGAATATGACACATCGATCCATAGTAGTAATAACAGAACTTATCTCAAGTTCGTATCTAGTGAGGATCGAGATTGTGACTTGAAGGTTATAATTTGGATTCTAGCCTGAGGTAGAGAGCAGGTGCACGATCGAGTACTGCTTACAGTCAATGAGTCTAAGAGATAGACTTGAAGGAATATAGAAGTTATAATTATTACCTAGGATGAAGAGATGACGTATGGAGTCATTATACGAGCCCTGTTTGGTTGATGATTCCGAGACGTAATCATCCTAAGGGGGAGATAATTGTAACACCCGCAGATCCGGGCTAATCAACTTAGAGGCAATAGGGGTCGAAAACGACTTTTCGACAAAAAGATTATTTAGAATAAATAATCTTAACCAAGTTGTAGAATATGTCACAAGGTTTCCATACGTATAAAGAACGCCGAAATCCGAGTTATACGAAGAAGTTATGACCCGTCGAAGTTTCGCGTTGGAACCAGAACGGCACCGGAAGCGTAAATAGTGAATTTACGATAGATCGAGATTTAGCCTTAGCGCTCTAAACGAAAATCGTAGAGTATGTTAAACTAAGAACATCAATAAAAAGAACGCCCAAATCTGACATCGTATGAAGATGTTATGATTTTTCGAAGTTTCGGATTAGCAGTGTACAGCCCGAAATTCGAATGTTAGATCGAGCGGTTTTTAGCCGACACGACCTGAACGAGAATCGAAGATCTCGTTAAGAGTAGCATAACGAGAGAAAGATGGGCGAAAGCGGACGTAGGACGAAGAAGTTATGAGGATTTAACGGACCAATCCTGTCCCGGCCTGTTAATAATATAAAATTTAAAATCGAGTCAAAATTAGCCAACGAAGTCTAAACGAAAGTTGTAGAGTACGTTCCCACCTTCGCGTGGATATAAAGAAAGTCGAAAACGGAGCTTGTACGCAAAAGTTATGATTTTTTAAAGTTGAAGCATGAAATTGCGAAGTCTGTTGCTAAATCGATGACGTGGCAGCACCACAACCGTCCGATGATGGTCTCAGAAGTCGCTTCGGATTGCGACATGCCACCCCTCGCATACGCCCCGCGTTCCGAACCTTGTGAGGTTCCGAGAAGAGCCACGATGACCCAACAGCGAAGCGACACGTGTTGTACGATGTGAGAGTACGCCCAGCGCAGGTCCGAGGTACGCCCAGCGTACAGAGGCCTCGTAGGCTATAAAAAGGCAGTGAGGGCAGCGTAGGTCCGAGGGCAGCCTCGCAGGCTATAAACCCCCCTAAGCCCTAGTTAAACCCCTTAGCTCCCGAGGGAAGCCCCGAGGCTGCCGGAGTCCCGAGAAAAAGAGGCTTTCGGTTTCGAAACGCTGCTCCAATTAAGTTCCAGTTTTCGATAAAATTCGTTGTAAGTGTGCTACGCTTACGCAATTTTTAATATAACTTTCAAATAATTATAGGAATGTTATTAGGTCCTTAAAATAATTATTTGGGCTTTTATTATGAGTTATATTGAGTGTTATTAACGCTTAATAATAGTCAGACTAATTAATTTGTCGCGGTTATCGTTAGACTAAACCCTAGTGGTATTGGTACTAGGTTTTATTGTAGGAAAATCGTTTTGAGAGTATCGAAGCGTTGTCCGAGTGCTGAGTCATCACCTTTCAGGTGAGTGCATAGTTACTTTCAGCTTACACATAGATATGAAGTATTTTATATAAATTACGTGCTATGTGTGCATACTATCTGAATACTTGCTATCTATGTTGGATGAACGTTTTATACATGTTTTCAATGATTTAAACTGTATATGTATTTTATATCAACAAAATGTGTTGGGTAAAACATGGGTAGATATAATAGTTGTTGTGTGACAACCACGAACTATTCTAGACAGTCCAGTGGAACACTAGCAGGCTCACAACCTGTAGGTGTTTATTCGAACTGTGTGTTTATTCGAACTGTCTGTTTATTTGAATTGTGTGAACTGTGTGCTCACCAGATGTACTCCATCCCCCACATGGTTGCCTTAAGGACATCTATTGTTGAGGAATCCCCTTAGTAGTAGTGTCCATCCCGATGATAGTCCTTAGACTAGGTCCCTTGTGTTAGATGTCTTAGGGACGTAAAGTGAGGATAACGGGAATGGGTAATCGGGTTTGTTTAATTTAATAAAGTTAATAAACTTATTTATTGTGGGTTGAAAACCCTATGTGCTCACCAGGCTCTCAAGCCTGACCCACTCAGTTTTATGTATTACAGGTAGTGGCGCTTGAGCATAGATATGATGTTTGGACGAGGGATTACGGATATAGGCCTATAGATATGAAATAATGTAGTAAGGCTTATATTGTGCTGTTTATGCTTTTGATCTATACGAACATGACATCCCAAGTCTTTTAATGAAATACATTTTCTATGGAAATGCTTTTGATAAATCTTTATCATATTTTGTTTTGGGACGAATTCCACAACACTTTTATTTAAAATGTTACTCTGATTTTTAAACAAAGCATAAACAAACCGGTCTTTTCTGGTCGTGATTTTGGGGATGTCACAGGTTCCATGCGTCTTGCGAGTATTATCATACCCCCGAATCTGACCCACTCCGGTCTAAGAAATCAGGTGAAGATCAATGTCCCTGAAAATGAAACCCATCTACAAAACCGAAACCTCATCTCGGCTACTAAACACACGAACGAATCCAGACTCAGACTCGAGATTCTGATTCAATAGCAGACTTGGGACCACTCAATTCCAATCTGGTACTAAACTCATGACCCAAGATTCACGATTTTAAGCATGCACATTCTCCCCAATTCCTTCCAATTACGATAATCCCCACTCACCTGGGATATATCAATTCCCAACTGAATCGGAGAACCCTGTCTCACCCCTGGTTCGGCAACCAGGCTCCCAAAGACTCAGACGATAAGGTAACCCAAGCCTAAGAACTCCTTTGCGCCATACTCTGTCTAGCGAAATACTGCAGCACTCCCCGTAGTATCACGACACTCTCTCGATGGCTCATTGATGTTACGGCTCCCCGTAGTCTTACAATACTCTTTCTCTAAATCACGTATGCTATGGATCCCCGCAGTCACACGATACACTCCCTCTCTGACTAGTGAATACCACGACTCCCCGCAGTATCACGATACTCTCTCTCTCTGACTCATGTATGCTGCGACTCTCCTCAGTCACACGATACCCTTTCTCTCACTGACTCATGGATGCTACGGCTCCTCATAGTCTTACAACACCTTCTTACTCACTGACTTGCCATGGGCTCTCTCCATGGTTTTTCCCCGATAATCCCAAGTGATTACCCCTCACTCGGATCCACCCGATCTCGTATCACCTCATAATCTCATCATCAAGTCAACACCACACTGAGTTCACTAACTCATACTCCGCAACCCAACATAGATAAGTGCACACACCCACTCAGTTTATGCGCCGCCACTTCCTGATGTAAGTTCTCATAGGCAAGGCACTCTTCTTCGCAAGGTTATCCCCCAAGACAGTCCAACTCTGACGACAAATAACCGAGGGGTTCCCACTGGAACAAAAGTCAATCGGTACTATGCTCGCCATCCAACAACTCGAGTCTCAACATGACCAAAAATTAGGACCTCATACATGGGTACCTTGGTACACCATCACAACATCTCACGATGTCTTGCCTCCACCACTGATCTTCCACTCACGCAACTCGAAATTTCGAAATACCCCAATATCACAATTTAAAACACGGAGGAATTGCCAACGACTGAAAACATGTTGACAAAAATCCAAAGCTCCATTCTCTACTGATCACCACCCACACGAAGCTACTCATACTGACTCTGAAATTAGTTGACAACCCGATTGCTGACCCTCCTGGAGTATAGATCACAATCCATACTAATGCCCGCAAATCTCAGCAATTGCACCCTGAACTCAGCGAGCCAACCGCCTCGAACCCAACATTTTCAAACCCAAAAATTCCCTGGCCACAATAAATTCTCTGACCAATGGCCACCTGCCGTGGATTCACTAATCCTTTCTTAAGCACATAGATGCACATCATCCCGCCTTGCACCTCTCTTCATCCACCAATAACCCAGATTTCCTGTGTCCGCATCGCAGATATCCATAACCATCTCCCTAACAGTACCTGAACAAATCTCTGATCCTCTTAAATAGATACTTAGTCCTCCCCCACTCAGGGTTCGTCCCACCACCAATTGGCATACCTATAGTCTACTCCACGGACTGTTTCACTGGGTGCATCACACTTAACTCTTGGAATATACCATGTAGTTGCATCAATGATCTTCCCGATGGAAACCAAACAACCCCAAATATCCCGTAACTCAGGCAAAAATCTCATAATCCTTTTGACGTGATTGCCTCTAGTCATCTCGAAGCCTCAGACTGACACACCGTCGGGTACCCCAATTGTTCCAAAATAATCCTGACTCTAGGTCAGGAAATAATGCACTACCACACACCTCGTCTCCGTCTCATCGACCAGCCTCTCAACACAAAAATCATCATCAAAGCACGAGACCTCGCTCCCACAGCCGATACATAGCATACCAACGAGGGCCACCGCCCCAGTATACTCCTCTTGATCACTTGAAACCGCTGCTAAAAGCATGCCTGACTCGACTAAGGCATCTTTTTTTCCTCCTCTCAGTCTCCACTAATCGCTCTCTCATGGTATAAGGAGTACCTCGTAGCAAACATATTACCCAAATACTCTGGTGAAAAGGTTGCAACCCTATGCTACCCAACAGGGTTTACCTTCATCTCTGAAACCGGAAGCTCAACATCTCGTCTTGCTTCTCCCAGGAAATGGGAACAATGCAACTCTTATCACAGAAATTGACGTCCCCACTATCGACCGATTGCTCAACTCAGTTCGCAATTCTCCATAAAGTCTCATCTCTACTCATCCCCGTGTCTTGCGACTCCCAATGGCATCTCACCGATAAATCTCTCAGAAACTAACTCGATTCCTTCTCCAGGTATGCTCCATTAAAACTCTCTCGACATGGCCATCTAGCCCCACACTCTATCACAACTGATCTCAACCTGATTAATCACGACAGAATAACTGGCGAACCAGAAACACTAACCGCCACGAATCATGGTACTCGGACCAAGTGGTCACCTCTCAATCTACTATGAATCATGGCACTCGAACCATGTTCTCTCCATTCTCAAATTGCTACTCAGAACCTCTGGAATTCTCCCTGTTTCAAGTATGGGTCCTCTGCTTTCAGTAGTACGGGTCCATACTACCTGCCACATCTACCCATACCTTCCACATGGATCGTAACAAATTTTCTAAGTAGTTGCTAAACCTTCTCAATCACCAATTCTGTCACATGTGTTCGCTCTCCAGCGAGATACTCTCCTCTATCAACGTACTCATCTGGCTCAGGTCACCCTCGCCTAGGCTCTCCCTAGGTTCTCACACTTCTCCGCCATCAGCTGCTAAAGAACTCCTTATGATTCCAACCATCTACCTCCTGAATATTATCATATTCACTTAGTAGCTGACTCCCGTCATCAATAGTTCCACAAAGCACAAAGCAAGCAACATTCAGGCATCGAATAACCTCTACCAACATGTAAAACCACTCTAGGTTGTTACCCACTTGCTCTCCTCATACTCAAAGGATATCACCGAACTCAAGCAATTTTACCCCACGCGGGCATCTAACTACTCTCTCAGTAGACTCCTCAAATGATCATCAAGATATCTCTCCTATATTACTCCTCTACTCCAATCCATCTCTAAAAAGGACTCCTGTTGGATACTCTCACTCCGCACATACTCAAAAGCAAATCACAAACAACAGCAATTCCTAGGCTAAGGCATCACAAATCAGGCCACTCTAGTCCTAAATTAGGAAATACCTAGCCTATCTCTAGCATGCATGATATCTCATAAAATATCTCATAAATATCTCTTAACACACAAGTAAGGGTATTTTGGGAAATCACCGTTCGGGCTCTGGCTGATTGTACACACTACTCCTTCTCGTTTTTCTCTTAGAAACTCTTGCTCGTTTTAGAAAATTGTTTCTTTTGAAAATTTTCCTCAAATCCTTAGTTTGAGTCCAGATTTACTCGAAGGTGCATCCAAATCGTCGTGGACATGTCAACAAGAAGCGCATAGCCCAACTCCAAAAGGATGGAGTGTTGGAGTCATTTGACTTAAAGTCGGATGATACGTGCAAATCTTGTTTGCTTGGAAAGATGACCAAGTCACCTTTCTCTGGTACTTGTGAAAGAGGTGAGGGTTTGTTGGATCTTACACCGATGTATGTGGACCCTTCATATCCATCACAAGGGATGCTAACCGCTTCTATGTAACCTTTACCGATGATTATAGCAGATATGGATATATCTGCTTAATCAAGTACAAGTCAGAAACCTTTGAAAAGTTCAAAGAGTTTAAGCAAGAAGTGGAGAATCATTGGGCAGGAGATAAAGATGTTCCGATCCGACCAGGGTGGTAAGTATCTTAGTATTGAGTTCCATGATTATCTTAAATAATGTGGAATTGTTTCACAATTGGAGCCACCTAGGACACCGCATCTTAATGGTGTGGCTAAGAGGCACAATCGAACCTTGTTGGACATGGTTCGTTCCATGATGAGTCGAGCTTCGTTACCTATCTCATTCTAGGGGTATGCCTTAGAGACTACCGCCCATATCCTTAATCTAGTCCTAACTAAGAAGGTTGCCAAAACACCTCAAGAAATGTGGACAAGGAAGGTTCCCTTGGTAGCACATATCAAGGTTTGGGGTTGCAAGGTTTTCGTAAGACAAGAGACTCACGACAAGCTCGAACCTCGTAGTGAGTGTTGTATTTTCATTGGCTACCCACAGAAGTCCTTTGGATATCTCTTCTACAGACTGAGTGACAATGTTGTCTTTGTTGTGAGGAGAGGAGTCTTTCGCGAGAGAGAGCTCATATGACAAGAGGATAGTAGGAGGCAAATTGACCTTGAAGAGCTTCAAGAGTTAAGTGATGAAAGACATCTAACACTAGCGTTGAACCTGAGGATGAGACTCCTGTTGAACCAATTGACGAGTCCTTACCTCTGAGTCGTTCCATTAGAGTTAGTGTTTCACATGTGTTATATGGTTTTCATATAACAACTAAAGGTGATATGTTTATCATTGATAGTACATTGATAAATTTGAATGAACCTAACAACTACAAGGAAGCCTTGGTGGGCCACAAGTCCGCAAAGTGGAAAGAGGCAATGACAGTAAAATTCAATCCATGTATGACAATCGAGTTTGGAACTTGGTTGACAATGTACCAGGTCGTAAGACGGTCGGGTGCAAATGGATCTTCAAGAAGAAGAACGACATGGATGGGAAAGTACACACATATAAGGCACGATTTATTGTGAAGGACTTTACTCAAACTTATGGAGTTGACTATGATGAGACCTTCTCACTAGTAGCGAAGATCAAATCTATAAGGGTTATGCAGCCATAGTTGCGTTTCATGATTATGAAATATGGTAGATGGATGTCAAAACCGCTTTCCTTAATGTGAGGTTGGTTGAGGATGTTTACATGAGTCAGCTAGAGGTTTTTGTAGATGTGAAGTACCCTAATAGAGTGTGTAAGCTTGAGAAATCCAATTATGGATTAAAGCAAGCATCTCGCAGATAGAATCTTTGTTTTGATGAGAAAGTCAAAGAGTTTGGTTTTTCGAGAATAGAGGATAAGTCCTGCGTATATGTGAAAGCTAGTGGGAGTATTGTTAGCTTTCTGGTGTTGTATGTGGATGACATACTACTCATAGGAAACGACGTTCCAACCTTGCAGAAAGTTAAGTCTTGGCTTGGGAAGTGTTTCGCTATGAAGTACCTCGGAGAAGTTGCTTACATTCTGGGGATAAGGATATTGAGAAATATGAGTAAAAGACTAATAGGACTTAGTCAAAGTACCTACTTGGACAAGGTGTTAAAGCATTTCAACATGGAGAATTCCAAGAGAGGAGAATTGCCAATGCAGAGCAATACCAAACTGAGTAAGACTCAGAGTCCGAGTACCGATGATGAAATAGCATAAATGAGTCAAGTACCATATGATTCTACTGTTGGCTCGATCGTGTATGTTATGACATGTACTCTCCCTGATGTGGCATTTTCTATGAGCATGGTTAGTCGATATCAAGGGAGTCCTGGTAGAACTCACTAGATATTAGTAAAGAACATTCTTAAGTACCTGTGGAGGACTAAGGATTGGGTCCTTACCCTCGGTGGGAGTGATGACTTGAAAGTGACAAGGTATAGCGACCCCAAATTTCAAACCAATAGAGATAATTTCCACTCTCAGTCGGGCTGGGTGTTTACCTTGAATGGAGGAGCAGTAACATGGAAAAGTTCCAAGCAGGAGACTGTAGTTGATTCAACGTGCGAATCAGAGTACATAGCAGCAAGTGAAGCGTCGAAAGAGGCGATATGGTTGAAAAACTTCATCGGAGACCTTGGAGTCATACCATTTATAAAGGAGTATGTGGAGATTTTCTGCGATAATGAAGGGCGGTTGCCTTAACCAAGGAAATGAGAGATCATGGTAGATCCAGGCATATCGACAGAAAGTACCACTTCATGAGACATCAAGTTGAAGAAGGACACCTCGTGGTAAAGGGGATATCGTCGGAGGACAACCCAGTAGATCCCCTTACAAAGGGACTGACTAGGTTTAAGCACTTGCAGCATGAAAGTGGCATTGGGCTAACAGACCATATTAGTTTTAGTGGTTAGATAAATAGAAACTTGTAATTTACATTTGATGATTAAATAAAAGGATTTTTATTTATAAGTAAAGTTGTTGTCTTGTGTCAATTATTTACTATTGTTTCACTTTGCATGTTTTGACTTCCAGAATAATAAGATTATTCAAACCATCCACAGTCGATCATACTTTGGAAGCAAGTAATAAGGCTAGACTGTCATGAGTTGGCTTGTAGATTTTCTAAGGCGTTATACATAGCAAAGGTTTGCTACACCATTCATGAGTGCTCCTGAAATAAGATTTGAGTATTGGATTCAACCCGCGCTCACCTGAATTACTTCATGGAATTTATCACGAGTAATTGTGAGACGATAATATCATATAATCTTCAAACCGAGATATATGAGTTGTTGACTACGAGTTGGTTGTGCGTTGATGGCATGAAAACGCATCAGTAACTTGATGTTATAAAACATGTCGTTGTGCATGATTTGATGAGTAGTTAGTACAAGAATATAATGTCGAAGTTTATCTGTTCCTTTTATCCTAAAAGGATTAAAAGTGATATCTTGGGCCCCACGATGATTCTGTTTTGACTATGTGTCGGGCCTGGTCAGAACTAAATTGATGTGTGCAGTTTTGTTCTATGTCAGACAAATCGGAAACCGGGAAACAAATTGCAGGACAATAAGTATGACTATGTTCCATGTATTTGTCCATATAGATATCTTGAGAACAGAGGAATATATGATCCCTTATCTGAAGGACGCGTCACTATGAAACGTCCCAAAAATATGGTCCGAAAATTTCATTTTAAAACATTAATAAGAACCATAATTCTCAATCATAAACATAAGTCGTTATATCAAATCAGAGTATCATCTCAAAACATGTTCTTTTTATCAGATTAAACATTCCAGGCTAAAAATTCTTGGTGTGTGCCATGTGTAACAGCCCGGATTCCCAAGTATTATTCATTTATTTATTTTTGGTAATTTGTGAGGAGACTCGGCGAGTTGGAGCCTACACTCGCCGAGTATGATCGCGGATTTGGACGCGGGTTCGCGTCCGGACTCGGCGAGTCCACGTTGTTTAATGAAGCCCTAATTTCCCGGCTCTGAGCCTTATTTAAACAACCTTATAACCCTTCATTGCGGCTACCTTCGACCTTGAGACCACCAGAGCATCTGAGAGTCCTTGTGAGTGAGAAAATAGGCCATTATTCACCATCCTTGTGTGTGTTAGCAAGAAGGGAAGAGGAAGGCCAAGCTAGGAGAGTTGGGGAGCTTGGATCTACTTCCATTTCGGCAGAGGAAGCTATTTGAGGTAATATTCAGAGCTTATTCTCGTGTTTTTTATTGATATGGTCAAATCTAGGGTTTCTTCATGCCTTGTTTACCTTGTAATTGGAGTGTGAGAGGTCCCATGGGAAATTGGTACCTAGATCTGGACCTTAGTAGGTCCAGAGAGTCCCAAATGTTTATAGAGTTGGAACCGGAAGGTTCCCAGAGTTAGAACTAGAGGGTTCACAGAGTAGGGTCTACGGGCCCACAGAGTTATAGCCTCGAGTGGATAATATGTGTTATGTGTGGTATTTTGGGGAACTCACTAAGCTTTGTGCTTACAGTGTTGGTGTTATTTGTTTCAGGTACTAGTGATGACCGTGGGAAGGCGCCGGCTTGATCAGTACACACACATGGGATTTTTATGTTATGTGATCTTGGGATTCTTTGTATGACATGGATTGGAGTTTCAAACATTGATGTTTTTATGGAAATTAAATGAATATGTTTTTATATTATGTGAAAAATTATTTTGAAATTCACGGTGTTACACCATGCAGTCATCTGGAGCTCTTCCCTCCGCTACCGGAAGTACCTAAAACCAAAACTGAAAATTGTAAGCACGAAGCTTAGTGAGTTCCCCAATATACCACATACCATACACATAATCACATACTGCAAACCTTGGGCCTAGCCCGCTACATCCAACTCGCCCGACGTCGGACGGATAGCAACAAGCGAAGCATCGAAGGAGGCAATATGGCTAAAGAACTTCATCGGAGACCTTGGAGTTGTACCAGCTGTAAAGGAGCCTGTGGAGATTTTCTGTGACAACGAGGGTGCGGTCGCCTTAACCAAGGAACCAAGGGATCATGGCAGATCCAGGCACATCGACAAAAAATATCACTTCATAAGACATCGAGTAGAAGAGGGACTCCTCGTAGTGAAGAGGGTATCGTCAGAGGATATCCCAACAGATCCCCTTACGAGAGTTCAGCAACACAAAACCACAAAACCACCAGAGTTTGATGGGACCCAGGACCCGGTGGCGGCTATGAGATGGATTTCTGACATGGAGGGGTGTTTCTTCACTTGCTCAACTCCTAAGCATTTGAAGGTTCGGTTCGCGCTGAACCAGCTTCGCTTGGGAGCGAAGGACTGGTGGAAGTTTTTGATGGCGCACTTTACGCCTGCTGAGCTTGCGGCAGTGACCTGGGAGAGGTTCACTGCCATGTTTCGAGATGAGTACGTTCCCCAGGTGGAGAGGGAGCGTTTGGCCCAGGAGTTTCTGACCCTCAAGCAGGGTACTGAGTCTGTTACGGTGATTACCAAAATGTTCCATGAGAGGGCGATGTTCTGCCCTGAGCACGTGTCCACTGAGCAGGCACGTATGAGCCGATATTTGAGTATCTTGAGGCGAGACATTCGGGATTTCGCGACGAACTACTCGTACCGGACATTTGCCGAGCTTCAGGCAAATGCCCGGAAGAGGGAGATTGAGCTAGAGACTCAGGCCAGAGAGGAGGCGGAGTCTCAGGGGAGGGATCGGCGGCCGGCGCAGTCTCAGCCGGCAGCCAAGCGGGCCAAGTCCGCTGATCCCAAACCAGGGAGCCAGAAGGGCCACACTTGTGGGAAGTGTGGCAAGGGTCATGATGGAGTATGTAGAGCGGGATCTTGCTACAAGTGTGGCAAGGAGGGGCACATGGCCAAGGACTGCCCCAAGGGGTTTGCGGTATGTTTTCACTGCAACCAGACCGGACACCGGAAGGCAGAGTGTCCGCAATTGCGAGGATCATCTCATGGAGCACCTCAGGGATCTGCCCCTGCCGCCATCAGAGCTACCGAGAGTCGGTCAGTGAAGGCCGAGGCGCCGAGAGCACGCGGGAGAGCTTTTCAGTTGACCGCGGAGGAGGTCCACGCAACACCCGATGTCGTGGCTGGTATGTATTCTTTCGTGTATTTATTTTGATGTTGACATATTATGCTTATATTATGTTATGTGTAGGTACTTTTCTTGTGAATTCTGTACTTGCCTTGGTGTTATTTGACTCGGGTGCTAGTCGGTCTTTTGTATCTTTTGCTTTTAGTCAGCATATCAGTGTTAGTCGTGAGGCGTTGAGTCGGCCTCTGAGAGTTTCCATAGCTGACGAGAGGGTGATATATGCCACGGAGGTTCTCCGAGGGTGCATAGTCGAGATTTTCGGTGTTGAGTTCCCGATTGATTTCGTTCCTATTGCGATGGGTGATGTCTGTGTCATTGTGGGCATGGACTGGTTGAGCAGATTCGGTGCGGTTATCGATTGCGAGCGACAGCTGGTGACCATACGAGACCCTAGTGGGGGAGTTCTTACGGTGTACGGCGAGGGTACACGTTCTGGATCAGCCCAACCTAAATATGTGACAGAGAAGGTGGTTGGATGTGGTCAAGGATTATGATTGTGAGATCCTGTACCACCCGGGCAAGGCTAATGTTGTAGCCGATGCACTGAGCCGCAGGGCGGAGAGCACCTCGTTGCGGGATGTATGTTTGAGATTGACCGTGATAGCTCCAGTGTTGGACGCCATTCGTGGAGCACAGGCCGAGGCTGTGCAACCTGAGATGCAGAAGAAAGAGCGGGTTGTTGGTTTGGTTTCAGAGTTCGTTACCGATGGTCGGGGGGCTTATGACATTTCAGGGGCGTATCTGGGTGTCGTACGTGGGAGGAACGCGTACAATTTTGATGGAAGAGGCTCATCGGTCGAAATTTTCGATCCATCCTGGGGCCATTAAGATGTATTTGGACCTGAGGAAGGAGTATTGGTGGCCCTGTATGAAGAGGAATGTTGTGTGGTTTGTTGAGAGGTGCTTGACCTGTCGTAGGGTTACGACCGAGCACCAGAGGCCGCATGGTAAGTTGCAACCGTTGGAGGTTCCCGAATGGAAGTGGGAACAGATCACCATGGATTTTATCACCAAATTGCCAAGGACTGCCAGGGGAGTTGATGCAATTTGGATGATTGTGGACAGGTTGACGAAGAGCGCTCACTTTCTTGCTATTAGCGAGAGTTCTTCAGCAGAGAAATTGGCAGAGGTGTACGTGAGGGAAGTGGTATCTCGGCATGGGGTGCCGATCTTGATTGTTTCAGACCAAGACGTGTGTTTCACTTCTAGATTTTGGAAGAAGTTTCATGAGGAGTTGGGTACTAGGCTGCATTTTAGTACCGCATATCATCCCCAGACAGACGGACAGAGTGAGCGGACAATTCAGACGCTCGAGGACATGCTTCGGGCATGTGTGTTGGATTTAGGGGGGAGTTGGGACACGTACTTGCCCTTGGCAGAGTTTTCCTACAACAACAGCCATCATTCGAGCATTGGTATGCCGCCCTTTGAGCTATTGTATGGGAGGAGGTGTTGGACCCCCATTTGTTGGGGAGAGGTTGGACAGCGTGTGATGGGCAGTACAGAGATCGTGCTTCAGACGACAGAGCAGATCCAGCAGGTCAGACAGAGGTTGTTGACTGCTCAGAGTCGTCAGAAGAGCTATGCAGACAGACGCCGGTCCGAACTTGAGTTTCAGGTCGGCGACCTTGTACTCTTGAAGGTCTCTCCTTGGAAAGGAGTGATTCGATTCAGGAAGAGGGGCAATTTGGGGCCCCGATATATTGGTCCTTTCCGAGTGATCGAGAGGGTAGCTCGGGTAGCCTATCGTTTGGATTTGCCAGCAGAGTTGGGGCAGATTCATGACACTTTTCATGTGTCGTAGCTGAGGAAGTGTATAGCCGATGAGTCGGCAGTGGTTCCATTAGAGGATATTCAGGTGGATGCGAGCCTGAATTATGCTGAGGGACCAGTGGCAATCAGAGATCGAAAAATCAAGGTTCTGAGGAACAAGGAGGTACCCCTGGTTTTGGTTCAGTGGCAGATCAGAAGGGGTCCGAGATGACTTGGGAACCGGAGCGTGAGATGCATGAGCAGCATCCAGAGTTATTTGCAGAGCGAGACTTCGAGGGCGAAGTCTAGTTCTAGTGGGGGAGAATTGTAACAGCCCGGATTCCCAGGTATTATTCATTTATTTATTTTTGGTAATTTGTGAGGAGACTCGGTGAGTTGGAGCCTAGACTCGCTGAGTATGATCGCGGATTTGGACGCGGGTTCGCGTCCGGACTCGGCGAGTCTAAGAGTGGACTCGGCGAGTCGACGCTGTTTAATGAAACCCTAATTTCCCGGCTCTGAGCCCTATTTAAAGGACCTTATAACCCTTCATTGTGGCTACCTACAACCTTGAGAGCACCAGAGCATCTGAGAGTCCTTGTGAGTGAGAAAATAGGCCATTATTTACCATCCTTGTGTGTGTTAGCAAGAAGGGAAGAGGAAGGCCAAGCTAGGAGAGTTGGGGAGCTTGGATCTACTTCCATTTCGGCAGAGGAAGCTATTTGAGGTAATATTCAGAGCTTATTCTCGTGTTTTTATTGATATGGTCAAATCTAGGGTTTCTTCATGCGTTGTTTACCTTGTAATTGGAGTGTGAGAGGTCCCATGGGGAATTGGTACCTAGATCTGGACCTTAGTAGGTCCAGAGAGTCCCAAATGCTCTGCTTTATGCCTTTCCTTTTGAGTTGGGGACTTAGGTTACCATTTTAGATGTCATTTCACCAAAAGAAGCCTTGTAGGCGCCACATGGTAGCCAAGATAGTGACTTTACGTGATGAATGAACTTGGAAGGACTGGATCTATGAGTCATTGGGACGGATCTGACCTCAGGAGCGAGTTTGAGTTGATGCATGGCATGGACTCGCCGAGTCTAAAGAACAGACTCGGCGAGTAGCATGAAGATTGTCCTTAACCACTCAGCGAGTGGTCTTGCCGAGTTAAGGGGTTGACTCAGTGAGTCAGAGAGGGTTGTCGAGTGGACTGAGTCAAGCTGGAACTCGCCGAGTTGTTCTTGAGACTCGGCGAGTTGAGTCGTCGTGGCCCCGCGATTCATGCCAGGTGGAACTCGTCGAGTCAGGGAAGTACTCGACGTGTCAAGAGAGGATCCTAGGGAGTCAGTGAACACGTATAGACTCGCCGAGTCGCTCTAGTGTACTCGCCGAGTCCGGTCAAAGTTGACTGTTGACCGTTGACCAGTGTTGACTTGATAGGGGTAGTCAACCTTAGTTGTGAAAGTTTTAATTAGAGATATATGGTGTTATAGGAGGATTATAGCTTGGAGGATCGAGCGCGAGTGAGTCTTCTCACTATACTTTACCTTGAGTAGGTAATCAGAGTTATGTGACAGAGTATTTGTATGCTATATGTATGTTATGTGTTGTACTGCATTATTTCCATGTGATTTATGATGTGCATGTTTATAGAGTTGGAACCGGAAGGTTCCCAGAGTTAGAACTAGAGGGTTCATAGAGTAAGGTCTACGGGCCCACAGAGTTATAGCCTCGAGTGGATAATATGTGTTATGTGTGGTATTTTGGGGAACTCACTAAGATTTGTGCTTACAGTGTTGGTGTTATTTATTTCAGGTACTAGTGATGACCGTGGGAAGGCGCCGGCTTGATCAGTACACACACATTGGATTTTTATGTTATGTGATCTTGGGATTCTTTGTATGACATGGATTGGAGTTTCAAACATTGATGTTTTTATGGAAATTAAATGAATATGTTTTTATATTATGTGAAAAATTATTTTGAAATTCACGGTGTTACACCATGTAGTCATCTGGAGCTCTTCCCTCCGCTACCGGAAGTACCTAAAACCAAAACTGAAAATTGTAAGCACGAAGCTTAGTGAGTTCCCCAATATACCACATACCATACACATAATCACATACTGCAAACCTTGGGCCTAGCCCGCTACATCCGACTTGCCCGACGTCGGACGGATAGCAGCAAGCGAAGCATCGAAGGAGGCAATATGGCTAAAGAACTTCATCGGAGACCTTGGAGTTGTACCAGCTGTAAAGGAGCCTGTGGAGATTTTCTGTGACAACGAGGGTGCGGTCGCCTTAACCAAGGAACCAAGGGATCATGGCAGATCCAGGCACATCGACAAAAAATATCACTTCATAAGACATCGAGTAGAAGAGGGACTCCTCGTAGTGAAGAGGGTATCGTCAGAGGATATCCCAACAGATCCCCTTACGAGAGTTCAGCAAGACAAAACCACAAAACCACCAGAGTTTGATGGGACCCAGGACCCAGTGGCGGCTATGAGATGGATTTCTGACATGGAGGGGTGTTTCTTCACTTGCTCAACTCCTAAGCATTTGAAGGTTCGGTTCGCGCTGAACCAGCTTCGCTTGGGAGCGAAGGACTGGTGAAAGTTTGTGACGGCGCACTTTACGCCTGCTGAGCTTGCGGCAGTGACCTGGGAGAGGTTCACTGCCATGTTCCGAGATGAGTACGTTCCCCAGGTGGAGAGGGAGCGTTTGGCCCAGGAGTTTCTGACCCTCAAGCAGGATACTGAGTCTGTTACGGTGATTACCAGGATGTTCCATGAGAGGGTGATGTTCTGCCCTGAGCATGTGTCCACTGAGCAGGCACGTATGAGCCGATATTTGAGTATCTTGAGGCGAGACATTCGGGAGTTCGCGGCGAACTACTCGTACCGGACATTTGCCAAGCTTCAGGCAAATGCCCGGAAGAGGGAGATTGAGCTAGAGACTCAGGCCAGAGAGGAGGCAGAGTCTCCGGGGAGGGATCGGCGGCCGGCGCAGTCTCAGCCGGCAGCCAAGCGGGCCAAGTCCGCTGATCCCAAACCAGGGAGCCAGAAGGGCCACACTTGTGGGAACTGTGGCAAGGGTCATGATGGAGTATGTAGAGCGGGATCTTGCTACAAGTGTGGCAAGGAGGGGCACATGGCCAAGGACTGCCCCAAGGGGTTTGCGGTATGTTTTCACTGCAACCAGACCGGACACCGGAAGGCAGAGTGTCCGCAATTGCGAGGATCATATCAGGGAGCACCTCAGGGATCTGCCCCTGCCGCCATCAGAGCTACCGAGAGTCGGCCAGTGAAGATCGAGGCGCCGAGAGCACGAGGGAGAGCTTTTCAGTTGACCGCGGAGGAGGTCCGCGCAGCACCCGATGTCGTGGCTGGTATGTATTCTTTCGTGTATTTATTTTGATGTTGACATATTATGCTTATATTATGTTATGTGTAGGTACTTTTCTTGTGAATTCTGTACCTGCCTTGGTGTTATTTGACTCGGGTGCGAGTCGGTCTTTTGTATCTTTGGCTTTTAGTCAGCATATCAGTGTAAGTCGTGAGGCGTTGAGTCGGCTTCTGAGAGTTTCCATAGCTGACGAAAGGCTGATATATGCCACGGAGGTTCTCCGAGGGTGCATAGTCGAGATTTTCGGTGTTGAGTTCCCGATTGATTTCGTTCCTATTGCGATGGGTGATGTCTGTGTCATTGTGGGCATGGACTGGTTGAGCAGATTCGGTGTTGTTATCGATTGCGAGCGACAGCTGGTGACCATACGAGACCCTAGTGGGGGAGTTCTTACGGTGTACGGCGAGGGTACACTTTCTGGATCAACGTTTTGTTCGGCCGCTAGGGCAAGGCAGCGTCTACAGCAAGGCTGTAAGGGTTTTGTGGCGTATGTGATGGATACGCGGGTGGATTCCGAGAGACCGAGGTCTGTTGAGGAGGTTCCGATAGTGCGTGAGTTCCCTGATGTATTTCCTGAGGAGTTGTCGGGTGTGCCTCCTGTGAGGCAAGTAGAGTTCAGTATCGATTTGGTTCCGGGGGCCGCGCCTATCACTAAGGTGCCTTATCGCCTTGCACCTCCAGAGATGCAAGAGTTATCCTCGCAGCTTCAGGAGCTGCTGGGGAAGGGGTTTATTCGGCCGAGCAGCTCGCCGTGGGGAGCGGCTATCCTGTTCATCAAGAAGAAGGATGTTTCACACCAGATGTGCATTGATTACTGGGAGTTGAACAAGCTGACGGTCAAGAACCGTTACCCGTTGCCGAGGATCAACGATTTGTTCGATCAGTTGTAGGGAGCATCTTGGTTCTCCAAGATCGATTTGAGGTCTGGATATCATCAGGTGAGGGTGCGGGATGAGGACGTCCAGAAGACAGCGTTCAGGACGCGTTATGGGCATTACGGGTTTGTGGTGATGCCTTTTGGGCTCACCAATGCCCCGGCAGTGTTCATGGATCTCATGAACCGAGTGTGCAAGCCGATGCTGGATCGGTCGGTGATTGTATTTATCGAAGACATTTTGGTATATTCGAGATCTAGAGAGCATCATGAGGAGCATTTGAGAGAGGTTCTCGGAGTTCGGAGATCGGAGAGGCTTTATGCCAAATTCTCCAAGTGTGATTTCTGGTTGCGGGAGGTCCAGTTCTTAGGACATCTCGTTAACCAGAAAGGGATATTGGTCGTGTAACACCCCGTTCTTTAAGTGTTTAATTATGAGTCCCTGAGAATTAAGAGGAAGGTTAATTCTGGTCCTTTTTCGAGAAATGAGCTTCATCCGAGAAAGTTTTCGGGCTGGCGTATGTGTTAGAAGCATTGGGCTTCTCGTCACCCCGTATGAACGTAAAGTTATTTAGGAGCGGGTTTAGATTAGAGGAGTTGCGGTGTTTAGAAGATGATTATTATTTAGGGTTCTTTGTGGAGTAAGTGGGAAAAGGTCCCATGCATGCATGGCATGCATGTTTGTAATTTGAAGATTGGCTGGGTACGCCCAGCGTAAGCTGGACGTACGCCCAGTGTAATAGAGAGAAAGATGGCGGGGTGGCCGGGTGAGTACGCCCAACGTACTAGAGGTATGCCTAGCGTACTCTCAAAAACTCCAAACCCTAATTTAGGGTCAGCCACTATATAAGGAACATGTTGGTTCACCCTTAGCCTTCTTATGCTCATCCTTAACCTTAGAAAAACCCTAGATCTCGTGTTCTCTCCATTTTTGGGTGTGCTTGACCTTGGAAAGCTCTTGTTGGCAAAAGAAAGGCTTGAAGGAGAAAAGAGAAGTTGTCAAAGAAGAAGAAGAACGTGTGGAGCTTGTAGATCTGAAGAGATACCATCCTTTGGAGCTTGTTTGAGGTATAAAGCTTCTAGCTTGACCTTCATATTGTGTAGATCTATGTATTTTGAAGCTTTGTCATCATTGTTGTCCCAAAAGTCCTCACCTTGTTGTATGTTTCGAATTAGTCAAGATTATCTGTCCTTTCAGACCTTTGGAGAGGTCTTGAGTGAGAAAAATGAGGTCCCAAGGGCTGTAGTTGTTCCATGTGTGAGATATATGGGTCTTAATGGATTAAGACCTTGGATTAAGAGCTTAAGGACGTCCCAAGTGATAAAGTCTGAGACTTTATGATTTCTAATCATATTTGGCCTATGGATCTGAAGTTTGGGCTTAAGAGCTTAAGCCATTAAGATGTTAAAAGGACTTATTGGATCTAGTAGTTACACCCCGCGTAGCGAGCCAAAGCCCCGATCCTCATTTGCGTTCATTGCAGTACGCCCAGCGTAGGAGGGTACGCCCAGCGTACTCCTCCTGTTGGACTTTTATTGTTGGGCTTTGAGTTTGGGCCGTTGGTGGGCAGTTGATTTTGGGCCAAGTCTGGGAATTTATGGATAGAGTATGTTGGGCCCAATTATTGTCATGGACATTGGATCTAGGCCCATTTCGTGAGGTGGACCCAATTTGGTAAATTGGGCCAATGTTGGACTTTGTATGAGATTTGGACTTTGGTCTTGTTCCGATATGTGGAAATATGTTTGACCAATGCTTATTTTTGTTATGATGGTTAGTTCGGGATTTGCGGTGAGTTGGTCATTCGAGAGTCTGTTTCTTCAGTTCAGAGTTTCGGCAGTGCGAGGTGAGTTATCCTCACTATATCAACGGAGTCTAAGGCACCAAGGCCGACCCTTTATCGGATGGAAATTTGGATAGTTGTCTGTTGTTATGATATTGCGTAATATGGGCCGGAAGGCATTATGATATGGGCCGGAAGGCATTATGTTATGGGCCGGAAGGCATTGTGATGTGGACCGGAAGGTCATGGCCTGGAAAGGCGTATGTGCGTAATTAGTATTTTGGCTGAGACGTAGGGTGATGTTATGCTAGTGACCGGCTAGGTTGGTATCCTGGTTAGGGTGATGATATGTTATGTGATCTGTTTGATCGATTTGCTGACTGTGAACTGTTATATGATTATATGTTATGTGCACCTGGTTGTTTGGACTGGAGTTTGACCCGATATGCATGGTTGTTCTATGTTCTGTTATGTTATGTATACTATTTATGTTATGGGCCGGAAGGCAAAATGTTATGGGCCAGAAGGCGATACGTTTGGGACCGGAAGGTCGTGGCCTGGAGGGGCGTATTTGTGGTTCGTATTTTGGGGGTATCTCACTAAGCTTTCGGGCTTACAGTTGTGGTACCTTTAAATGTTTTTTAGGTTCTTCAGGAGACTGTGGCAAGGCGAAGGCGTGATCGTACCGCTCCTCATGTTTTTGGTCATGATGTGATTCTGGGAATACTCTGATAATAAATGTATTGGAAACCTTTTTGTAATAACATTATTAAAATGGGTTGTTTTTGAAAAGTTAAAATTGAGTTGAAATTTTTGGTCGTTACAGGTCGACCCAGCCAAAGTTGAGGCGGTGATGAGTTGGGAGGTGCCGAGGTCACCCTCCGAGATCAGGAGTTTCCTAGGGTTGGCAGGGTATTATCGTAGATTTATCAAGGATTTCTCTAAAATCGCAGTGCCAGTCACCAGGTTGACCCGGAAGGGTGTTGCTTTTTCATGGGGCCCCGAGCAGCAGGCCTCCTTTGAGACACTTCACCAAAGGTTATGCGAAGCCCCGGTGTTAGCCCTCCCAGAAGGGATGGAGGACTTTGTGGTATACTGTGACGCATCGATTTTGGGGTTGGGGGCGGTGCTGATGCAGAGAGGGCATGTGATAGCATATGCATCGAGGCAGCTGAAGTCTCATGAGATTAGATATCCCACCCATGATCTAGAGTTGGGGGCAGTAGTGTTCGCCCTCAAGATTTGGCGTCACTACCTGTATGGGGTTCGATGTACGATATACACGGACCATAAGAGTTTGAAATATTTGATGGATCAGCCCAACCTAAATATGCGACAGAGAAGGTGGTTGGATGTGGTCAAGGATTATGATTGTGAGATCCTGTACCACCCGGGCAAGGCTAATGTTGTAGCCGATGCACTGAGTCGCAGGGCGGAGAGCACCCCGCTGTGGGATGTATGTTTGAGATTGACCGTGATAGCTCCAGTGTTGGACGCCATTCGTGGGGCACAGGCCGAGGCTGTGCAACCTGAGATGCAGAAGAAAGAGCGGGTTGTTGGTTTGGTTTCAGAGTTCGTTACCGATGGTCGGGGGCTTATGACATTTCAGGGGCGTAGCTGGGTACCATACGTGGGAGGAACGCGTACAATTTTGATGGAAGAGGCTCATCGGTCGAAATTTTCGATCCATCCTGGGGCCACTAAGATGTATTTGGACCTGAGGAAGGAGTATTGGTGGCCCTGTATGAAGAGGGATGTTGTGTGGTTTGTTGAGAGGTGCTTGACCTGTCGTAGGGTTAAGGCCGAGCACCAGAGGCCGCATGGTAAGTTGCAACTGTTGGAGGTTCCCGAATGGAAATGGGAACAGATCACCATGGATTTTATCACCAAATTGCCAAGGACTGCCAGGGGAGTTGATGCAATTTGGGTGATTGTGGACATGTTGACGAAGAGCGCTCACTTTCTTGCTATCAGCGAGAGTTCTTCAGCAGAGAAATTGGCAGAGCTGTACGTGAGGGAAGTGGTATCTCGGCATGGGGTGCCGATCTCGATTGTTTCAGACCGAGATGTGCGTTTCACTTCCAGATTCTGCAAGAAGTTTCATGAGGAGTTGGGTACTAGGCTGCATTTTAGTACCGCATATCATCCCCAGACAGACGGACAGAGTGAGCGGACGATTCAGACGCTCGAGGACATGCTTCGGGCATGTGTGTTGGATTTAGGGGGGAGTTGGGACACGTACTTGCCCTTGGCAGAGTTTTCCTACAACAACAGCCATCATTCGAGCATTGGTATGCCGCCCTTTGAGCTATTGTATGGGAGGAGGTGTTGGACCCCCATTTGTTGGGGAGAGGTTGGACAGCGTGTGATGGGCAGTACAGAGATCGTGCTTCAGACGACAGAGCAGATCCAGCAGGTCAGACAGAGGTTGTTGACTGCTCAGAGTCGTCAGAAGAGCTATGCAGACAGACGCCGGTCCGAACTTGAGTTTCAGGTCGGCGACCTTGTACTCTTGAAGGTCTCTCCTTGGAAAGGAGTGATTCGATTCAGGAAGAGGGGCAAGTTGGGGCCCCGATATATTGGTCCTTTCCGAGTGATCGCGAGGGTAGGTCGGGTAGCCTATCGATTGGATTTGCCAGCAGAGTTGGGGCAGATTCATGACACTTTTCATTTGTCGCAGCTGAGGAAGTGTATAGCCGATGAGTCGGCAGTGGTTCCATTAGAGGATATTTAGGTGGATGCGAGCCTGAATTATGCTGAGAGACCAGTGGCAATCAGAGATTGGAAAATCAAGGTTCTGAGGAACAAGGAGGTAACCCTGGTTTTTGTTCAGTGGCAGCATCGGAAGGGGTCCGAGATGACTTGGGAACCGGAGCGTGAGATGCGTAAGCAGCATCCAGAGTTATTTGCAGAGCGAGACTTCGAGGGCGAAGTCTAGTTCTAGTGGGGGAGAATTGTAACAGCCCGGATTCCCAGGTATTATTCATTTATTTATTTTTGGTAATTTGTGAGGAGACTCGGCGAGTTGGAGCCTAGACTCGCTGAGTATGATCGCGGATTTGGACGCGGGTTCGCGTCCGGACTCGGCGAGTCCAAGAGTGGACTCGGCGAGTCCACGCTGTTTAATGAAACCCTAATTTCCCGGCTCTGAGCCCTATTTAAAGGATCTTATAACCCTTCATTGCGGCTACCTTCGACCTTGAGAGCACCAGAGCATCTGAGAGTCCTTGTGAGTGAGAAAATAGGCCATTATTCACCATCCTTGTGTGTGTTAGCAAGAAGGGAAGAGGAAGGCCAAGCTAGGAGAGTTGGGGAGCTTGGATCTACTTCCATTTCGGCAGAGGAAGCTATTTGAGGTAATATTCAGAGCTTATTCTCGTGTTTTTATTGATATGGTCAAATCTAGGGTTTCTTCATGCGTTGTTTACCTTGTAATTGGAGTGTGAGAGGTCCCATGGGGAATTGGTACCTAGATCTGGACCTTAGTAGGTCCAGAGAGTCCCAAATGCTCTGCTTTATGCCTTTCCTTTTGAGTTGGGGACTTAGGTTACCATTTTAGATGTCATTTCACCAAAAGAAGCCTTGTAGGCGCCGCATGGTAGCCAAGATAGTGACTTTACATGATGAATGAACTTGGAAGGACTGGATCTATGAGTCATTGGGACGGATCTGACCTCAGGAGCGAGTTTGAGTTGATGCATGGCATGGACTCGCCGAGTCTGAAGAACAGACTCGGCGAGTAGCATGAAGATTGTCCTTAACCACTCAGCGAGTGGTCTTGCCGAGTTAAGGGGTTGACTCAGTGAGTCAGAGAGGGTTGTCGAGTGGACTGAGTCAAGCTGGAACTCGCCGAGTTGTTCTTGAGACTCGGCGAGTTGAGTCGTCGTGGCCCCACGATTCATGCCAGGTGGAACTCGTCGAGTCAGGGAAGTACTCGACGTGTCAAGAGAGGATCCTAGGGAGTCAGTGAACACGTATAGACTCGCCGAGTCGCTCTAGTGCACTCGCCGAGTCCGGTCAAAGTTGACTGTTGACCGTTGACCAGTGTTGACTTGATAGGGGTAGTCAACCTTAGTTGTGAAAGTGTTAATTAGAGATATATGGTGTTATAGGAGGATTATAGCTTGGAGGATCGAGCGCGAGTGATTTCCGGGATTTGCGAGTTATCGAGATACGCGAGGTGAGTCTTCTCACTATACTTTACCTTGAGTAGGTAATCAGAGTTATGTGACAGAGTATTTGTATGCTATATGTATGTTATGTGTTGTACTGCATTATTTCCATGTGATTTATGATGTGCATGTTTATAGAGTTGGAACCGGAAGGTTCCCAGAGTTAGAACTAGAGGGTTCATAGAGTAGGGTCTACGGGCCCACAGAGTTATAGCCTCGAGTATGTGTTATGTGTGGTATTTTGGGGAACTCACTAAGCTTTGTGCTTACAGTGTTGGTGTTATTTGTTTCAGGTACTAGTGATGACCGTGGGAAGGCGCCGACTTGATCAGTACACACACATGGGATTTTTATGTTATGTGATCTTGGGATTCTTTGTATGACATGGATTGGAGTTTCAAACATTGATGTTTTTATGGAAATTAAATGAACATGTTTTTATATTATGTGAAGAATTATTTTGAAATTCACGGTGTTACACCATGCAGTCATCTGGAGCTCTTCCCTCCGCTACCGGAAGTACCTAAAACCAAAACTGAAAATTATAAGCACGAAGCTTAGTGAGTTCCCCAATATACCACATACCATACACATAATCACATACTGCGAACCTTGGGCCTAGCCCGCTACATCCGACTCGCCCGACGTCGGACGGATAGCAGCAAGCGAAGCATCGAAGGAGGCAATATGGCTAAAGAACTTCATCGGAGACCTTGGAGTTGTACCAGCTGTAAAGGAGCCTGTGGAGATTTTCTGTGACAACAAGGGTGCGGT
Source organism: Lactuca serriola (assembly GCF_051521515.1). NCBI lineage: Eukaryota > Viridiplantae > Streptophyta > Magnoliopsida > Asterales > Asteraceae > Lactuca > Lactuca serriola. The sequence continues at coordinate 138,098,890 of NC_136416.1, forward strand.
CGCCTTAACCAAGGAACCAAGGGATCATGGCAGATCCAGGCACATCGACAAAAAATATCACTTCATAAGACATCGAGTAGAAGAGGGACTCCTCGTAGTGAAGAGGGTATCGTCAGAGGATATCCCAACAGATCCCCTTACGAAGGTACTGAGTAGGGTTAAGCATTTGCAGCATGCTAAGAGCATTGGCCTAAGGGACGATTTTAGTTTTAGTGATTAGATAGGCAGTTAGAAACTTCAAATGAATAAATGTAATTGACATTTGATGATTAAATAATAAGGATTTTATTTATAAGTAAAGTTTACTGTCTTTTGTCAATTGTTTATTGTATGTTTGCATGTTTTGACTTCCAAAATAATATGATTATTCAAACTATCCACAGTCAATCATACTTTGGAAGTAGGTTATGAAGTTAGACTATCATGAATTGACTTGTAGATTGTATAAAGTGTTTAGACATAGCAAAAGTTTGCTACAACGTTCATGAGTGCTCCTGAAATAAGATTTAAGTATTGGATTAAACCCATGCTCGGATTAAACCCATGCTCACATGAATCACTTCATGGAATTTATCACGAGTGATTGTGAGACGATAATATCGTATAGTCTTCAAACCAAGATATATGAGTTGTTGATTACGAGTTGGTTGTGTATTGATAGTACGAAACGCATCGGTAACTTGATGTTATAAAATGTGTTGTTGTGTATAATTTAACAAGTAACTAGTACAAGCATATAACTCGAAGTTTATTTGTTCCTTTTATCCTAAGAGGATTAAAAGCCATATCTTGGGCCCCTCGATGGTTTTTTTTGACTTATGTGTCGGGCCCGTTTAGGACTCAATTGACGTGTTCAACTAAGTTCTATGTCAAACAAATCAGAAATCGGTAAACAAACTGCTAGACTATGAGTATGATTTTATTACATGTCTTTGTCCACACGATATCTTGAAGAACAGAGGATTATATGATCCCTTATCTAAAGGACGAGTCATTGACTAGATCAGAGTTGGAAAGCGGCTTTTGAGAGCTACGATTGTTAATCAGATTTTGAAGTTACATTGGCAGTTATAGTTATTAGACTTATCCAAGTGGGAGACTGTTTGGTTATGTGTCTAAGCCCATAACTATAATTGGTATGTACTTGACCCAATAGTAGCATGGTCCTTTGGGTTGCCTTCATCGGAGCAATTTGATAGGATGGATATTTCAGAAAGATGTTATTTGTAATTTATTAATATATTATAAGAATAATATATTAATTGAAAAATGATATTATTTAATTGGTATTGATCAGGAATTAATTTAGTGATCAAAAGAGACTGATTAAATTAACGGGGACTGGTTAAGTAAATAAATGATACATATAGTTTGGGCTAATGATCCATGTTGATTAGAGATGGACTAAATATATGTGAGAGTACATGAAGAGTTAGTCTAAAAAGGCTATCAAATAAGTTATTGGATTGAAGGCCTAAGTGAATGAATTGGGGTTTACAAGTTTAAACCTTAGAGATTCCACACTATAAATGTAACCCCTAACACTCCTAAAATCGGCCAAGACTTCCAAGAAGAAACCCTAGCCGATTTTTGGTGCCTCCTAACCTCTCTCTCATAATCCTCCATTGTTCTTGGTGTTTGTGACTTATTTGAGGTACTAAGCTCTTGAAAGGCCAAGTTCTACAAGCTACAACCAAGAGGTATTTATCTAACTTGTTTTATGTTGTAAATCTCTAAATTGTATGCTAGTTAGAGTTCATGCTTTGGATAAATGAAAATTGCATGTATAACTTGAGAAAACTTAGATCCAAAACATTAGGGTTGTATGTGCACCATAGGATTGTTATAGTGCTCAAAACCCATCAAAAAGCTGCACAAAAGTTCCAAAATGGAGCACTTTCGCCCATTTTTTATCTTCTTAAAGCAATCTACAATTTGCAGCATACACAGTTAGTGTGTGTGTGTGTGTTGCATGAAAAAGGAAATTTAAGACACATCTCACCTTCCTTGTTCTTGTGAGCTCTTTGATTCCAAATTTGGCTAAGTTTCTCTGAACAGTAACAATCTTCCCAGGATCCCCAGTGACCTGATTAACCAGAGAATCTCTTTGATTACAAACTTGGCTAAATTACTATTAACATCTTCTACAAGATTTTTTCATTTAAAAAAATAGTTAAGGATCAAACTTTAATACTAACCTTACGAATCCCATACAACTCCAATAACCTTTGCAGTGCAAGATTTTGACATAAGTCATTAGTGGAGCGTGTGTGGTTAACTAACACACAAATACAGACTAATAAAGGGTGGCAATGGGTGTCTCATAAATTATCATTGATTAATGGAGCGTGTTTGGTTAACCAACACATTGATTTGATGATAAATGACAAAGTGAAAATGATACCATATGCTAAAACAAAATCATTCATTTGAATCCAAACTCCTGATTGAAGTTCAAAACCTAATGCAATACATCTTATACATTCAACTATTGGTTGAAAACCCTAAAATCCCGGTTCTAGTTTATTATGGACTAGGATCCCCTTATTGGGCCTAATGGGCCAGTAAACTTTAAATTTGTCCATTTTGGGCCAAGGAACCCAATTTGGGCTCTAATTGGACCCACATTCATGAAACTAAAGCATTTTGGGTCATGTAGGCCTAGAATAGTTCATATAATCACTAATGGGTCATGTTGGGCCATAACTAGTTTCATTAGCCCTAATGGGCCATAAACTCAAACTCTTTCATCTTATTGGACTGTGAACCCTCATAAGGGCCCAATGGGCTGAGAACCATTCAATTGGGCCTCATAATAACGAAATCAAGCATGAAAGGCCCAAACCTACTTCTCCTTTCTTCTCTTCTTTTTCTCTCTCGGCCCAACAACAATAATAGAAAAAAAAAAAAGAAACATTAACTAACTAATACAATGACACCTCACTATCATTTTCACTTAAAGTACAAGTCTTACAGTAGTTGATGTTTATATGAGAATAAATTTTCCTAGCTAAAAATGCTAGTTGTGACAACAAGAGAACAAATTTATGTTTTATGGTTTTATAATGTCAATATGAAAAATGTGAAGGGGTTACCGGTAAACCCCTTCTTACTCGGCAATAACATTTGACAAGTCATTAAAATAACATGACACGTAACCAACGACTTGTTTTACTCAAAAACCCTAACGGTGGTCGAAGAAGTGCAGTTCGTGGCCGATCAACTAAGCCTCTCTACCATTTCACCCTCTCAACTCCTATTCTCCAATGAGCTCACATTACCCGATGATTTCCTCCCCTATGATGATGGAGACTTTGACATCACCTTTGGCGATTACATCTCCCTTCAGATACGAAGACTTTTTCAACTCCACCTCCAATCCTACCAATATGAGTAATTTATCATCGTCTGATCCTAAATTCAATGACTTCGTGTCTAAGCCTGAAACCGTCGATGTGGAGTCCGGTAATTTGGCGGAATCGAGATGGAACTTCGACAATGACCGAGAATTCGAATGAGATTGACGGAAAAGACGAGAAGAGGTAGGCGACGCTGATAAGGAACCGGGAGAGCGCACAGGTTTTGCGATAGAGGAAGAAACGTTATGTCGAGGAGTTAGAGGATAAGGTCAGGGCAATGCATTCAGCTATCCAAGATTTAAATGCTAGAATAACTTACTTTGCAGCAGAGAACGCGGCCTTAAGGTTTTGTGTTCTGCGATTTTTGGGTTTGGGGATTTCATGGGTGCAAAGGAAAAAAAGGATAATTTTCTAAGTGTAAAGAAAAAATTAGGGTGAATCATTGATGACAATTAGTTTGTGCTCTTCCTCTCATGCTCTTCTCTTTTTCTGTCTGTGTGTCTCTCCCTCTCTCACAATGTCTCTCTCTTACATACCTCAATTTCTAGGTGTAGTAAAAAAAAAAAAGATGAGGAGATGATAAAGTGATGGAGTTCTATGTTCCATTTTTTCCCCTCATTCAATTGATTTTGCAATTATTTTGAGGGTTTTCATCAATTTAGGATTTTCAGGTATCAGATATTGAGAATCAAAGCTTGGTGGGTGGTAATGGTGGTTGAATCTGAATTAGGGGTGAAATTTGAGGTTAGGATTTGAACAGGTAACACACTGAGATCATGGTTGAGGTATCTGATAATTTGAAGGCACGGTTCTTGGAGTTGTTACGCTTCCTATCATCGTTTCTTGTTGCCTTTGTTTCATAATTTATCTCATCTTTCTTATTGCCAATGTTTCTTGATTGATTTCTTGTTTGAATGAATGGTTTTGATTTATAAGTTGAATATATTTCTGGGGTTGTCTTATTTTCTGGATGTGAGCATCGAGGCCATGGTGATTGACCCCATGGATGAGGGGGATGGATAACGGAGAGTGTGGTAGTGGTAGTGGTAGTGATGGAGCTTTATGGTGAGTTCATGAGTTTTCCGCCAACTTTGTGAATTTTCCAACTAAGCCTGTGGTGGGTTTTGATGCATACTAGGAAACAAACTTAAAAAAGGAGAGGTGAGGGTAAGGGTGTCGGTGGGCCATCTTATGTTTTTAAATAGATGATTAAGGCAACAAATGGCTGCCAATGGTGGTGATGTTGTATGCCCGGCGATTTCCCAAGAAACAATCAGCTTGTGAAAATTGATGAGAAATTGACCATAATGGACCCATTTCTACGAGGCTTTTCTCCGGTTGTCAAATCCATAACCATTTCCCTCATTTAAAAGGGTTTTCGTGGTTTCACATAACATAATCACATAGGTTATATAGCAAGTAAGTTAATGAGAACTTACATGAATGAATGTTAAGCTAATCCTCAACATTCAAACTATAATCGCATAGGTCATATAACAAGTAAGTTCATGAGAACTTACATGAATGAATATTAAGCTAATCCTCAACATTCAAACTATAATCACATAGGTCATATAACAAGTAAGTTTATGAGAACTTACATGAATGAATGTTAAGCTAATCCTCAACATTCAAACTACATAACTAATTAAGCCTAATTTAACAATTAAGGTATAATACTTAATAATATTTGATATTGTTTTTCGGAAAGGGAACTATAACTAATTAAGCCTAATTTAACAATTAAGGCATAATACTTAATAATACTTGATATTGTTTTTCGGAAAGGGAACTTACTTAACGAGGGTTTCCGGATCAGCTTTCGCATACCTACTAATCCTCCATTGCAAACATGAGGCTTTGCTTCATGCCCTGGAGTCACTACAGATGAACCTCCATGGCCACAAGGGTTGAGTAGTGTCAGGATTTGAATATGGGTCAATAGGTTATCCAAAATATCTTTCATATGTCTTACCAAGTCACCCCAACCCAAGTAAAATAACATTTTCTTATCAAGGTTTAGTTCAAATTTATTATTTCAAATCTCAAAACTCCTATTTTAGAGCCATCATTTATAAATACTAAATGTTACTATTACTATTTCTATCTATAATCGAATACTAGACTAATATGATTCATTTAATTTACTTAAAAATACTCTTCAGCCATAGTATACACTTAACGTATATACATAATGGTGAATACGAATTACCACTAATTCCAATAGTTCATTCATCTAAGAAATATAGTTCCTAAGCATATTTGATGAATTAACTGTATTACTATATCAACTAGTTAGAATATCATAATGAAACAAAAGAAATTAGTCATTTATAAGTGGTATTCATTTATAAGAGTTCCTCACTTAACCCACTTATATTTAGCCCAAAAATCAGATCCAATCATAATAGTCACTTGTAAGCCCAGAATCTAAAGCAAAACACAAAAGTCAAACACATTCAAGGGCTTATACCTCCCTCACGGCTCACGCTTCCTGAAGTCGGAAATCACCATAGAAACTCCAAAACAAGGTGCTTCATCGGATTTAATCACAGGCTGCCGGAAACTTCGAGGTTGTTGTTGGTTCTTCTCACGTCGCGGGTTCTTCATCGAATACCGGAGCTAAACGTCGGTCTAACATCACACAACCACTTAACACCTGCCCAGCTGCCCTCTATCGGAATCTTCCCGGTGTTCCTTCACTACCGCCTGTTGACCCATATGACCAACATCTTGAGCTGCTATATCCATCATTAACGTCGTAGGTGATGCGCCATTGAAGATCCGACCAAAGGAGACTACCACCATTTCTAGTTTTTCGTTCTTTCTTATCTCACTCCCTCTCTCTCTAACTGATCCCTCACTTATGGCGCACAACCCTTACCCTAAATTGAGTAACAGATATATAAGAGTGTTAATGGGGTTATGAACATTTCCTTTGGAAGCAACGCAGGTTAGGTCCTAAATTGAGTAACAGATACACCTGCGAGGTGCGTCTGAAAAAGAAGAGGGATACAAACCAATTTCCGAACATTGTCACAAATGCTCCCTAGGGTTGGGTCATATGACGCTTTCTACACTGATCCAAGGTTCTTATAACAGAACAAGTTCTAGAAAATACAATCTAGCCCCTGGATAGAATTCTCTTAACATATATAGTTCTTAAAAATAACAAAATGGACCCTTAGACTTAAAATTCCTAACTAACTTAAGTAAATTGACTTATTATTATTATTATTATTATTAAATTACTTATTTATATAATTAACTAGTTTATAACCCGTGGGAATCACAGTTATAAAATTAATTAAATTTTTATAGTCTAAACTCAAAATTATTAATAAGTTATTTTAAATAAATTATTAATTTAAGAGATATTTTTATTAGTTATATGAAATTATAATCGTTGATTCAAATAAATATATAAAATTAATTTTTAATATATATTAGATATTTTTATTTGTGAATTAATGAAAACAATAATATAAAAATTTAAAATTTAAAATAGAGAATACATACATTGATAAATAGCATCACATTAATGAGGATGTATAATAAATTTAAAATTAAGAACTAATAGATTGACAAGTGACAACACATTAATTAAAAGGTTTAATATGATGACACATGGCAAAAGAGCTACTCTTTTTATTAGTATAGGGATATAGGGATTACTCGAGCAATAGGTAGCGCAAATCCTATAAGTATATTTTTAAATTAGATAAAACGCTAATGTCATCTCATCTCTATATAATTAATTATTTTAATATTTATATTCTTCTAAAGAAGTTTAAAATTGAAATATAGTTTTACAGAAACATATGGCAAGATACAACATATCAAGAAATGGGGTGTACTCATTCATTGGGACACAGTGACGATAATTTGTTCCTCCTATACTACTCATATTGGAGACAACCAACTGGTTAATGGTTTAAAAAGTGAGCAAACTGGAATAGCCCCCGGATAATTCATGTGGTTAGGATCTGAAAAATGATCAATATAATTATGTTAAGATCCACATCGATTATCAGGAGCATCAATAGTTGGGTAATGTCTACCATAGTTCCACTTAGTCATCATTAATGTATGTAAGCATGCACGATCCTACAAAGGTAAATGATACTTGATATGTATACAATTTTCTTTGTCTAGAAGTAGTAGATGATGTGTGGTTGGATGACCAAAGGTCCAATCACGCTTTCAGATTTTGATAATTTTGTTTTAGGGAAATTGTTGAAGATATGTGTCTATTATGTCAAAAGAAATTATATTAAATTATATGAAATTAAGGCTGATTGAAGCGCAACTCTACAGATAATAATTAATCATTGCGCACATGATGGTGTAGGAAGAAAATGAAAAGAAGAACTGAAGGACAAAGGTGGCTACCACCTGACATCAAAGGTAGAAGAAAAGACCAAGTTCTTCATTTCCTATTAAGTCATGTATAGATAATAAGCTCCAAGAATGCATTGTTGGTGAATGTACTCAAGGAGAATGCATCCTTTGGAGAGGATGCATTGCATGAATGCATTGGGTGCTAGAGGATTGTTAGAGTGAAAAGTTATACATGGATTGACTTTGTAATGGCTTGACTTGAGAAGACTCACTTGTACATGTAGGATTGGAGCCTTGTGACATGAGAGAGAGAGAGAGAGAAAAAGAGAGAGAGAGGGAGAGAGAGAGAGAGAGAGGCTTGTTACCAACTATATATATAGTGGGTTGCATACCACTTGTAGAGTATGCTTGATAGATGTTGTTCATTTTGATTAGTGATTGGGATATTTATGTAGAACTAGATCTAGATCCCTTTATATACTCATTACTATGATCGAATACATCTTTTAACACCCAAATCACCATGTTCATTGTGTTATTACAATTTCGCATGTCAAATCAAATGCTCATAATTCACTAAAATTGGTATCAGAGCGGGTGTTCTTGAAGTTCTCGAAAATTTGATCCATGATGACAACATGATTTGATGAATCTCAACTGGGTGTAAGTTCTTCATCTTTGAGAGAGTTTTTGTTCTAGAAATTGAATTTATTCCTTGATTTAATTCAAAATTCTATTTCCCTTCTCTATAATACTTGCTAATTTCGCTTTCTATCTCTAGAACTTGGTTCATATTCAATTTCTCTCTCTAGAGATTTCATTCATAATCACTTTATCTCTCTAGAACAATCCACGTTCTTGTGATCTTTGTTGTTAATTGATCAAAGATGGTGTATTTTCATTATGATTCTTAGATCGTGATGATTAAAGATGTCAAATATAAAGTCAATGAGAATCAATTTTATGAGTTATTGTTGAAAGGCAGGTTGATTACATGGGAAACTTTGATTTCTTATGGAGACAAGAAAGATGATCATGGAAAATTGATATTTCAACCTCTTAGTAAGATTGAATACATCTTTTATCACCCAAATCATCATGTTCATTTTGTTCTTACAATTCGGCATGTCAAATCAAATGCTCATAAGTCACTGCAATTGGTATCCGAACGGGTGTTCTTTAAGTTCTCAGGAATTTGATCCATGATGACAACATGATTTGATGAATCTCAAATGGGTGTAAGTTCTTCATATTTAAGAGATTTTTTTGTTCTAGAAATGGAATTCATTCCTTAATTTAATTCAAAATTCTATTTTCCTTCTCTATAATACTTGCTAATTTCGCTTTCTCTCTCTAGAACTTGGTTCATATTCACTTTCTCTCTCCATATATTTCATTCATAATCACTTTCTCTCTCTAGAAAAATACAAGTTCTTGTGATATTTGTTGTTAATTGATCAAAGATGGTGTAGTTCATTATGATTCTTGGATCATGATAATTAAAGATGTCAAATACAAAGTCAATGAGAATCAATTTTATGGGTTATTGCTGAAAGGTGGGTTGACTACATGGGGAACTTTGATTTCTTATGGAGACAAGAAAGATGATCATGGAAAATTGATATTTCAACCTCTTAGTAAGATTGAAAGTTTGGTTGAAATTTCTTTGAATATGTTATCTTGGTGTGGTAATCAAAAGGAAGGATAAGAAAGAAAATTAATCAAAAATGAATATGTTTCTCTTATTGAAGACCCAAACGATCTTCATGTTCTTAAATTTGTTGAATTTCAAGAAATGGGAATTCAATGTGATTTTCATGAAGATGTGAATTTTTTTTTTCAATTAAGTTCAAACCGATGAATGCTTGAATTCTTGTGATTTGTTTGAAGGAACGGTGCCATATAGAAAGCCTTCAATCAAAGAAGTTCAAATGTATCAAGCTCCAAAAGATTTGATTCAAAATTGCAAAGTTGAAGTTGTCAAGAATGATGTTGTTCTTGAATTCAAAACTTTAATATCCAAAAAGATGAAGAAGAAGAAGATAAAAAAAAATAAGAATAATTAGGTTTCTAAACAAAATTCTTCAAATGTTGTCTTGAAGCCGAAATCAATAAAGCAAATTTGAGTTCCAAAGAAACAACCATCAAGTTTTGCAATGAATTCGAATTCCAAACCCAAAGTTGTTGAAGATTCTCAAAATCATTATGAAGATGAAGCTAGATCTTTGAAAAAGGAGAAGACCGGATTGTACAACATACATCGTGGGTGGTACAATGCGAAATTTGGAGATTTTCTTGTTCTAACAAAAGAACTGATATCTTCCATAATTGATTCGAGTATTTCAAATGGAAAAAGAATTATCAAGAAGGTTTCTCAAATTCTCAAATGGATACCGAAAAATTCATGTTGAGATCGATACCTTGTTCTTGAATATCCACTGATGAATGATCCACGTTTTCTCGAAATCTGAATTCATTCTTATTTTCAATTTGTGCTTTTTGTTTTTTTATTGTTGATCATATTGCTTTGTTTGATCTAATTTTTTTCAGCCCTATTGTTGATCCAATATTTTTTCAATTTGTCACACCCCCGAACCAGATGGCGGAAACGTCCGAGGGCTCGTGTGACTTAAATTGAATATCATCACAATGAATATACATGAATCATAACATAAACATCACCATGCATCAATATATTACAACTGACATTGTTCACATCAAGTACATTATTTTAACGTTACAAATCCATACGTAGATTGTTTGATAATTTTCAAAAGCAAAACACACTAACATGCTTGGTACTTATTCCTCAGCTTACCTGTTACCTGAGAATACAAGTTATTTTGAAAAATGGTCAACATATGGAATGTTGGTGAGTTCATAAGCAGGTTTGATATGAAAATGTTTTGTGTAGTTTGAACGAAAACAACCCAGAAAATCCGATATTTTCTGAAAAGACCATTGTTTATAAAAAGGTGTGAAGATCCGTAATATATGCATGATGATTTCAAAACATGTATAATTGAAAAACTTTGTATTAAACGTACAAGTGAAAATGTTGAACTTCCCCGTAAAACCCGATGTTTTCCAAAATAAAAATATCATGTAACGGTTTAAATGGTTATCCATCACATAAATGATTTTGAATTACCTTGATTACTTGATTTATATTGGATTTATTTATGTGAGTCGTTATAACCATGCATGATAGTGACTAGTTCGTCTGTCTTGGCACTCTGGTGAACGCCAAAATTGATCTTAAGATTTTGTCACCCTAGACTAGCCGAGTCTAAATGTAGCGAACAGCTGAGGTGTGGGGGAGTCACCCCCGTATAGATCTATACACAAACTCTCGCTCTCCCTCCCAGAGACTTTGATTATAACTACAGACTACGACCGACACACGTTTGTGCCACCCATTATTACTCACTAAATCCCAATTGACTTTGATTACTATTGATTATCGACCTGGATTTGTTTACTTGGATTGACAATCGGCCTAATAAACGAGGAGAAGAGGATTACAAGATCCTACTATTCCCGCGTATTATTTATGGTTATTGGTTATACGAAGGATACGCTGGCCCATTTCACATTTGATTTACTTGGACCTTACTAGCAATGCTAATGGGCCACTAAGGCCCAATAGCACTTAGAAGCCATTGAGGGTTCCTTAAATATGAAATTGGGTCGTAGAAGGCCCAATAACATTATTTATTATCCCTTGGGCCCAAAAATCACGTTAATGGGTCACAAAGGCCAAACAAGCATGATTTGAACTTTCAAGCCCAAAGATTTGAATGTTTACTTGTTTTAGGTGTAGTTTAATTGTTGGAAAGTTTGATTGGACAATTGTTATTTTGGATTGGCACGAGGGCACTCGGTTGTTGTTAACGATTCTTGGAATTATATCTTCAAGAGTTGTAGTTTTGTATTATTTTTTTTGACTCAAACATCTTGATAGTAAAAGAATTGATTCAAAATATTGGTTTGACCCATTTCAACCCTTCTTTAATAAAGATGACAATTTTAGTCCCTTTTATAAAAAAAGACATTTCAAGCCCTTAAATCATTTTCTTGACACAATTGACCTATAGACTTACTCATTTGATATTTTTAGCTCAAATTTTATTCTTTGGCAGTTTCAGCCCTTCCAAAAAAGTTTTTTTCGGTTAAAGCCCAAACTTTTGCAACTTTTACAATTTTGGCCCAAAATCCAAAAACTTTACATTTTTTATCCTTTTTGGTAAAGAAAAGCATTTTAACCCTTGAAATAATTTTGTTTACCTTTTTATCCCCTATTTTGAGAAAATTTTCATTTTAGCCCTTTGAAAATCAGATTTCGCAACTTTGGGCTTAATGGGCCGAAAAGCCCAAAAATTGGCCCATTAAGCTAATATTTACATTTCAAGTCCTTTGAAGAGCATAATTTTCATAAAAACATTTATTTTAACTGTTTTGACTCTTTTGACCCTCAAGAAAACCGTGAATGGCAACTTTTCACCCAACTTTTGTTTATTTGACAATTTAAGCCCCAAAATTTGTTTTATGTTACAATATGTCTATTTTAAATCTTAGAGGGTATTTTTCTTGACTTGTTTAGTGTGGTATAACTTAGATCATGTTTGTTTTCCTTCTTATGTCATAGATCTCGAGATTTCTTTTCTTTTTGTTGCATATTTACCACATAAACACTTACAATCACACATACATGCATAAAATCTTACATAGCACACACACACACACATAGATCTACACATTTTACTTGTATTGTCCCCCATAAAACTTGTAAAAACCGAAAAAGAGGGGTATGGACTCACCTTTGCTTGTTGTTTTCGATTTAGAAGGAAGAGATGAAGAAAATTTGGTCCTAACAAAGCCTTCTTGGAATATCTCGAACTTAGAGGTTTCTAAGATGGTGATCATGAGTTTAAATGAGTTAAGAAGAGATTTTTGATAAAAAAAAGAATCTAGATCATGGATCCAAGCATAAACTTACCTAAGATGATGATTTTTGTGGAATAACCTCCTTGGAATGCTTCTAATTCTCGAAAATTTGATGGAGAAAGTGAGAGTGTTCTTTGAGAGTGTTTGAGTGAATTGTGTGTGTGTGTCTTTCTCTTGTGTTCTTGGTCGAGAGAAGAAAGGAGAGGAGAAGAGAGAGTGTTGATAGGATGGTTGCTTGGAAATATGAGATATTGCATGGAGAACCAAAATATAATAAGGAGGTGGCAAGTGGAAAGTCAACTCTCCCCCCTCATTTGTGTAGTTGGGCCGAGAAAAGGAGAAAAAGAAAAGAAATTGGGCGTTTTTGGTGCTTAAGTCCACTTTTTTGGCCCAATTGGTCTTGGGAGAGGGTTCACGGCCCAAAATAAAATCAAGGAATGATTTTTATGGCTCATTAGGGCTAATTAGGTTAGTTATGGCCCAATAAGGCCCATTAGGGTATTTTATTTCATTCTAGGCCCAATATGGCCCAAATTATTAAAATAAATGGAAGTGGGTCCATTTAGAGCCTATTTAAGAGTTCTAAGCCCAAAATAGTCAAATTGGAAACTTATTGGCCCATTAGGCCCAATAAGGAAGTCCTAGTTTAAAATGGACTTAAACCGGGATTTCTAGGGTTTCCAATTCTTTGTTGACTATTTGATGTGCTTGTATAAAGTGTTTGATGGGTGTTTTGTTGTTATTGAATAAGCATCGTACATGCTTTCACATATTTGGTTCATATTTGTTATCATTGTTGTTGTTACAAAGCATCAAAATTCCTAGTTGTGACACAATTGATCAAATTACTTTGAACACAAAAATTCGAATTCGTCTACTATTCATCGATTTGAAATTAAAGCCCAAACCAAACTTTGTCACTGTTCACTACTCAATTAAGTCTTGAGCTCAATTTCAATTCATCCGATACCGTTCATTTATTTAGCCCATATCAAAAGCGATTTCATCATATGTCATCTATCTTGCATCAGACTAACATTTCGAGTGTCTCAAATCGATGTCAACTGTTTGGGCAATAATCGAATGAAAAAATGAACACATGCTATTGAAATCGATATCAAAATTTGATGTATCGATTTTGTAGTGTTGGTAATTTGATTTTATGAAGACTTGCTTGAAGTCAAAATTAAGTTCGACCTGTGTTAACTGCTCAATCAAGCCGAACACATTTGTGTTTTGGATTTGAAATCGAAAGTCAAAAGCATATTTGGAATCTAAATCAAGTTCGATTGGTGATTGAATTGTTGTACATATGTTCGCACCTTGGAATCGACTTGAATGTTGATTTGGGATAGTATATGTGTTTAATGCTTAGAGTCGACTTCGACTGGTACCTAGTAATGTTTGGAATTAAAACTCAATTTGACTCGATTAGAGTTGAATCAAAGATGATGGTCAATTTTGTACTAAAATTGAAAGGTCAACATAAAATGTCAAAATTCGATCTAATGAAGAAGACGATAGAATGATGTTAACTAAATCAAACATTTTCTTTCATTCTCTCAAGCAGTTGGGAATCGACACAGATATGTTAGCAATTGATCAAAAGTTTCAAAATTTTGTTTCATCCACTTGGTTGGTGGCTTGTTTTGAAGTCTTGAGTGTTGATAGAAAAGTACAGTTGTTGAAATTTGTAAAGTTTGAATAGAAGGTGTGTAACATCCCAAAAATCATGACCAAAAATTTCTTTTAAAAACATTACTAACCCATAAATATTAAAACATTTGAATAATACTACAAGGGTTTTATGACAAATCAGAGTATCTTTTCAAAACACTTGTTCATTTTATAAGAGTAAACATCCCAGGCTAAACTTCTTGGTGTGTGTCATGCGATCATCCCGAGCCCTTTCCCTCCGCTACCGGAAGTACCTGAAACAAAAACTAAAAACTGGAAGCACGAAGCTTAGTGAGTTCCCCAACCTACCACATACCATACATATCTACTGATCCAAACATGCCATCTACAACCGTGAGCACATAATCACATACTGGGCCCTCGCCCGCTGCATTGGGCCTCGCCCGCCATTGGACCCTGTCCGTCAGGCCCCGCCTGGCATTGAGCCCCGCTCGGTATACATATTTGCTTCCCTTAGGCCCCGCCTGTCTCTGGACCTTGCCCGCCATACATATACATACGATCAAATTACATACTGAAACATACATAAACATTCCCTAACCATACCCTGATCTAAGGCCTCTCCTAACTTGGGCCCCGCCACCGGTCTGCTACAGAAGTAGTGGAACCTTGTCTACACTCCTACTAGTGGTGAGATACGGGCCCCCGCCCACACTCATGTCCTTCCTGTTGGATAAGGTGTCTAAGTCCATAACTTATTTGGTATATACTTGACCCGACCGACATGGTCCATTTGGGTTGCATCTCATCCAAACTATTTATGGATAATTTTATGAGAGTTATACACATATGTTTATTAATATATTATAAGTTATAATATATTAATATGAAGTTATGTTATTTAATTAGTATTAGTCTTAAATTAATTATGAATTAATTTAGAGATTAAAAGGAAGACTAATTAGATTATGGGCTATTGGTTTTATATGGTGTGGGCTAACACTCATTTGTTAATGGGCTAGGCTTTGATGGAAGTCCATGGATGATCCATGGAGCTTTTAACCCATGGATCCTTGGAAAAGGTAAGGTCATGGGTTATTAGGGTTTCACCCTAACCATGTACATTATATAAGCATGCTTATGGTGCATGAAATGGCAACTAGTGAACTAGTGTGTGTGTGCTTGTGTGTGGCCGAAATATACAAGTGTGTATACTCTCTCAAAGTTTTCCAAGAGTTTGTGGTGTTTTGTGATTCCATTTGAGGCATTCACACTATTGGTGCTTGGCCCTCAAACTCCTTAAGAACCAAACTCATCAAAAAGGTATGTAATCTCTTCTAACTTTTTATGTTGAAATGTTCCCCATGCCATGTTAGATAGGTTATAAACCTTGGAAAATTATTATTTTGCATGTATTTAGACAAACATAGATCCAAGGTTTATTAGGGTTGCATGCACACTTAGGAAGTGTTAGATTGCTCAAAACCCAACAGTGGTATCAGAGCCTAGGCTTGCTTGTTTGATACTTGACGCAAAATAGTTGAAAAAGTCAAAAACTTGCTGTCTGACTGATGAACTCGCCGAGTCCATGTGTATCTTCAACCTACTCGCCGAGTAGGTTCATGCACTCGACGAGTAGGAGCGACAGAGTGCAGATTTTCGACTTTTGCTGCTGGAAATGGACTAGAAACATTACCTTAAACTGTTTTGGTGTTTTAAAACTTGTTTTAGTTGGTGTAATGGTTGTTCTAATCCATTTACAATAGCATATATCAAAATTCCATGATTTTTATGTGTTCATATAATTCTTGAAATTTTGATGATCATGTTCATGTTCTTTTGAATTTAGAAGATGATAGGAATTATTTGCTGAATTGTTTAGAATTAATTCTTGATCATTTATGTATTTTAATGGAGTCCATAATTTGTCCTCAAGTTATGGATATCCAAAGGTCACTTTCTTTAACAGACACATTTAAACACATAAGTTACATGAAAATGAAGAGTCTTCATTTTTATGAACCTTTAATTCATAAGTTATGGAATGAAAAGTTTTGGATAGTTACAAAACTTGTCCTCAAGTTTTGGAATTTGTAAAGTTTCACACACTTTAATTAACTTTAATTCCAACCCTTAGAGTTTTAATAGTTAAAATTCAACCCTTATACTATTTATAACATTAATGGTTAATTATTATATATATATATATATATATATATATATATATATATATATATATATATATATGTATAAGAATAAGTCGTTCTACCGTTAGTAGGCCTCATTCACGAAGCCGGTCTATAAGGTGGGTATAAGGTTGTTGCCTATAAAATGGTGACTTAATGGGTGTCCATTCTCACCCACCGCTTGCTTGACTGGTGGAGGGTCGTTAGCCGAACGGGTAGGACAATGACTTTAAATCCTCATTAAAAGTATAATGATTATTATAAAGTAACTAAACCTTTTAATTCCCAATCTTAGTTATTTTAGGAAAAATGTGAACATGGTGCTAGTCCATGGAATTCACACTTTGTACCTTACCAAGTCGTTGGTGGAGCGTGTGTGGTTAACCGACACAGTAACTTGGACTAGTAAGGATCACGAAGGGTGACTTAATGTTTGTCATAGATCAATGGAGCGTGTGTGGTTTACCGGCACATTGATTAGGTGATAATATTAAGGGTACCAAGTGAATTAGCATGGTTATTCACACCTTGTTTTGTGATCCTCGGCATCCCAGTCACAAAACTTGAAGGGCACAATCGATATTGAAACATGCCATTGAAAAGTTCAATGAATCTCAAAAGAATCTAGGAATTTCAAATCCAATTAAAACCTAATAATTCATTTTGTTTTTCATGGTGGAAATTGGTGAATCGTCATTCACCTACCTTTCAAATATATTATTACTTAGATTACGGCATCCCTCTTCTAAGTATAATATATTGTGATTGGGTCCTAGCCTTAATATTACATTTGGGTGTCTTATTAAGGATTCTACATATCTAATCTTAACTTGCTTTCTTCCTTCAAATGTCTTCCAACACTAATGCTTCAGGCTCTAACCCAACTGGTTCTTTCTCTCTCATGAATCTTTGTGGGAGGGTCATCTTTGATGGTTCCAACTTCATGGATTGGATTAGGAACATCAGGATGGTTACTCGTTATGAGGACAAGGAATATGTCCTCGATAAGGAGTTAAAAGAGCTTGATGAGTCTACTGCTACTCCTGAGGAGATCGCTGAATTCAGGACACATGAGAGAGATGCTACTAAGGTGGCATGTATCATGATGGCCACGATGACAGCCGAGCTCCAAAAGTCATATGAAGATTTCTACCCTTTTGAGATGCACCAAGACCTGATGGAAAGGTACCATCAGAGTGCTCGTCAGGAGCGGTATGAAATAATCTCCTCCATAATAACTACCCGCATGAAGGACGGTGATTCCGTCACGGCTCACATGCAAAAGATGTAAAGGTATGTAGACCGTTTGCTGAAGCTGAATGTGAACATCCCTGAGGAGTTGGCAATTGACATCATTTTGCACTCCTTACCTTCTTGTTATGACCATTTTCGTATGACATATCATATGAACAAGGAGGAAGTTACCCTCAGCAAGCTTCAAGGACTCTTGAAGACCGCGGAAACCGGTCTTAAGGGCAAGGCGGTTGTTACCTCTCCTACTCCTACTCCAACATCTACCCCTGTTTTAGCTATTGGGCAAGGCAAAGGGAAAAAGAGGAAGCACCCTTCGAAGGGTACCAAGGGAAAGTCTCTTGAAGGCTCCTCATCGAAGACCAAGAGCGGTTCTGTCACTCCTTCTGCCATTCCCAAGGATGCTGAATGCTTCTATTGCCATGAAAAGGCACACTGGAAGTGAAACTGCCCTAAGTACTTGCAGGATCTAAAGGATGGGAAAGTGAAACCCACCCATGCAGGTATTTACATAATATTGTCTAATTACTCATCATATTCTAACTCTTGGGTGCTTGATACAGGATGTGGTATTCACATATGTTCTGATATGCAGGGGCTAAGAAGAAGTGAGGATGTGGAGCACGGGAAGATAAACTTGATCATGGGGAATATGAAGGCTTCACCTGTTTCCAAGATTGGAGTTTATACTCTGTTGCTTAATAATGGGTTAAAATTAGATCTGAATAAATGTGTGTACTCGTCTGAAATGGCGAGAAATATTATTTCTTTTCATGCTTTGTACAAACAAGGTTTTACCTTTTCATTTGATAATGAATGTGGTGGTATTAATGCTTTCTTTAAAAATGTGTTTTATTTTAAAGCGTTACCTTGTGATGGTGTGTATGAAACTGTGTCGATTGTAGACAACTTAGGAAATAATGTGTTGTATATTGATTCTTCTACTAGCCTAGATAAAGCATGATTGTGGCATTGTCGTCTTGGACATGTAAACAAGAAACGCATAGGCCAACTCCAAAAGAGTGGAGTCTTGGAAACATTCGACCTTAAATCGGATGATAGTTGTGAATCTTGTCTATTTGGAAAGATGACAAAATCACCCTTCACTGGAACTTGTGAAAGGGGTGAGGGTTTGCTGGACCTAATACATACTGATGTATGTGGGCCATTCAAAACCGCCACAAGGGATGCTAATCGGTATTATGTGACTTTTATTGATGATTTTAGTAGATATGGGTATGTCTACTTAATCAAACATAAGTCAGAAACCTTTGAAAGGTTTAAGGAATTCAAACAGGAAGTAGAAAATCAATTGGGCAGGAACATTAAGATGCTTCGATCCGATCGAGGTGGTGAGTATCTTAGTACCGAGTTCCTTGACTATCTTAAGGAGTGTGGGATTGTCTCACAATTGACTCCTCCCAGGACACCACAGCTGAATGGTGTAGCTGAGAGGCGTAATCAAACTTTGTTGGACATGGTTCGCTCTATGATGAGTCGAGTTTCGCTACCAATCTCTTTTTGGGGGTATGCCTTAGAGACTGTCGCCCATATCCTTAATCTAGTCCCTACAAAGAAGGTTACCAAAACACGTCATGAGACGTGGACTGGGAAGGTTCCTAATTTGAACCACATCAAGATTTGGGGTTGCGAGGCTTTCGTGAGGCGTGAGACTCATGATAAGCTCGAACCCCGAAGTGAAAGGTGTATTTTCATCGGCTACCCACAGAAATCCTTCGGTTACCTCTTCTACAGACCCAGTGAGAATGTGGTTTTTGTAGCAAGAAGAAGGGTCTTCCGTGAGAGGGAGTTTATAAGCCAAGGAGACAGTGGGAGGCAAATTGATCTTGAAGAAATTCAAGAAGCAATTGGTGAAGGAACCTCAGACACTAGCAATCAACCTGAGGAGGAAACTCCTGTTGAGCAAGCTGACATGTCTGTACCTCCGAGGCGTTCCACACGGATTAGGAACACACCTTCGTTTTATTATGGCTTTCATATTATTATGGAAGGTGATACGTTTATCAGTGATAGTACACTGGTAAATTTGGATGAACCTAGCAGTGTTAAGGAAGCCATGGCAGGCCCGAAGTCTGCTAAATGGAAGGAGGCTATGGACAGCGAGATACAGTCCATGTATGACAATCAAGTTTGGAACTTGGTTGACAATGTACCAGGCCGTAAAACAGTCGGGTGCAAAGGGATCTTCAAGAAGAAGACCGACATGGAAGGAAAAGTGCATACTTATAAGGCTCGACTGGTTGCGAAGGGTTTTACTCAGACTCAGGGTATTGATTATGATGAAACCTTCTCGCCGGTAGCAAAGATTAAGTCTATTAGGGTTATGTTAGCCATTTCTGCATTTCATGATTATGAAATATGGCAAATGGATGTCAAAACCGCTTTCCTTAATGGAAAGTTGGCTGAGGATGTGTACATGAATCAGCCAGAGGGTTTTGTTAGTGCAGAGTACCCTAATAGAGTATGCAAGCTTGAGAAATCCATTTATGGATTAAAACAAACATCTCGTAGCTGGAATCTTTGTTTCGATGAGAAGGTAAAAGAGTTTGGCTTCTCAAGAAGTGAAGATGAGTCTTGCGTGTATGTCAGAGCTAGTGGGAGTATAGTTAGCTTCTTGGTACTGTATGTGGATGACATACTACTTATAGGAAATGACATCCCAACCTTGCAGGAGGTTAAGTCCTGGCTTGGGAAGTGCTTTGCTATGAAGGACCTAGGGGAGGCTACCTATATCCTAGGGATAAGGATATTAAGAGAAAGGAGTAAAAGACTAATTGGACTTAGTCAGAGTACCTACTTGGATAAGGTGTTGAAAAGGTTCAACATGCAGAATTCCAAGAAAGGAGATTTACCCATCCAAAGCAATGCCAAACTAAGTAAGACTCAGAGTCCGAGTACAGAGGCAGAGATAGCTGAGATAAGACAATTACCGTATGCTTCCGCTGTTGGCTCGATCATGTATGCTATGACTTGTACCTGCCCTGATGTGGCATTTGCTTTGAACATGGTCAGCAGGTATCAGGGGAACCCTGGAAAGGCTCATTGGACCGCAGTAAAGAACATTCTCAAGTACCTGCGGAGGACTAAGGATTGGATCCTTACCCTTGGTGGGAGTGATGACTTGAGAGTATTAAGGTATAGTGATGCTGGTTTTCAGACTGATAGGGATAACTTCCGCTCTCAGTCGGGCTGGATCTTTACCTTAAATGGAGGGTCAATTTCTTGGAAGAGTTCCAAGCAGGAGACGGTGGCTGATTCGACTTGTGAATCAGAGTATATAGCAGCGAGTGAAGCAGCGAAGGAGGTGATATGGCTAAAGAACTTCATCAGAGACCTTGGAGTTGTACCAGCTATTAAGGAACCTATGGAGATTTTCTGTGACAACAATAGTGCGGTTGCCTTAGCCAAGGAACCAAGAGATCATGGCAGATCCCGACACATTGACAGAAAATATCACTTCATAAGACACAAGATTGAAGAAGGACTCCTCGTGGCAAGGAGGATATCGTCGGATGAGAATCCTGCAGATCCCCTTATAAAGGGACTGACGAGGGTGAAGCATTTTCAGCATGCGAGGCGCATTGGGCTGAGGGACGATATTAGTTTTACAGATTAGATAGTTTTCCTGAAACTTGTAAAATGTAATCGACGTTTGATGATGAATAAAATTTGTGATTTATTTATGAGTAAAATGTTACGATCATTGACAATTATTTACTATTGTTTCAGTTTTGCATGTTTTGACTTCCAGAATAATTAATTTATTCAAACCTCCACAATCGGTCATACGTCGGAAGTAGGTATGAATCAAGATTGTCATGAATTGGGTTTGTAGATGGCTAAAGGTGTTTAGACATGGCAATGGTTGCTGCAACATTCATGAGTACTCATAAGTTATGAGTATTGGTATAAACCCACGCTCACTTGTATCACTTCATGGAATTTATCTCGAGTGATCGTGAGACGATAATATCATATAAGTCTTCAAACCTAGAGATATGAGTTGTTACCTATGAGTTGGTTGTGCATTGATTGCACGAAAACGCATCAGTAACTTGATGTTATAAAACGTGCCTTTGTGTACAATTTAACAAGTAGTAGAACAAGCATATGAGTCGAAGTTTATCTGTTCCTTCTAGAAATAGAAGCGATATCTAGGCCCCTCGATGATTTTGTGTTGACCCATGTACCGGGCCCGGTCAGAACTAAACTGATGTGTTCAGTGAAGTTCTTTGTCAAACAAATCGGAAATCGAGAAACAACTGCCAGACAATAAGCAAGACATAGTTCCATGTGTTTGTCCGACTGATATCATGAGAACAGAGGATTATATGATCACTTGTCTTAAAATGGCGCTTCATAGTTCGACGGAGTTTTCGAGAGCTACGAGTGCTGGTTGGTTCCTGAAGTTATATAGGCAAATACAGTTATTAGACTTATCCAAGTGGGAGTCTGTTGGATAAGGTGTCTAAGTCCATAACTTATTTGGTATATACTTGACCCGACCGGCATGGTCCATTTGGGTTGCATCTCATCCAAACTATTTATGGATAATTTTATGAGAGTTATACACATATGTTTATTAATATATTATAAGTTATAATATATTAATATGAAGTTATGTTATTTAATTAGTATTAGTCTTAAATTAATTATGAATTAATTTAGAGATTAAAAGGAAGACTAATTAGATTATGGGCTATTGGTTTTATATGGTGTGGGCTAACACTCATTTGTTAATGGGCTAGGCTTTGATGGAAGTCCATGGATGATCCATGGAGCTTTTAACCCATGGATCCTTGGAAAAGGTAAGGTCATGGGTTATTAGGGTTTCACCCTAACCATGTACACTATATAAGCATGCTTATGGTGCATGAAATGGCAACTAGTGAACTAGTGTGTGTGCTTGTGTGTGGCCGAAATATACAAGTGTGTATACTCTCTCAAAGTTTTCCAAGAGTTTGTGGTGTTTTGTGATTCCATTTGAGGCATTCACACTATTGGTGCTTGGCCCTCAAACTCCTTAAGAACCAAACTCATCAAAAAGGTATGTAATCTCTTCTAACTTTTTATGTTGAAATGTTCCCCATGCCATGTTACATAGGTTATAAACCTTGGAAAATTATTATTTTGCATGTATTTAGACAAACATAGATCCAAGGTTTATTAGGGTTGCATGCACACTTAGGAAGTGTTAGATTGCTCAAAACCCAACACTTCCTACCACGGGCCTCGCCCCTGCTCTGTTAATATGGAGATATGGAACCCCATCCATACTCAACTAGTGATGAGATACGGGACCTCGCCCACACTCACCTCCCTACCAGGCACATACAAGTATCACGAAGACAACAAATATAATCTAACGCACTACATAAGAATCTTCCTTGGGAATACCCGGGCATCGGACCCCGACCCGGAAACATACTATTATCTAACATACTTCGAGCTTACCCCGACATCGGACCCTCGGTCCGGATCCTATCGTACCGACACATGCAAGAATCACAAAGACCTCTAGCATCCTAACATTCCTCGGGCCTCGCCCGGTATCAGGCCGTAACCCGGAACATATATCAATAAGTGCCTAGGGCTAACACCAGGTCTTCCTTCTATATATAAGAAAAACATAAACATGAACATAATGGGCCAATATTGTGGCCGTAGACCCACACACACAGTGAGGAGACTCACCTCGCACTGCTAAAAACTCATTGAACACTTCTGATTGCTAACTGGAAACTTCTGAACCGCTGACCCTTTGGCTTCCCGAACTATCCATACCCAAAATAACATTTAGACCATAATATTCCAAAAGTCGACCTTGGTCAAACTGTTGGATTAATGTCTAAGTCCATAACTATAATTGGTAAGACTTGACCCGACTCGACATGGTCCATTTGGGTTGCATGGCATCATGCATTTGAATAGACTATAATGAGAGAAATAACACTTAAGGTTGGTTAATATATTATAAGTTCTAATATATTAATAAGGTTATTTAATTACTATTGATCAAGAATTAATTTGGAATTAATTAAGTGATCAAAAGGAGACTAATTAAATATATGGATTGATTGTGTAAATCATTCATATTTATATATGTGGGCTTGTGATCCAAGATTCCTTATGTTGGACTAAGTCCATGGGGTGACCCATGGATACTCCATGGAGGTTAAAATCCATGGAGCCTAAGGAATGGGTAAAGTTATGAGTTACATGGTGTAACCCTAATAGCCACCATATAAAAGAACCCCATGGCTCAAGAAATCGTGCACTAGTGTGTGAATATGAGGGCTAGACGATTTCAAGAAGTGTTTCTTTTTCTCTCAAGTCATTCCATGTGCATTTGGTGTTGTGTGAACCATTTGAGGTGTCACACTTGGGGCACTAGGCACTCAAGCTTCATGAAGACAAGCTACATCAAGCAAAGTTATGTATTCTATCCATTTGATTACCCAAGTATCAAGTATTGTATGCTAGATAGGGTAATACCTTGGAAAGTTCATATTTGCATGTATAATAGAGAAAACATAGATCCAAGTTATTTAGGGTTGCATGTACATTTAGGAGTGATAGAATGCTCAAAACCCAACAGTGGTATTAGAGCCTGGTTTGTTTTCTCGTTATACTTGCAAAATTGGCTTAAAAATCGAATTTTGGTGCTGTCTGCATAGCAGACTCGCCGAGTCCAAGGCAAAAAGCATCCAACTCGCCGAGTTGGTTCGTGCACTCGACGAGTTGGACCCCCAGACAACATATATTCGATTGTTTTGGATGGAATTGGACTAGGAACATTACCCTAATATGTTTTTGGACTTGTAAACTTGTTTTTGATGTGGTAATGTTCATGCTAATCCAATTTCAAAGATAATTGTCAATAGATTCATGTTTTGTATTAGTTTAAGGTTTAGACTAATTACATGAAAAAGTTTGATTTGAATTATCTTGTTCTTATGAGTTGCTTAGATTAATAGAAAGTTATGTTGAATTGTTGTTTTCAATCCAAATTAATCTAAGAGTTGATTCTAAAATGTGTTTTTGTAACTTGTCTTCAAGTTATATGAAAAGTCACATTTAAGTTTCATAAAACTCATAAAGTTTTCCATAAGTTATGAATAAGGAAGAGTCACATTCTTTTAATAGTTTAAAGTCTTCCATAACTTGTCCTCAAGTTATGGAACTTGAAGAGTTTTTGGATCAAAACTACTTTAAACACATAAGTTATGGAAATTGAATAGTTTTGAATAGTTTCAAAACTTGCCATCAAGTTTTGAAATTTGAAAAGTTTCACTTATGAATACTTTAATTCCAAGTTATCCCTTAGAGTTTTAAAAGTTAAAATTTGACCCTTATACTTTATAATATTATAAGTTAATAATATATATATATATATATATGTATGTATGTATGTATAAGAGTAAAGTTAGTCTTACCGTTAGTAGGCCTCATTCACGAAGCCGGTCTATAAAGGGGGTATAAGGTTACTGCCTATAAAATGGCAGTTTAATGGGTGTCCACTCTCACCCACCGCTTCCTTGACTGGTGGAGGGTCGTTAGCCGAACGGGTAGGACAAGGACTAGAATTCTCCCTTCATTAAAAGAATTAATGATAAATATTAAGTAACTAAACCTTTTATAAATACCCAATCTTAGTTACGTAGGAAAATGTGAATAAGGTGCTATTCCATGAAATTACACTTTGCACTTTGTTTAAGTCGGTTAGTGGAGCGTGTGTGGCTAACCGGCACACTAACTCGTATTTAACAAGGTAGGCAAAGGGTAACTTAATGTTTATCATAGTATCTTTGGAGCGTGTGTGGTTAACCGTCACATCGATTAAGGGGTAAATATTAAGGGTACCAAGTATATTTGCATGGTTACTTCACACCTTGTTTTGTGATCCTCGACATCCCAGTCACAAAACCTGAAGGGCACAATCGAGATTGAAACATGCCATTGAACAGTTCAATGAATCTCAAAAGAATCTAGGAGTTTCAAAAACCAATTAAAGCCTAATAATACATTTCATTTATCTTGGTGGAAATTGGTGAATCGTCATTCACCTACCTTCAAATATTTTATAGCTTGGATTACGTCATCCCTCTTCCGAGTTATAAAATAGTTTGTTGGGTCCTAGCCTTAATATTTCATATTGGGTGTTATATTAAGGACTTTTAATCAACTATCTTGAATATCTCCCAAAATATGTCTAGTTCAGACATCTATGATCCTCCCAAATCTCTTGGAAACTTCACTTCCTCCACCTCCTCCAATTATTCTCCCTAACCCACAAAGTTCAAGGTCACTCAAGCCCTATTGGCAAGGCAAGGTTTACGTGTGATCACATCTTGGAGATGAAGTCACATATTGACAAGCCGGGAGAGTTAGGTGTCAAAGTCTTGAGAAAGTTGGTGGTTCAATCACTTTCTAAGTCACATAGTGAGTTCCTTTGGGACTCCTATGAAACAAACTATGGCAAGACCCTTAATGAACTTATCTATTTGCTAAGATCAACTTCCTAAAACTTTATGGACATTGACAATGAAGACACTGAATATCCAGTAAAGCTCTCTTTTCCCAATGGAAAGGGATCGACCATAGTCAACTCGGTTGACCAAATGGTAAAGAGAAAAGCTAAGTCTGTGATAGTCCTGCATACCATTACCAAAGGGTCCATATGTTTACATTGCCAAAGGAAGGGGTATTAGTTGCGAAGCTATCAAATGTTACCTAAGGATGTTAAAGTCAATAAGCTTGACTCTACTTCAGGTAAAGTCCACTATCTAACTCTGTTAAGTTTCTATTCTGAGATTCTTGATACATGATGTGACTAGGTCACATGTTGATGTTTTAAGAATCAAAGAAAAGTGAAGAAACTTATAGAAAGAATATGTTGAATCTGATTGTGTAGATGGATTTCTATCGGATAGTTTGAAGATCGGATTCTTGAGCTACTTCTTAGGAGTTATGATATATTGCTTACGAATAGATAACAACAAAGTTTTCATGCTCTTTTGCATTGTAAGGATAGTTTTTCCGCAAAGTTTTAAAATAAAAGGAAAAAAAACCGACTTTATTTATTTTAAAAATACCCTTACAATGGCAGTTGTGGAAAATTTTTGTTGCTTATATGATTCCATTAATAGCAAGAGTGGAAATATGAAATTGATTCTTTCATTTGTGGTAATGTTTAAATTCACCAAATAAGAAAAGATCCTCATCACCCAAGTTTCAATTGGACCGAAACTCGGAATCATGCAAGTTGGATAGCATGATGAATGAGAATTTTTCATCTTTGGAAAATTAAGACTAGTTCCTTGTTCACATGTATATGTGAGTCAAGTGAAGGACTAAGGGATCGAGTACACATTCTTGTGCACTAGTCAAGTCCACCACAAAAGATCGAGAAGATTATTCGTCATAATTTACTAAAGCTCAGTAAATATGGTTATACTTACAAGCTTAAGTGTAATTCTGAGACATTGGAAAAGGTTCCAATGTATGGCAGAGCGAATAAGAAGAATCAAATTAGCTAGAAGGATAAAAGCTTCTCAAATATGAAAAGATGGGAGAGTACTTTAGTATCATGTCATATGATCATCTTAATGATTAAGAGACCTTATCGCAATTCATCCTCTAATTGCATTCTGATAGCTAAGAAGAGGAGCTATAAATTGTTGAAGTGGTCAAATCAAGAATATGAGTCATACTTCATTCCAAAACAAGTCTTAGAGTCATACTCCAAGACTGTAAGTTGAGTGACATATCTTAAAGGAAGGTTTCTTAACACTAGTCAAATGTAAGAGTAAAAGTTTTCTACTCTTGTACATTTGAAGTTGGTACGTTGTGATGTTTTGGATAAACCAAAGACCAACTAAGGCCAATTGTGTGAAGTGTTTGTCTTCATAAAGAATCCAAACTATCTCTTGAATATTTGGCAAGTGAGTCTTATGTGTCAAGAGGATAGTGGGAGTCTTAAAGATCCTGAAAGGATAATCAAAAATAAAAACATGTAAGTTTATCACTAGCACACGACTTGAGGTTTATAACCTATCGTGTTGACATATTCTATGCTCATTCCAGTTAAAGTTGGCTTTACATATGAGTTCTTAGAGTTCTCAATTGGTTGCATAACAACTTGGAAGCAATGGCAGACCCTTGAGCTGCCAGATGGCAAGAAATTAAGATTGAGTTCAGTCCATATGAGTTTGGATTTGTCATTATCCTTGTCTTGTGACTATGGTTTTGACAATTCACATGGATAAGAACACATACATCATTAAATCTAATTGTCACAAGGTTTCTCTCCAATTCATGAAAATGATGGTGAGGAAATACTTTCACTAAGTAGATTTTTAACTAGATAGCAATTGTGATATTTGCATTCGCAAAGTCGTTAGTGGAGCGTGTGTGGTTAACCGACACACTAACCTGGACTTGTGAGAAGTAGCAAAGGTCTAAACAATTGAGACTATGATTACTACATCCCTTTTCATAGTTCTTAAATTGTTTAGACACACCTGTGAGCTATCTAATGAAAGGTGTATGATTTTGATAAAGTCTTATCAAAACAATCTAGTATCAGAAATCTAAACTTTGGTAAGAAAGTCAATAAAGTATTGATTTCTAGAAGTCTGGCTGATTTCTGAGTACATGTCAAAGCTAGTGGGAGCATAAGTGTTATGCTAATAATCATCATGTTAGTGGGAGCATGATAATTATGATAAGTATTGCAAGTTAGCAATGTTAATTATAGAAAACAAAAGTTTCAATTCGTGAGGGTGCAGGGGTTGAAAAAGTTGTTTTGCTATAATTAAGGGAGAGGAAATTATACTTCATTTCAATTCTAAAAACTTAGATTGAGATTTTAATCAAATTTAGTCAAGGATATATATATATATATATATATATATATATATATATATATATATATATATATATATATATATATATATATATGAATTTCATGTTGGAATGGCTCAACATAAGGAAATTCTATATATGGGTTCATTATTTGCGTTCTAAAATTCGACTATGATTACGACATCCCTTTTCATAATCTGGATTATGAGAACTTGACAAATAGAAATGAAAATATTATAGCAAAAGACTGGTTTAGTCTTTATGTGAGACATCATGAATCGTGTCCCATATGCTTCGGATATAGGATCGATTACATGTGCTATATTCATCCTTTCTAAAATTTTCCAAATGCCTGGGGCATTAAGAAGGGAAAAGGTCTAGAACTGGATATGACTAAAACGATTAAGCAATTTTCGAGGACAATCTAAGGTTTACCAAAGATTGGTTGCTCAGGGACAGTTGGAAGTATAGTGTTAATTGTTGGAAGGACGAGATTGACATATTCTGAAAAAAGGCAACTCTTGTTCAGAAGTGATAGTCAAAAGGGGAATGTGGAAATGATCCCATTGGTGGAAGTTGTTCAAGAAATCTGTGTAAGATTATGAAACTTAATGGAAGAAGGATGTTTCCAAGGAGTTGATCTCCTTTGGAATACTTTGTAATGTTTGTTGTCAAGTCTTTGTGACTTTGTGCATAGTCATTACAAGAGAATCATTGCATATAATTTTAGAATCTAACAGATTTCGGTAAAATGGCATGAATTTGGAATTCCTGCATTTTCCATTAGAATTCAGGAGTGTGAAATTAGAATCATTGAAAGTTTGGTTAATTGGTTTATTTCACAAAGTAAGGATCATAGACAAACATAGAGTGCATACTTGGTGTATGGAAAAGCTATTATTTAGAAAACCATAGTGTACATGCTCGGAGCGTGGGACAACTATTGTTTTAATTCATGGATAAAGTTGATAGCTGAAATAGTATGCAATGAATAATGTGTAATCATATGGTGATAAATAAAAGGTGTTTTATTTATGTTCATAGGTTTTGATACCATATTAGATTCAATTATTCTTGTGTTTCATTTTGCATGTTTTGACTTCCAGAATAAACTAGGTTATTCTTCCAGAATGACTAAGTTATTCAAACCATCCGAGAAATCGCTCCATTTCATCGCGTCTAATGCGGCATTATCCCCAATAGCATGACCAACCTCTTCCCACCAATCCCGTGCTCTGTCCTTTAGAAGACAGGAGGCGAGTCGAACCTTGTCCCCATCGGGACACCGGCTGGAATGAAAAGCGTTGGCGCCTCAGCCAACCATTTGCCACTAGCAATGGGGTCCATATCCCTATGGTAGTCTGGAGCTCCACAAGCTCTGAACTCCCGGGATGTCAATGTACGTGCTCCCAACAAGGCCATCATCTCTGTGTGGAAGGCTCCAAGCCTCTCATCCAAAATCTTGAGGATGCCCTCCTTGACCGTGCCAAAGATCACAGGAGTCTGGTCTAGAATACTGCGCGTAACCTCCGCTGATACAAACTCCCTCATCCACTCCTCGAGCTGCTCGGTCCCTGAACCCGAGCCTGATCCCTCTCTGACACCTGACCCATCCACTGGTCCATCATGCAACGTCGCCATACTGAGAACATGCCATAACAATCATCAAAATACACATCACTGCTGAGGGATCACACACACACACACACACTACAAGTTCTTTGGTTTTATCACGGCCCCTCTTGAATCGAGTACGGATCCTATGCTTTCAGTAGTATGGAACCATACTACCTTCCACATCTATCCTTACTTTCCTCAAGATTTGCCTCGACTCCACCAAGTCCCTTACTACTACTACTGCTCCCAGAACTAAGCTCATCCTAGGCTTGCCCTAGGGTATCCTCCAACTCACTCCGTTCTCAGCTACTGAAGGCATCGTCACAATGTTAGTTAGCCACTACCTGAATACCATCACATGTGACGAGGCTTAGATAATCCTTCGAGTAAAGGACACGTCCCTACAATGGTTGGACTCAGAAAAGAGCTACGCAATAGGGCCAAATCCAGCACTCTGAGATTATTCAACCCTGGTCACATGTGACTTAACGCATTCACCTAATGGCTAACTCCCATCACTTAGAGTCCCACAAAGCACAAAGCAAGTAGCATTCAAACACAAAGCAAAATCTAACCAGAACATAATCAAGCAATTCTATCCACACAACAAGAATCTGCACTAGCATGTGATATAAGCTCATGTAATCAGGCATAACCTAAACAGGCTATCCTACCACTGTTTAACAAATACTAGCATATAGCTCAATAAACACATATAACAGGCACATAAGGCATCCTCTTAGATCCTTAGCCCTAAATCTAGCTTGCTAGTCACATAACCATAACATAACATAAACTTGTACGGGTAATTTGGGAGAACTTACTTGAGCTCGGTTGATTGCATGCACCACACCCTTTTCTCTTTTCAAAATTCTTACTTCATTTTTGGAATAATTTTTCCTTTTCAAAGTTCTTTTAATAAAAATGATTTTTCCTTTGAATTTTTTTTCCTTACCCAGCCCTCAGTTTAAGTTCAGTCAAACCTGAGAGTGTGCTCGAATCCCTCAAAACAAAGCTCTGATACCAACTTGTTGTTGGATTAATGTCTAAGTCCATAACTATAATTGGTGAGACTTGACCCGACCCGGCATGGTCCATTTGGGTTGCATACCATCATGCACTTGGATAGACTATAATGAGAGAAATAAGACACTTATGGTTATTAATATATTATAAGTTCTAGTATATTAATAATAAGAATAATAAGATTATTTAATTAGTATTGATCAAGAATTAATCTAGGATTAATTAAGTGATCAAAAGAAGACTAATTAAATATATGGGTTGATTGTGTAAATCATCCATACTTGTATAGTGGGCTAATGCTCCATGGATTATCAAGTTGGGCTAAAACCCATAGGATGGTCCATGGATGCTCCATGGTGTATTTGTACCCATGGATCATGGAAATTAAAGGCCATGTCAATTAGGGTTTACATGGTGTAACCCTAACTATATAAGCATCTTATTCTTGACCAAAATCGGCCACTAGTGTGTGAAAAGAAAGGGCTAGCCGATTTCATGAGTTGTAGAATTCTCTCAAGTTATTCTAAGTGTTTTGGTGATTGTGATTCCATTTGAGGTGTCACACTTGGGACACTAGGCACTCAAGCTTCATGAAGACTTTCTACACCAAAGAGGTATGTATTCTATCTTGCTATAGTTATTGTTTTGTATGCTAGATTAGGATAATACCTTGGAAGTTCTTATTTGCATGTATAATAGAGAAAACATAGATCCAAGGTATTTAGGGTTGCATGTACACTTAGGAGTGTTAGAATGCTCAAAACCCAACACTTGTAACATCCCAAAAATCATGACCAAAATTTTCTTTTAAAAACATTACTAACCCATAAATATTAAAACATTTCAATCATACTACAATGGTTTTATGATAAATCAGTGTATCTTTTCAAAACACTTGTTCATTTTATCAGAGTAAACATCCCAGGCTAAACTTCTTGGTGTGTGTCATGCGATCATCCCAAGCCCTTCCCTCCGCTACCGGAAGTACCTGAAACCAAAACTGAAAACCGTAAGCACAAAGCTTAGTGAGTTCCCCAAACTACCACATACCATACATATCTACTGATCCTAACATGCCATATACAACCGTTAGCACATAATTACATATTGGCCCCCCGCTCGCTACATTGGGTCTTGCCCGCCATCGGACCCCGTCCGTCATTAGGCCCCGCCTGGGATCAGGTCCCACCTGGCATCGAGCCCCGCTCGGTAAACATATTTGCTTCCCTTAGGCCCCGCCTGTCTCTGGGCCTCGCCCGCCATACACATACATACGATCAAATAACATACTGAAACATACATAAACATTCCCTAACCATACGCTGATCTAAGTCCTTGCCTAACTTGGGCCCTGCCCATGGTCTGCTACTGAAGTAGTGGAACCTCATCCACACTCCTACTAGTGGTGAGATACGCCCCCCCGCCCACACTCATGTCCTTCCTACCATGGGCCTCGCCCCTGTTCTGTTAATATCGAGATATGGAACCCCATCCATACTCAGCTAGTGATGAGATACAAGACCTCGCCCACACTCACCTCCCTACCAGGCACATAAAAGTATCACGAAGACAACAACTATAATCTAATGCACTACATAAGAATCTTCCTTGGGAATACCTGGGTATCGGACCCCGGCCCGGAAACATACTATTATCTAATGTACTTCGGGCTTACCCCGAAATCGGACCCTCGGTCCGGATCCTATCATACCGACACAAGCAAGAATCACAAAGACCTCTAGCATCCAAGCACTCCTCGGGCCTCGCTCGGCATCAGGTCGTAACCCGGAACATATATCAATAAGTGCCTAGGGATAACCCCCGGGTCTTCCTTCTATATATAAGCAAAACATAAACATGAACATAATGGGCCGATTATGGCCGTAGACCCATGCACACAGTGAGGAGACTCACCTCGCACTGCTGAAAACTCATTGAACACTTCTGATTGCTAACCGGCAACTTCTGAATCGCTGAACCTTTGGCTTCCCGAACTATCAATACCCAAAATAACATTTAGACCATAATATTCCAAAAGTCAACCATGGTCAAACTTGGTCAAAGTCAACATCCAGTTGACCTAACTCGCCGAGTTGGTCTACCAACTCGTCGAGTTCATATGCCTACAACCCAATACATCCCTCGACTCAACTCGTCGAGTCTAGCAAGAACTTGACGGGTCCTCCTTCAACCATACTATCAGGACCATCTTCAACCGACTCGCCGAGTTCATCCTTGAACTCGTCGAGTTCATCATCCACATATGAATGTGTCTAGACTGTGACTCACCGAGTTGTATGAACAACTCTTCGAGTCCATCTTCATTACTAAGGAGATTACCTTAGACTCTCTGAGTTCTTCCTTGAACTCGTCGAGTACGATGAACTTCATGACCATTATGGACTCAAACTGGCCGAGTCCCTTTCCAATCTCAACTCATACCCTTAACAGAAGGGTTTTGGGGCAAGAACTGGCCTGACTCGCCGAGTCCCAAAACTACTTGTCGAGTCTCTCTATGTCCAACACTGTTCATACAATTTCAGACAAGCTCAAGGCATCCAAGACCCAGATTTGGCCTCCTAGGGTCGGGATATCACACAAAGCTGCTACCTTTGCACCCATTCATGGCCCTTTTTGCTCAAAACGCCATAATAACCATTGAATCTATGCATGGAGAGGTATAATGGCATAAATCTTCCACCTTTATGTCTTTACTACTCAAGACCCTCCTAGATCTTAAAGGATCTAGCTTGGGGACGTCCAAATCCCACAAGACATCCTCCTTGGACCATAAACTCCATAAAAAGGGACATAAGGAGATCAAACAAACTAGAAGTCAAGGTGAGAACTTGGTTACCATAAATTGAAGAAGATGAAGCAAACTTCCTAGATCTACAACCTTCTCCTAGGACCTCCAAACTCCTTCTTCTTCTTCTAGACTTCAAGAACACTCTAAATCCTTCAATAAAAGCTCACACACTCAAAGAGAACACTAGGGTTTCGTGGGACAGGTTCTGGACAATGGAGGCTACAAATGAGTCTGATTGAATGAGAATAAGATGCTTAAATATGGCACCAACTCCCGATTTAGGGTTTTCCCAAAACCTGGACAACTCGGCGAGTTAGTCCTCTGACTCGTTGAGTATGTCAATTAACCCGTGACCAAAAATCGCACTGCTACTTGTCGAGTCATCCATCTACTCGACGAGTCACTTCCTCTTTTAAGTTTTCCTTTCCTTTCTAGGCCTCCTAAATTCAGGGTGTTACAA
This sequence comes from Lactuca serriola, assembly GCF_051521515.1. Classification (NCBI taxonomy): domain Eukaryota; kingdom Viridiplantae; phylum Streptophyta; class Magnoliopsida; order Asterales; family Asteraceae; genus Lactuca; species Lactuca serriola. The sequence goes on from NC_136416.1 coordinate 138,133,411, forward strand.
GGTGAAGATGATCAGTGATTTCTAATCGATTGCCATAATATTCGTATCAAAGTTGATTGAGTCCAAGTTGAAAGCCTTTAGCTTGGGATTGATATAAAGGTTAAGAATCGAATTTGATATTCGAAAGTAGTTCGAATCGATATGTCTACTTTCGACTATTATGGGATTTCACTGGGAATCGAGTTCGATTTGGTAATCAAATAGATAAGCAGTCAAATTCGACTACTTTGAGTCGAACGTCATGGGGTCAAAGTTCGACAGATGATGTTCTTATTTTCGTTCGTATCTAGGTTACAACTGGGAAGAAAAAGGTAGAATTTTTTATTCGAGTTCTTAAACTTTCAACAATTTGGCAGATTTTATCCAATTTCGTTGTGGGGTAATATTATGTGAAGAATGAAGATGTTTCATTTCAAATCCCTGAAGTTTCAGAATTTTGACAGTTTCTTCCAAGTTTCGACTTGGGGGAAAAATCTGTGACCTGGGAAAATATTTCGAATGTGGTCCCTGTACTTGACGCGAATTGACACTTTATGCCCAACTTTGCATTTCGGGTAAAGTCTCAGATTTGAAGTTGATTTGTCGCAACAAGTCTTTACAGAATTTGCGAAGTTGATAGATATTACCCAATTTTCAAATTTCTTGCAACTCTCACCCAAAACTCGAAATTTTCACAAAATTTGGTAATTTTTCTTGGCTTTTCGTGATTGTTTTTTGTGCAAGATTTTCGTGGTTGCATTTTTGTCACACATCGAGGAGGAGTTTCGTAAAAGGTGGAGAATGTAGAAATATGTATTAGAAGCTTCTTAGGTATTCCTTTCCAAGGCGAATTTGAAGATCGATGTTACTTCGAGGGGGAGTTGGTCTTGATCGCGCGGGAGCTTGTTTGGAAATTAAAGTAGGGATATCCAATCCTAATTTTGAGGGGGAGAATGTTAGGTGCAAAGTTCTCCTTGAATGTGGCTTACCCTCTTGTGATGTGCAATGGGTTGAGTCTTTCCTGTAAATAGGAAGTGAGTGACTCCCATTTTATGTAAGACCCATTTTGGAGAGATTAGACTGGTGAGAGAATTATTGCAAGACCCACTTTGTAATAGTTTGGTAGATCTAATGAAAGCTTAAACAAATTTTATTTACTCTTTGTGTTCTTCATGTTTGTATGATTCACTTGATCTTTACTATTCCCACATGTCATCATAATTTGGGTCACTATAGTTATAAGTTTCAAATGAATGCGGTTAAAGTATTTTGGTCTATACTCACCTTAGTCTATAACCGAAAACCCTTAGTTTGAACAAAAGTAAAATTAGTCAACAAAAATTCAACGATCAACAAAAGTCAACGGTGAATGGCCATCATGATGTGACTAGTTACTAGTCACGTCGGGATCTGTAGGCGACAAAATAGTCGGTAAAACCCTTGAGGTCGTGTCTTGACCCCATATCAATCGTGTGGTGATTTTCGGCTTGATAGCCTTCATCATTAAGGATTTAATCCTTTACGTCCAGAACCTCAAATCTCTTATATGTTCCTAATAAGTGGCTTAATGGATAATGTTTCCAACTTTATCCGTTCTCATGCCTAAAACTCTTCAAAACTCTAACCCTAAATTTCAGGATGATCAATACTCATGCATGGCTTAAAGGGAATGCATACATATTCATTTTTCCCTCAAACAACAAGTTTAGAAGTGATAAAATCCAAGCATAATGTTTTGGAGTTCTCAAAACTCCAAGAACTCTAAATAAATGGACCAAAATGACATAAATAATGGATCAAAGAAACTAAAGATCAAGATTGAGACTTTATACTCACAATAGTCCAGAAATATGAATGCAAGGATGGATCAAGGCTTGAGTTAAATCTTATTAGCGCCAAAATAGCCTTCCTTCACCTTCAAGTGTCACAAAACACAAGGGAACTTCAAGAATACAAAAGAGAGTATATGGATGCAAAGGGATGCTTTCCAATGATGGAGTTTAGTGATATGACAAAACCATAGGGGTTAGTGCCCTTAAATGTTGCCTAAATCCTGAGATCTTGGGTTTGGCCCATCAGAACCTCAAAGATGTATATGCTCAAGAGTCATTATAAAATGATATTACTAGATAATATATGATCATAAAGGATCACACTATAACAACTTGACGTAAATATATTATTTATAACAAATTGATTCTTGATAAATAAATATAACTCTTGTAATTAATTGGAAATTATTTATTTCATGATAAATATTAATTTTCAATGTTAAGTATCAAAACATATCATAATATATCATAAGGTATGATTTATTATATCATGTACATCTTTTTGGACTAGAAATAATTTTTTCTTTAGCTAAAAGGATATGGGTTTATATCTTATAAAAGACTTGAAGATTTTTTTTTTTATAAAATCTTCTTTTTTTCTTTATAAAAAACCACATGATCTAGTCATGGTGTAAGAGAATATGGTCTTTTGATTATAGTATCCAATGGAACATGCTTTAAAAGCAGTCTTGAAAGTATTATTAAGATATAGGCTTTAGATGCATGTTGCTTAAAGTGTTGAGACCCATGGGATAAAGGTTTGGTTAAAAGCCTTAAGAAAGGCTTTCATTAGATTATTCTAATAAGGAAAACCAAAATTTTTTACTTTATTTCTCTCCATATTCTCTCTTTTTTTCTTAAGTGGTTAAGTCATAAACGAGTGTTTGATACTTGACTTGAACTCTCATTTAGAAAAAAAAAGCTTTGGTTTGTTCTTAAAGGCTTAAGAGTATTATTATTAAAAGAAGAAGACCAGCGTCTTATCAAGTTGGGAAATTGTTGGTGGATATATGATTTGCATAAAGATACCTATCGGTATTAAATTTATAACCTAACAAAACTTTACTAACTATGCACTTCTAGGCAGTGTACCTTGTTAGATTATAGAATATATAGCTCAGGTAAGTCGGGTGTCGAACATAGGGAACAAAATTCAATTAAATAAATTAACTACTTCTAATTAAAGTAAGGAACAAACTTTAATTGGGAGTGTTTTTACTGATTTTTAAAGATCGAAATAACTTACACTATCAACTAGCAATTAAGCAAACAAAGAAAACAAATTAACTTCAAGAATTAAAAGAATATTCCTGCTTAGATCTGATTTCACCTTCTCTTATGGTTGATTTCTAATGGATGGATTATATTGATTACCAATTTTTCAACTAGCTATTATGATCAAATATCTTGGCCTACCAATTTATGAATTACGAAGCAATGCTTATGCACAAGTTAAACATCAAATCGATAATAAGCATAAATTAGACTATGAATGATAGTAGTTACTTCCCTATGATAAAGTTAAGCAACCAAGCACAAATTAAGATTAATTATGCTCACCGACATAGTTAAAGTTACTAGATTTAATTACTTAATCTAAGATATGATTAATCTTAGCTCTAATTATTTAATGATCATAAACAATTAGGAGACAAATTCATGCAATTAATATGATCAATTAACACGTTGAATCAGATTAATAAGCAATATAAACTAGAACTAAAACATGTTAGGGTTTAAATAGAAAACACAAGTAAGATCAATAATAATCATCCAATAATCGAAATCCACACATATAGATCAAGTTCATCTTCACCAAACATAAGTGAAAGGTATTTAGCTTTTCATTGTAGCAAAAAAACACACAAAATCCATGTAAATTAAGCTAGACATAGGTAATGATTAGCAAACCAACTAGATCAATGTGGAATTCTTCTAAATCTTCTTCAATCCTTGAGCTTCACTTGATTTTCGGTCTTCTTCTAGGTTTCCAAAGGGGTTTTATTCGTAATTCTCCTAAAAAAACCGATCATATTCCTCTAGATTCAACCTAATGTTCATGATTTTATGGTTTCCAAAATCTAATCACCACACCGTGGTTAACCGCCACCACAACGTAGTCCTTGAGTATATCCTATATTCTCCAAGTCGGAATTGATGGTCGTGAATATTCTTTTCACCATGTCTTTTTGGAGATCACCACGACCTACTCTTCTATATTTAAATATTCTTTTTCTTCAATCCTGCTTTAGTTGATCTATTCCTACTTCCAACTCCTTGTTTTCTTCCTTTTTGCCCCAAGCATGTCTTTGTAGCTACAAAACATATTTGAAACATAATAAGTATCTTTTGTCCCATATTATAGCTAAAAGTATTATAAATATGCATAAATTATATGACTAAATATGCACATATCATTATATCTAGAGAGCTTCTAATTTGTAGTTTGTTGCCATCACCATCAACTTCCTAATTGCCAAAAGTAACCAAAGACTTTTCTTCTTCTTTGGTTATGTTTAATCTTTCTAATTTCTTGCAAAATGATCATTGGTGGGTATAAAATGGTTTTTGTTTATTCAAACAAAACTGCTTCCATTGTTAATTACGACACGAGACTCATTAAAGGTCGCATGGTAACTTTCAAATCGCACCCCGCTACAATCAAAAAACCCCAAACGTGATTAATTCAAAATTAAAGGATTGAAAATACTAATCGGGAAAATGGATGTTACAATTAAAGAGTTTGGTTTCTGAAGAAATGAATATGAACATTATGTGTATGTTAGAACTAGTGGGAGCATGGTTGTCTTTCTTGTTCTATATCTAGATGATTTTCTACTCATATGAAACGACATCACAATGTTGCAAAGTGTAAAATCTAGGATTAGGAAATGTTTTGCTATGAAGGACATGGGAGATGCTATGTACATACTTGGTATTATGATCTATAGAGATAGATCTAGGTAATTAACTAGACTTATCCAAAGTACATACTTAGATAAGATCTTAAAGAAATTCAAGATGAAAGAATCTAACAGAGGATTATAACTATGCAATGGCACAATATTGAGTAAGACTAAATGTACCAGTACTATTGAAGAATTTGATAAAATAAGTCGAGTCCTATATTCTTCTACTGCAGGATCGATCATGTACGCCATGATATGTACTAGGCATGACGTTTCACGTGTCTTGAGATTGACGAGTCGTTTTGAGGCCAATCCTGGAGAAAGTCATTGATCGCGGTCATTGTGAGAGTAAAACGTTTTATATATAAATATCATACCATCAGTAAAAGTTAACTCAACCATCCCACGATGATTGTTTATAAATGAGTATATAATTTGTATGCATATAAAAAATCAGCACCGTCTTTTTTTTACAGTAATTTCCGTTTTGTTTAAACAGATGAGACATATTGCATATTTGTATTTGAGTATATATTAAAATAAGTAGGATCTTTTAAAATCCAATGAATCAGCTCTAATAATTTGTTAATGAAAAAACCTAAAACAAGAAAACCGAAATATTAAACCAAAAAAAAACGAACTGAAAAAAACTGACGGTTTGGTTTTTCCCAATTAAAAAACCAAGATTTTTGTTCGAATGAGTGCTTATCGTCATAGTGGTAGGAAGAATGGTTGGCCGACCCTGACAAAGGACTGGGTAAGGAATGATGGGCGGTCTCGTTTCAAGGGTCGACGACTAAGGAAGAGGGATGGAAGTGTAAATGTTGTAAGGGTTAGAAAGGGGTAATGCGATCGATTTATTTTACTAAAAGGGTGTTTTTAGAATATATATATATATATATATATATATATATATATATATATATATATATATATATATATATATATATATATATATAGCAAAAGGTTATATTTTCAAACATATTTACCAAATGAGATGAATTTGTAAATTATTCTCAAAAGAATTCGGTGACCTACCCTTTAGATTGCACATACATCATGAATCCTCCACAAGAATCGTCTTCGACCACACTAAAAGGCTCTTAATCAATGTTGCTCACCTGAGTTAGTTCCTCCGCACTTCTCACCTCCGGCCACACCAAACAACCCTCGGTCGACCGCTTACCTCCAGCGATCCCCCATACATACACTGCTCTATCTTCGACATTCATCTTCGTTGAAGCCATCGTCATCCTTGAAGCCGTCTACCAACAGTCCATCAGATCGGTTATCTACATAATGGTAAGCATCATTTTCTTTCCTTATTTTTCATCTATAGATTTCCATCACGTTGATTTGCACAATCTTCATTGATTTGTTTAAGTGGGTTTGATAGGAAAAGAGAATCGTTTGTGAAAACTTAAATTGGTGAAGTTTAGTTTATGTTTAAATATTCAACATGTTTGTAGTTCTATATGCAAATAATTTATTTGATGAAATGACTTGGCGTGGTCTTCTTTTAAAAGTAGCATATAAGTACATTTTTCTATGTGTTTTGTGATGATACAATATAACAAAATCTTGGGTGATGTACAATTTGTATAACTTTTTACCCATTTGCAATAATGGCGAATTGCAGATGTCGTTGAGTAATTTAAAACTAGGTTAATACTCAATGTAAAACCCATGGCTTCTTTCTATTGTGTGTGATGTCAATGTTGTTGAGATGAGATCTTCTTTGTATTGTGTGATGTCAAAGCCAAGGAGCAAGAGTTTGAAAATGATTGCATTTGAGTTTAAAATTAGATATTCACATATTCTTTAACACACTTGGACTTAATGAAAGAAAATACTAATTTGAGCTAATATGCTTCAACTAGACATGTTTTTTCACTTAAAAATAGAACCCGAGATTTCCTATTTACAATATTTGATATGTTTTTCTGTCTTTTTATGCTATAATATATATTTCTATTGAAGTTATGGTTTGACTTAAATTGAATCAACATAAAAAAAACAAAGAAACTACTTTAACAATGGGTGAAGAACGTGATTGATGATGAAAACAAATTTGGATGGATATGGTATGCTTCACAATGTTTCTTGATATTATATCTGTCATTTTTTTGTGGTTCAACATCTTGAAAAAGTGAAGATTATGATTGAAACGATTGTTAATTTTGTTTTACTTACAAAGATGATACTTTTTTATGCAATTATCTTTTAAAAGTTTACATTGGTATTTATATAAATGTATGTCTTTTTTTATTTCTTAATATCCATTTATCAAGATATAAAATATAAAATTAAACTGAAAATATTGTTAAAAGTTGTGAATTATATATATTTTGCGATTTGGTGGTAAAAACTGTCTTTGTAATTTTTTATGAAAAAATTTAATAGAAAAAAGTTTTAAAATGTCAAAAAAACGTATATAAATAAAAACAATAAAATATAATTAAAGCAAATAGCTTTATAAAAATATAAAATCTTGACACTACACCTCTTTTTTCTGAAATTGTGAAAATATATTAAATAAAAGGCCATACAATTAGCAAGTAACTAAATCGAGGGCAAAGTATAAGAAATAAATACAAAACAGAGATATAGTTTTAACTAAATGGTGAAATACTCCAATCGATCCATTTGCAGTTCACCATCAGGTTCTGTACTTGAACCAAGTGACAAGTTAAGAGACCACCTCACCAGCAATCCTAGCAGGATTTGTGCGTATCTCTTTAAACACCTTATTGTTCCTAGTCGGCCATATAAACCACAAGAGACCATAGAACACCGCATTGACCCTCTTTCTCTTCCTTGGGAAATTCCCCCACGTGGTTGCAGAGTTAGTGAATTTGACAATGCCGTCAAAATGGAATGGTAGGTATGCGACACCATTTTAGTATCCAAGATCGAGCCTCCATTGCCACCCTACATATTATTAATAGATGATCTCCAAATTCTTGATCATTATTGCACAAGGGACATATAAATGATTGAACCTTAATTCATCTCTTTTCGAGGTTTGCAGCCACTGGAAGCCTATCCAAAACCGCCCTCCACACGAAGCATCGAATTTTCAAGGGGATTATTTTTGACCAATTTATCATTGTTTCGTTAAAAGGTGTAGGAGTGGAATCAATCTTATTGTGAAGTGTGTTTACAGTTTATTTACCATCGGGATTCAAGTTGAAATGAAATCCATTCTGTATCGGTTGTGTGTTTACCCCCTGAAGCGTAAGGCATAAATTAGCCAAATCATCCAAAGCTTCCCTGATCATAACCTATGATTTCCATCTCCATTGAAAACCTGAACTGTTGATCCTATCAGAGACATACATAGTTTCAATGCTTCCAAGTTGTAAAGTCAAGGGAATAATTCTTGTAGTGTTAGAGGGCCATGCCAATGATCTTTCCAGAATAAAATGCTGAGATTCGAACCTGGAGTTAAAGTCAATATATCATGATAATTGATATCAAATTTAGTAAGAGATTTGTTGCTTTGGTGATATTTCTCCAAACCCATGAAATTGAGGTTTCTATAATGACAGTCATTGGTTTTCATTGTGTATATTGGTTATGCATTCTTTCCATAAGCCACCTAAACTTTCTTCGAGTTTCCACCACCATTTTGTGAGTAAAGCTATATTTTGGGCTTTTAGAGTCCGAAAACCAAGCCCTCCCTCTTTTTTGGATGCAATAACTTTTGACCAAGACACCCAATGTATCTTGGGATTATAATCTTTTCCACTCAATAAAATTGCGTCCTCATCTTTTTTGAGTTCATCGATGAGCACTACTTTTATTAGAGTGAGTCTACGCCCAAATGATAATGTTTTCACCTTCCAAACTAATAATTGCGATTGAAAGTTAACAATTATCGGTCGCTAATTTTTTTAATGCCATATTGGCTCATATCGGGACTCCAAGATACATGAAAGGTAGTGTGCCTTTAAGATAGTAAACCACATGTGCATGATGGTGCAGATCCACATCTATGAATCTAGTACGTGACGTGATTTGTGAAAATTGACTTTAAATCCGGAACAGATTTGAAAGCATTTTCAAATTCTTTCTAAGTTTTTGATATTACTCATGTTCCATTTGCCTATAAAGATCACATCATCTGCGTAGAACAGGTGGGATAATGTATGTCCATTATATGGTAGAGAGAGACAATATATGAGGGATTTTTTAGAGCAATTTTTATGGCTATGTTCAAGCCTTCCATGGAAATGATAAAGAGAAAAGTAGAGAATGGGTCTCTGTGACAACCCGTTATTTTCGTTATTGTAAAAGTCAACTAGGTCAAACTTATTGTTTTGATTTACTTATGTAAGGTTAGATTGATAACCTATATTTGTTTAAGAGCCTTTTATTTGAAGTATAATGCTTCATCCGAGAAGTCTCGATTGGGCCGAAAACCCTCGGTTCACAGCCGAGAACCCTCGTATAGCTTAAGACTTCAGACCGCAAATCCACTTTGGGCCGCAAACACTCTTCGGACCGCAAACCCTCGGTTCACGGCCGAAAACTCCTTTCTGAACACAAACTTCGGTCTTATCCCCTCGGTGCGAGAACCAATGCATGTATCTCATCATGATTTCGGCCCTATTCATATAGGGGGGCCGAAAACACTTCATCACTTCTACCATTCCAGCCGAAAACACACTTTTCTCTCTCAAGAACATCAACTGAAAACCCCCATTCTCTCTCAACTATCATTGGAAATCCTTCAAAAATCCTTTGTATCTCCTTCGGATCTTTCTTAGAACATCAAGTGTTCTTCATTTCATCAAGATCCTCAACCGAAAACCCTTGAATCTCCTTGGTTTCACCAAGAACACCAAGATCTTCATTGTGCCGAAAACCTAAAGGACTGGCCAAAAACTCATTGCAACCTTCCTAAATCGCTTCAAACACTCTTATTTGTAAGTAAAACTTCCAAATTAGTCTATTTCCTTAACATACTTGCGATTATATTCACTAGTTGTATACACATATATTGCGTGAAATGCTTTTAGGACTTGTTTTTGCCTTGGGATCTAACTTGTGGAAAACATCCTATATCGAACCTTCAAACGAATCACTCACATAAGGTGAGTTCATACCCCTACAATTTACCTTTTCCAATGTTTTTAGGGGGAATACAAGTAGAACACAATTTAATTTTGTTAACTCTTACACGTGAAAACAAACAAACAAAGGATTTCTTATGCTTATAAATGTTGTTAAAATCATTTCAAAACTCTTTTAAACTAATTTAGAACTCTGTTTATATCAAAATCATATTCATTTGTATATTTATGTACAATCATGCTTTAACGGACTTAGGACTATTGCTAAATACTGTAACTCCCGTTCCTTGTTTGGTTGTGGGCTTAGGGTAGGATCACTAGTCCGACTGTCGGCTAAATCATAATTAGACATACTAAATATATACATGAATATTAAATCTCATTTTCAAAGACATACTTAACTCAGTTGCATATGTTGGGCAATTGAGTCTTTTCTCCAAATCATTTACAGTTCAAACAAAACGTACTAGTAAACTATAATAGGTATAGTTTAGAGAATCAATTCATACTATTTTCTAGATCAGAGAAACAATACATGAATCAATACCTTCATACTACTACATTTCATTACAAATTATACTATTCGTTAACAAGAACAAGAAGGAACTTACATACTATACGTGAACAAGTTAACTAGAAGTGAAATACTATTTCATGGCATAGCAATATTCTTGCTAATTCATGTTTTGTAACCATAGTATCCTGGAGGGAGAGTGTGAGTTTGTGTATAGATCTATACGGGACTGGCCATCCCGCCTTGCTGCTAGCTATAGTGGGACCTGCAAGTTTGCGGGTGACAAATGTCATATCATTTTCGACGCCTGAAGAACGTCGTGTTTTATACCGGTCAATCAAGCATGGTTATAACCTTAATTACATTAAAACCTTAACTAACCAATTCGTTTATAAGGCAGTTATTTCTTCAGTAGTGTTATTTTATTACTATCGTAAATCTTCATTTTTCCATTACATTCATACAGTGAGGTACACACATGAACAATGCCTACTATTTTTCTAGTAAATATAGTTTACAAATATGTAAAACAGACCTTTATACTATTTCAAGTACAAACATACAGTTATACTATTTCAAGTACAAACATACTAACATTTTCATGAAACAAATACAAAGATTTGACATTAAAAACTTATGAACTCACCAACTTAAATGTTGATACTCTCTTTCAAAATAACTTGTATTCTCAGGGAACCAGTAGACAGGTACACTGGCACAGGTTTTGAGAAGACGGAGCATGTTCAAGACTCGTCTTTTATATTTTGCTATACATTTTTGGTGTCATACAAATATACAAAGAACACACATGTATTAACTATTTTATTAATGCAATAGATGTTGTTGTTTGTTTTACTATTGTGCATTGTTATGATACTATACATGACGTCCTCCACCCCCGGACGTTTCCGTCGTTCTGGTTTGGGGGTGTGACAGTCTCCTTGTCACACCATTAGTGATTGGAAACTTATCCGAAGGGGATCCGTTAATTAGCACAAAGGCTCTAGAAGATTAGACATTCGTGAATCCAACCCTGACATTTGCAGCTGAATCCTATATGTTCAATGATTGAATCGATATACCTCCAATTAATTGAATCAAATGCTTTCTCAAAATCTACCTTTAAAAGGAAAATATTTTCCTTTGCTTTTTTGGCCCACGAACATACTTCGTTTATGATTAAAGGGCCCTCCAGTATGTGTCTTCCTTCTATGTATGTTGATTTCACTTTGTTGATCACTGATCCCACCACTATTTTTAGTCTTGAAGCAAGGATCTTGGCCAATATCTTGTACATACAACCTATGAGACTGATAGGTTTATAGTCTCCGAGATTCAACAGGTATTTGAATTTTGGGATAAGGGTAATGAAGGAAGAATTACGTCCCCTCGCAAATTGGCCATGTGTTTTAAATTATGATACAAAGCGAATGACATCATGTTTAATAAGTTCCCATTTGTTTTTCAACACCTTTAAGGTATAACCATCGGTGCTAGGAGATTTATCACCACCATAACCCCAAATGGCTTGTTTTATTTCCTTATGGGTGATAGACGTATCGAGAAACTCCGTCTGATCCAAAGGGACTATTTTGAAGTCATCACTGATCTTTTTTGAAGTCATCACTGATCATTTTCGGTCATACATGCTACTTTATTTCAAATTTGTTCCCAAAAAATTGACACACCTCCCTTTTAATGTCAGATGGTTTAGTGTTCCACATCCCGTTGATTACCAATCCAAGCGATCTATTTTTCCTATTTTTGTTGTTTATGGCATTATGAAAGACCTCGTGTTTTCATCCCCATCTATGTCACAACTAGCATTTTAGCTAGGAAATTCTATTCCTATGTAATCGTTCATCTATTGTAAAACATGTACTCTAAGTAAATCTCACTCAATGCTTATTTAGATTCATCAATTATGATCAACAAAGAGTCTAAAAACCCTAAGAATCCCAGTTTGAGTCCATATTGTACTAGAATTTCCTTATTGGGCCTAATGGAACAATAAGCACCCAATTCAACTTTATTGGACTTTGAAGCCCTAATTGGATCCTAATTGGACCCAATTCATAAATCTAAAACATTTTGGACCATTTGGGTCTAGAATGATTCATTCTAACCCTAATGGGCCTTATTGGGCCATAACTAATCCAATTAACCTTAGTGAGCCATAAACCCATTCTTTTATTCTATTTGGGCCGTGAATGCTTCCAAGGGCCCAATGGGCCGAAAATTTTTATGTTAAGGATCCAAAGATCCTAACTAAAGTTAATGGGCCCAAACTACTCCACCCTTTCTTCTTGGCCCAAAATCTTGGCTCATGTATAAAACAAAAGAAAAAAGAAAAAGAAGTCAAATGGGGGGGGTTGACTTTGGAGGTGCACCTCCATTTTGTTCAACATGTATCCATGAAAGGACCCCTATACATCCATGCTAGTCACCTCACTACCTCTCTCCCCACTCTTCTTCTACTCTCGACCAAAAGCCACAACACACACACACAAACACACACACACTACATCAAATTCTCTTTATTACTCTCAAGAATCATTCACCTTCTTTCTCCAAAAATCTCAAAACTTTGCTTGGGTTTCAAGAGGATTTTCACAAGAATATCATAATTTCTTGGTAAGTTTGTACATATCCAAAGTATATAACTCCTTTCTCATGTTAGATCACTTCTCCTAAACATTTTTGGTGATCCTACTCTTAGAAAACCCCCATAAGCTTGAGATCTACATCAAAGGTGTGTTAAGACCAAAAATCTCTTCCACTTCTTCTTCAAAAACTGAACATCAAGCAAAGGAGAGTTCATACCCCCTTTTTTCGGTTTTCATATGATTTTTAGCGGAGAATGCAAGTAAAATGTGTAGATCTATGTGTTATACCCATGTTTTGTGTGAATTCTTAGTTTATTTGGTCAAATGTGTTAGATCTTAGCAATATCGAAATTTTAAGTATTATTTAGCAAATATCTATCAACTATGACATTATATACATCACATTATCAAGCCAAAAGTGATTACATGTTTAAGATACAAAAGATTTCAACAAAAACCTTGTTTAAGTTCAAAATTGTCAAGAAAACAAAAGATATGGGAAAAAAGTGACATTTATGTTTATATAAGGGCCAAACAGGTCCTACATGTATAAAAAGGTATTTTTATGTTAAACATACTTTCAAAAGGGCAAAAAATGCAAATTTAAGTTTAATGGGCCAAAACTTTTGGGCCTCACAGTTTTGGGCCCAATTTGCGAAAAAAATGTAGTTTTGGGGTTAAAAATGTTATTTAGCCAAAGTTTGAGTCATAAATGTAAATAAACCAAATTTAGGGGTGAAAATAACATGTCGGTTGACACCTCTGAGTGTACAATCATAGCCTGTAGTTATATTCAGAGTTTCCTGGTAGGAAAGTGGGAGTTTGTGTATAGATCTATACGGGGTGACCCCCCACGCCTTAGTTGTTTGCTATAGCTAGACTAGGCAAGTATAGGGCGACAAAATCCTTAGCAAGACTGGCATTTGGAAAAATACCAAGACGGGCGACCTAGTCATTATCATGCATGGTTATAACGGCTCATATAAGGATTCAATACCAAAAAAATTTAACCTTTCGAAGATAAAATCTTCGATTGTGTCAATGCAAAACGACTTATTTAACAATACAAGAATCTAGACGTTGTTATAAAACAGAAAATATCGGATTTTCCATGGAAATTATTCATATACATTTATCATTTATTCACAATACAATGAATCTAAACTACACTCGTACAAGTTATAACTATGAAATTCACACATGCATTTATACTTGATTTTCACATCATTTTTAGACATTTTACAGAAAAATATCTTCTGGGTTTTTATGAAAGATACAAAGACTTTTACTCAAACATACTTATGAACTCGCCAACATTATATATGTTGACCGTTTCAAAATAACTTGTATTCTCAGGTAATCATTAAGCTGGAAGATTTGCAAGTGTGTATGGTTTTGTTTTAAGTAACAACACTGATCGTACTCTTAACAATTTGAACTTATGTATTTTAATAATGTACTTGATGTGAACAATGTTGGTTGTATTATGTAATGTTGGTGACAAAGGTGTTATGTTTCATGTATTTTCATTGTGATGATTATTCAATTGTTAGTCACACGAGCCCCCGGACGTTTTCGCCGTCTGGTTCGGGGGTGTGACAATCTGTTATCCAACCAATTTTGTCTTTTTGTTGGATGTCCAATTTACTAAAGTGCTCTAACTCATGAATATCGAATTTACATTCTTTTATTTCTTTTAATTCCGCCTTTAATAACATTCTTGATTCAGCGAGCTCTTCAATATTATCCTCTCTTCCTTAGTTAAAGCAATAATTTCGATTTGTTAACAGTTTATGTGCTTCTTCATTTACTATTTTCTTTTCTTACATACTAGAGTTTTGCTTTTAGGAACATATCGAGGGTACCGAAAGCCAATGAATGAGCTCCATGTGTTTGTGAAGGTTGCATCGAAATCCTCCCTGTGAATCCAAGAATTGAAGAAGCGAAAAGGGGCTGGTCCGAAATCTTGATTTGATAGTTTTAGAACCAAGGGGGTATGGTCTCAATGTTGACGTGGCAACTCAATAACCGTGGTATGAGGTTGTTGGTTTATGAAATTAGAGTAGACCAAGAACCGATCCAGTTTACTAAGTTTTATCTCATCATCACATAAATAGGTAAAATTTTTTACCCTCAAGGTTGAATTCATGCAAACCAGAATTTGCAATGAGTTTTTCCAAATAACTTGTAGTCGCTTGGAAAAATATGGGATTTAATCTTTCTTGTTCGTGTTGAACTACATTAAAATATCCTAGGAACACCCAAATTCCATCTAAACTCATCTCTAGGTCTAAAAGGTCTGCTCATAATTTCCTTTTGTCTTGGATTGATTGAGGTCCATATACATTGACCATAGTTGGGGTACCTGGAAACCTAAATCATTTACATGATACAACAAGAAAATGTTTGGAGGAGATAGTCTGTGATCTGACAAAAATGTGAGGATCCCATATTGCTGGATTTGGAGAAACGGGCCACTCTTCACCACCAGGAAGTGGGATGTTGGGATTAGTTCAAAAATAGTTTCATAAACTATAAAGATTATGGCAACTGAAGACTTTAATTTTTGAAATAACATAAACATTTTATATACCAAGGATCTCCTTGTATTGTTTGGAATGAAAACATGCACCAAAGAGGAAAAAGTTTTTAACACCCTTTGTAGACTTTGAATCCTCAAGGGGAGGCTTGGAAGTTGATGAAGAATGTGGAACCTTTGAGACACCAACAATGACTCAACTTGATGAAGATGCTAGTGATGGGATTTGAGCAAAACATACAATCCTATGTGTGCATGCAACCCTAATTGAAGATCTAAGTTTTCTCTAATTGAACATACAATAATGAACAACAAATTATAAACCCTAGATCCCTAGTGTATAATCGAAAATCACATAAAAGGGTAATAATACATACCTTTAAGAATGTTATTGTAAACAATTTTGAATCCTTGCTTGAAAGACCTTTGGTAGCAAGGCCACAAGTGTCGCGCCTCTAATGGTTCACAAACAAACTCAAGCAACCAAGGAAAACAATAGAGAGAGAGAGAGAGAGAGAGTAATAGAATAGAAATTTCGGCCAAGGTACTTAGAAAGGAGTCATAGCCAAAATTTGACCCTAAGGAGGCTTTATATAGATGTTAGGAAGGTATTGGATAAGGCAGTTATATCCAAGATAACCCTAATCCATTAACTTCCTCCCTAAGGCATCCAAGGCACCCTTAAAGCCCAAGAAAACCCTAGAGATTATCTAGAATTCGTTCCCCCTACTATAAGGAGGTTCTATAATTTCCCGATTCTCAACTATTAAACATTGTCACCTTTAGTCTCTATAGTTGTAATTAATTCCTTTAATTCCAAAATTAATTCCAAATTAGTTTCTGATTAAATATTAATTAAACAATATGACTTCTAATTAATATATTATATCCCAAATGCATTAATAACTCATTTAGTTTGATTTCTAATTAATTTATTAACCAAGTAATAGATTAATAAATCATTCTTCTCTCCCTAAAAGTTATCATATTCAATTGTCAGGTTTGAATGCAACTCAAAAGGTTTGTGCTACAATAAATTCAAGTTTATACCAATTATAGTTATGTGCTTAGACACCTAATCCAACAGTCTCCCACTTGGATAAGTCTAATAAATATAACTGTCATTATAACTACCAAATTGTAGCTACCAAAAGCCATCGTCGAACTCTTACCTAGTCAGTGTCATGTCCTAAGATAAGTGATCAAATATTCCTCTGGTCTACAAAATATCATATGGATATGAGACATGGATTATAATCAATCTCTCTGTCCAAGATTTGTTTCCCGATTTCCCGATTTATGAAAACTGAAATCAGACTACTAATTGAACACATCAATTCAGTACAGGTTTGGCCAAGCACTTAAGATGTCATCATCAAATCATCGAGGGCCACACAAATATCGCTTTTCGAGTTAGGGCAAAAGGAACTGATAAACTTCAACTTATATGCTTGCACTATTCACTCATCAAATCACACATAGCAATACGTTTTATAACATCAAGTTACTGATGCATTTACGTATTATCAATGCATAACTGAATCGTAAAAAACAACTCATATACCTCTGTTTCAAGAATATAAGATATTATCGTCTCAAAATTACTCGTGATAAAATCCATGAAGTAATTCTTTGAGCGTGGGTTAATCCAATACTTAATTTCCCATTTCAAAAGTACTCATGAATACTGCATCAAACCATTGTTATGTCTAACCCCTTAGACAATCTACAATATGATTCATGACAATATTAATTCACTACTTCCTTCCAAAAGTATGATTGACTGTGGATGTTTGAATAATCCAATTTTTCGGGAAGTAAAACATGCGAAGTGAAACACAATGATAACCTAATTAACTATGGTCTCAAAACTGTTAAATATAAATAAAACACTTATTATTTAATCACCATATTAATTAGACTTTATTAATCGTATAATGTTTCGATTAATCAACTAAACACTTGAATTAAACACCAGTCATGCCATGTTATAAAAATGCATACTATGTTTCTCTATGATCATTCATTTGTGAACAGATCGACTGGACACTATTCCAGTGATGCTCATTTCACTATTCCAAATTCTTGTTACTACTAAATGTGTTAGGTTTCCACTTTAAATGCAATGATATTTTGTAATTTTGAGGCTTCAAAGTCACATAGACTTTGCCAACGATATTAAAAAATGTTATTTTTGAAACTTTGTTACTTAAAACAATTTCATGGTAGCGAAACCTCAAATTCAAGATACACTTCTTGAATAGCTTCCTTGCATTAAAGTTTCCAAGTCACATGTATATTTTAATAAACAAATCCCTCCATGAAAACATTTCCATATTCCCATATGACCATTAATTCTGAACAAGAGTCACCTCCACTCAGAATCATGTCAATACGGTCCGTCCAAACTATACTTCCGACTGTCCACAAGCAACCAATCCTTTGGTAAAACCTCAGAATGTTCTTAATAGTTGTTTAAAAACTTTAGTCACACCAAGTTCTAGTCCTTTTCCCTCTAAATGCCCTAGGCATTTGGAAAAATCAAAACAAGTGAATATTATAGCATAGGAGATCGATCCTATATCTGAAGCATATAGGACTCGATTCATAATGTCTTACATAAAAACCTGATATATGATTAGTCTCTTGCTATAATATTTCCATATATTGAATCTCCTATGCTGAATCATTTCAACACGATATTCACTTATGTCTAAGACTAAGTTTTTTTTAAACTTTGAATCTAAACTTTTAGATTTGATTTGAAGTATAAATTCCCTCTCCCCTAAATCTTATTATAGCGAAACAATTCCCAAACATTGCAACTTGCAAATTTTACACTTTGTTTCCTACAAATAGTATTGTCAACATGCAATACTTAGCATAACAATTATGCTCCCACTAGTATAACAATTATACTCCCACTAGCTATGACATGTATCCAGAAATCAACTAGACTTCTAGAAGTCAATACTATTGACTTTCTTACTAAAGTACAGATTTATGATACGTGGTGCTTCGATAAGTCTTCATCTAGACTTCTCCAGCTCATATACCTTCATTAGATAACATATATGTCTGTTTAAACCCTTTCAGAACTTATATCTATAAGTCCTGAATGTCCAAACTATTTCTTTCCATTTCTCACAATTTGAACTATGAAAATGGATGTCGTAATCATATGCGTGTTGGAGAATGCAATTCTCACAACTGCTAACCATAATGATATTTACCAGATTTAAAATCTACTAGTGAAATCTTTTGCCACTTATATTTTATGGTGTATGGGTTCCTATCCATGCAAATTTGTCATTTCCAACCCACAATCATAAGATAAGGTTGAGGACAAAAAAATTAGGTTTCATGGATTGAACTTTGCTCATTCTTAATTTCTCACGTTTTGGTAGCACAATGGCCTACCAGCGCTTCCAAGTTGTCAAGCAGCTCACTTCCATTGACCAATGTACTATCACTGACCAACATGCTCTGCCATTTCTAGTCACATGAGAACCATAGAACTTATAAGCATTGCCAACTCAACATGAAGGTGCAAAGAAATAGGAATACGTTAACTTAACACGATAGGTTACCAACCTCAGGTCGTGTGCTAGTGATAACTAAAAGGTTTATTCTTGATTGACTCCTGAAACTATACAAAATCAAAAAGCCTCCCACTGACTTCTTAACATATAAGTTTTTCTGTTAAGGAACATTTCTCGACAAGCAAAAAAAATATTCAAAAGTTAGTGTGGATTTCAACAAGAAAAACACTTCACTGAATTGGTCTTAGTTTATCCTTTGTTTTAACCAAACATCAAAACTACCAATTCCATATGTGCTAGAGTAAGAAAACATTTCTACTTCACATTTCATGAGGTGTTATAAACCTACTTAGTTTGAAATAAACTTCAAGATACGATTTGTAGTTACTAGGGTATGACTCTAAAACTTGATGGGAAACGAAGTATGACTCATCTCTCGGTTAAACCATTTCAACAATATTTGATTCCTCTTCTTAGTTGAAACAATATCACTAATATGTTCTTCGAGGATCAAATGTGACAAGATTCCACAACCATTAAGATGATCATAAAACTCGATACCAAAGTACTCTCCTTTCCTTTCAAATTGGAGAAACCTTTATGTTTATGCCTAATAGATTCTTCATATTTGTTCTTCCACTCTTTCAAACTTTTCAAAGAATCAGAATTAAACTTAATCTTATAAGCATAACCATATTTACTGAACCATCAGTAAATCATGACGAATAAACTTATCGTACTTTGTGGTGGATCTGCCCAGTTCATATCAGTATGTATTGGATCCATTTGTCCTTCACTTTGACTCACATAAAAGATGAGATCAACGAATTAGTCTTAATATTCCAAAGATCCAGATTCTCATACATCACACAATTCGAATTGTATGACTCCAAGTTTCTATCTAACTGAAACTTGGGTGATGATAATTCCTTTTGACTTGGTTAATCATGACATTACCACAAACGACATAATTAAGAATCAATCCATATTTAACATTGCTAATAATAGAAATGTAACCACGAATTTTCATAAATGTCATTGTAAGGAAACATAAAGTAAACCAAATAAAACAAAAATTCACTTGATTGAAAATGAGCAGCATTTTTTGTCCTTACAATACAAATATATGAAAACTATGTTTCTTGATATTTCCTAAGCAATCTATCATAACTCCTAAGCATCAGATCAAAATCTGGTCATCGAACTGTGCGACCGAAATCCATCTCTCACGATCAGATTCAGCTTACTCTTCTTAAGCTTCCTTCTTTCTCTTCGGTTCTGCAAAACATCAAATGTGACTATCACGTCATGTGTTAAGATTCTATGAATAGGAACTTAATAAAATGATAGAGTTATATGGTGAATGTACCTGAAGTAGAGTCATACGACTTAACTTTACCATCTTTGAGATCTTTCAGGTATTATGGGCAGCTTCATATCCAATTCCCCTTAAATTGGAAATAAAAAAACATGTGGACCTTTTAAGATTAGAACATGGGACTATCTATGGATTGGCCTTTCTCATTACCATATGGTCAAACGGTTTGACCTTGGCCGATCCCTTTCCATTAAGAAAAGAAATTTTTCTGGACTTCCAATGTTGCCATTTTCAATGTCCATGGAAACTTGCGAGACAGATCCTTCAAACATATTCGCTTGAATTGTGCTCTTAAGCATTTCTGCTTCAGCAAGAATCAACATATATGTCAGATCGATTAGGGTCAGATCGTGGTCCCTCTCATAGAAGTCTTTAGTGAATTGACTATAGGACCCTGGAAGCGAAAGGAAAACCAAGTCAATGGCTAGCTCCCTTGGGAAAACGACACCCAACATTCCCAATCTGTCAATATGCGTTTTCATTTTCAGAACATGCGCACACACAGACTTTCCATCTTGATGTTTACTAGCCAATAGGGCTTGAGTAACTTTGTATTTTTTAGCTTGAAGGAAACATGGCTCAGGGAGAGTTATTGGAGGAGGTGGAGGAAGAATTGGAGAAGCACGATTTCCAGTTCCACCAATGCTTGAAGAAGGGAACATTCTTTCACCTTGATCAACATATGGAAGATCATCTTCAGATAAGGAAAAAACATTTACAAAAGAATGTGGAGAACCATTGATGTCTTGACTCGACATCTATAAAGGGAGAATAGAGAATGAAAGTTCGTTGATTTTAATCCTTAATTATTAACCCAAAAATTTAAATTAAGGCTAGGATCCGTATTTTCGATTCGAATTCTGAGGAGAGATGCTGTAATCAAATTCGAATCTATTTTAGGTAGGTAATGCATTTACCAATTTCAATCTTATGAAACTCCTAGATATTTTGAGATTCATTGAACTATTCAATGACATGTTTAATCGTGATTATGCTCTCACTTTGTGACTGGGATGTCGAGGATCACAAACAAGATGTGAATAACCATGCAAATTAGCTTGGTACTCTTGATGTCATTTATCATCTAATTAATGTGTTAGTTAGCCACACACGCTCCATTAATCAATGATAATTTACAAGACACCCATTGCCAATAATATTAGTCCCATATTAGTGTGTCGGTTAACCACACAGTCTCTACTAACGACCAATAAGGTGCAATGTGCAATCTCATGGTTTAGCATCAATTCACATTTTTCCTAAAGTAACTAAGAGTGGGATTTTAGAACATGATTTAGTTACTTTATCATTATACTTTTAATTAGGATTAATTGTCATATCGAACCGGTTCGACTAACGAATCTTCACCATATATGAGAGTGGTGGGTAAGAATGGATACCAAATGGTGGTGGGTAAGAATGGATTTCAAGGAGTATTATTCCTTGTGGGAGAATATAAGTTGTCATCCCGACGATGGCTTGTCCGGGCTAAGACTGAGACCCAACCAAGATCCTGGTGAGATAACATCCCGCCAGTGCTTTCTGTTAGGTTTAACGTGGTCGCATACGGTAACGTTAACAAATCCCTTAGACCAGTAGGCTTCTGCGTTGGGGACGTAGTAGAGTCGTTCTGGTCTAGTCATAGACACGTGGTAGACTGCTATTGCTAGGCTATGTGGTTGACAAGATGAAGGTGCCGTTGTTCGGCGGTTTCATCATGATACGGTTCACTGTTCTTTTTGTAGCATTTAAACCTTTTTTTCTATAGGCATTCCCTCCTCATTCTATGCTTATACCATTTTGATTCTTTTCTCTAAAGAACCCTTTCGATCTTTCCTTGCATTCTTCTATGGCTGCCATTCATCCTTTAGGAAGAGAACTCACTGTTGAGGAATGGGAATCCCTCCATTTCTGATTTGGGTTTGTCCCTGAACATGGGGTCTATATACCTCTCCCTGATACGACGCTCTATAGTCCTCCTGAGGGCATGGTCGGCATTCCAATTGCCTTGTTTGAGGCGATCCTGCGCTTACCCACTACGGACTTTTTCAACCTGATCATTCGTGAGTACGGGTTTTTTGTGAGGGAACTGACCCCAATTGCCAAAAACAAGATTGTGGGCTTTGAGCTTCTCTGTCGTGCCCTAGGTTTCTAGTCGACTGTCCCGACATTTAAGCATTTTTTCAATGCTTCCACCCAATCTGGGAATCGAACCCTTTCGCATGGACATGAAGTCCCTACTCTCATCCATGATCAGAAATCCAAAAAGAATTGGCAAGAGAAGTTTTTGTGGGTGAAAAGTGATCTTGTGGTGCTTAGCTATCCTAGGACCAAGGTGTATGTAGACCGTGCTTCAACGCTCTTTGATGCTAACAAAGAGTTGGTAGATGCCCTAGAGAAGGTTAGCATCAATGGTGAGGACTCGCTCGACTACTTCTTGGTTGCTAGTGGGATGAGCACCGCTTGGCGGGATCGTAGGAAAATGCCCAAGTTTTACGTCGAGAGAGAAGGTATGGTGCTTCTTATTTTACTTTCCATTGCCCCCCTTTTTTTACTTAGCAAAGTGCTTTGAAATCAGCAATCTTGTTAATCGTTGTTATCTTTGTTTTTTTAGGTATGGAGGAGATTATCTCCTTAGAGAGAGCTCTACGAGGTTTATTCGATGGTGAGCTTGAGTGTCGCGACATCAACCTTGTAGAGACTCTCCCACCACCTGTCTCCATTCGGGGTATCGGGGCTATTCCTAAGTCACCCTTCGGTTCAAAAGATGTTGTTGGTGCTGGAAAGGAGTCAGATATGCAAGACGTCGTTGTTACTGGTGCTTCTCAGAAGGATCCTACTCATTCCGGGTCCCCAAGGAGTCTCCGACGTGTTAAGAGGCGATTCGCTTTGCTGGAAGCCTCTTTCGGCGGTAGCATTAAGACGGCTAGCACCGAGCCCCTGCTTCGCAAGAAATGCAACTTGATTCTCCTGTTAAGGAGTTCCAAAGGTTCCACTAGTGCCCCGATGAAAGTTCTTCGAAACTGCTGGAGGGGGCACATAATAGGGCGACTGAACTGCCCGGTTGTAAAGAGAAGAAGACTACCGATGTGACTGAACTCGATCTTGCTGCTGAGAGAGCCAAGGCGAAGGTTGGGTCTGCGCCTTCTCGTGGTCATGTGTTAACTTCTCCTAGCAAAACGGGAATTGTCCTTCCTCCCTCAGGGTCTTATTCAGGTATCTATAGGCCATCTTGGAGCTTAACCCCCATAGATCTTGTATCCGTCCACGACATTTCTCTTGAGTGGTGTCGGTATGCTTTTCTGCCAGCTACAACTAAAGCTTTGACCATTCTGGCGGATGAGCACATGGCTGACGGTCTTCGTTATGTCGTCGCCCAAGTTTCGTCTTACTTGGTGTCGGCTGCCGAGCGTATTTCCGACATAGAGGCCATCCAATCCCATTCAGAAAAGATGACTGCTGAATGTAGCACAGCTAGGAGAGGCGGCAAGAGCTTGTTTTGTGAAAGAAGGCGAGCCTGGAAGAGAATGTGGCTAGGCTGGATGGGGAGGTGAAGCGCTTAACTGATCGTGTAAGAGCCCTGACCATGGAGAACACTGGCCTGAGCGAACGAACGACAGGGATGGAGGCAGACCTGGTTAGGGAAAGTGCTGCGAGGGGTGTATTGGAAAAGGACATTGCATGGATCTTTCGTGATGGGCTCTGCCGGATTGTGGATAAGGTGATCGAAAGCCCCACTTCTTCAAGGGCTTGATGCACATGCATGCTTCTTGCGTGTTAGCGGGTATGGAGAAGGGGAAAGGAGCCTTGAGAGAATTGGTGGTTTCTGGGAAGTTCGAACTAGAAGTGGAGGCGCATGTGGCTACCAAGACTCCGGAGATGGAGGACGCCATTGCTACGTTCACGGAGACAGATTTTGCTGCTATCTTCGTCTTGGCGACATAGATTTGGCTGGGCTCCGTGTTCTCTGCCAGGATGCTCAAAGTGATCAGTCGAGTCCTGACCCAATTTCTCCACCTGGTGATGGTACTGCCCCTACTCACTAGTAGTGTTATTTGGTTGTTTATGCAACTTTTGTGAACACCAATTTTTTTTGTCTTTCATGCCCTTCGTGGCAGTTTAAAAGTCCGGGAGTTCGGCAGCTGACAATGTTTATTTTTATTTTATGGATATGAATGTTTCCTACTATCATATATAATTGCTCCTTTTTTTATTGTTTCGCCAATGGTTTATGTTGGCCATCATGTAGTATTTGTGCAGGGCTTGCTTAAATCCCTGGTTTGAGTCCTTTCACTTGTTAACTCTTTGAGCTTTGCTCATGCTAGTCTTTGAGAAAGCTGTTCTAATTTACAGCTTAAAGACTCTAGGTGTAGCCAAGATCGTCATCTTGAGGCTCACCTGGTTGTGCTTTTCTTATCAATGGAAGGTTATGACTCTTCTACACTTATGTTACATGTTCTTTTGTACGTTTGTTTTGGGGAACGTTTGCTATAATATGTGTGGTGAACATGTTTTGGGGGAAAGGTTATGAACCTTTTTAACCCCCTGGCTGCCTTCTTGTAACGATTTCACTCGTGTGATGTTGGATGATCAGTCCTTGTTGTCACATGGTAAATGTACACAACCTCTTTATTTTCTTTTTTTAAGCTTAGAGATAAGGAGCATCTGAATTTCTCTTTTTTTTTTCTAATTCATCTATTGTTTAGAGTGTCATAAAACTAGAAATAGTTAACTAATTCTTATTGATTAACTTTACATTCCAAAACCAATAATCAATGCCTTTTCTAAAATTGAATTTATCTCTGACACTCGTTTAACAGTATAATGGTGCAGGCTCTGCGCATTCCAAGTTCTTGGTGTGCATTCCCGTCTTGTGCTTCTAGTAAATAAGCGCCATTCTGATGGGCTTCTATAATTTTGTACGGTCCCTACCAAGTGACGTTGATTTTCCTAATGGTTTGGCATGGTTGGATTCATTTTTCCTCAACACCCATTCTCGAACTTTGAAGTTCTTGACCCGGACTTGGCGGTTGTAATAGTTCTCGGTACACAATGTCTACAATGCTTGGCGCATCTGTGCAGCCTAGCGTTTTTCATCTAGCATGTCTAAGTCCTGGCGTCGCCCTGCTTCATTCGCTTTTTCCTAGAAACTCCCTATTCACAGTGAGCCAACTTCTATCTCCAATGGGAGGACTACTTCCATCCCATTGGTAAGGCTGAATGACGTTTCTCCTGTGCTCGACCTTGCGCTGGTGTGATATGACCATAACATTGTCGGGAGCTCGTATACCCAGGCAGACTTTGATCTGAGTAACCTTTTCTTTAAACCATTAACTATGGTTTTGTTTGATATCTCAGTTTGTCCATTGGCTTGAGGGTGCGCCACAAACATGAACCGGCGGTGGATCTTCTTGGTTTCATACCACTCCTTGAAACGGCTCCATTCAAATTGTGTGTCATTGTCACTTATGAGAACTTTGGGTGTGCCAAAGCGGGCCAAGCTATTTTTGGTCATGAACTTTATCATTTGCTTTCCCGAGACGGTGGCCAACGGTTCTTCCTCTATCCACTTTGTAAAATAATCCACAACAACTAACAAGAATTTCACACCCTCTGGCGCTGGTGGGAATGGTCCCATTATGTCAATCCCCCACTGATGGAAGGGCAAGGGGCTGGTGATGCTGGTCAACGGCATGGCCGGTTGATTCTGGAAAGGAGCAAATGCTTGGCAATCTTTACATTTCTTGGTTAGGGTTGTTGTCTCGTTGTATATGTCTGGCCAATATACTCCTAGGCGGAGTATTTTGCTTATGAGTGCTCGAGCCCCTTCGTGCGTTGCCGTGTGTCCGGAGTGACTTTCCTCCAGGAGTGCATGTCCTTCTGTCCTAGAGATGCCCTTTAGCCATGGGCTTAAATACCCTCTTCAATACAACTGGTTGTCTCTAATTGCGAAATGTGACGCCTTGACCTTGACTTTTCTTGCTTCTGCTGAGTCGTCTGGGAGTACCCCGTGGCACAACTAATCAACGTATGGTTTGGTCCATTTTGGGGTAGTCGAGACTATATTAACCTTGTGGTTATCAATGCTTCTCTCTGGGAGCACTTCGACAAACACTTTCTTTGTTAGGTGATGAAAGGAAGTTGAGGCTAGCTTGCTGAGAGCGTACGCCCTCACATTTTTTCCACGGGAAATTTGCTTTATTGAAAAGTTTTTAAACGTATTTGTTAAGCTGCGGACTGCATCAAGGTACTTTTGCATCCTTGGATCTTTGGCTT
The DNA here is from genome assembly GCF_051521515.1 of Lactuca serriola. Classification (NCBI taxonomy): domain Eukaryota; kingdom Viridiplantae; phylum Streptophyta; class Magnoliopsida; order Asterales; family Asteraceae; genus Lactuca; species Lactuca serriola. Next base: position 138,160,064 of record NC_136416.1, read on the forward strand.
CATATGTTCCGTTTATTAGGTTCGTGATAAGTAACGATTCAATGAGAGCTGCTAATTGCTTTGCACCAACCTCCCTTGCTAACCTCATGCCTGCTAGGAGTGCCTCATAATCTGCTTCGTTATTAGATACATGGAAATCGAATCACAATGCGTAAGTGATTTCTTCACCTTTGGGGCTCTAAAGGATCAGGCCTACGCCTAAGCCTTCCTTACTTGCTGCGCCGCTGGTGTATAATTTCCAAAGCTCTTTGTTGGCTTCGGGCTCCAATGGATCGACAGAGATTGTCGTTGGTGTTCCCTTGATAGTATCTAGGATTTTGACTAGGAAATCTGCGAGGGACTAGGCTTTGATGCTAGTCCAGGGGTGTTAATTGATATCGTGTTCGCCTAATTCTATGGCCCACTTGGCCAGGCGTCCAGACTTTTCTGGCCTTAGCAGAACTTACTTTATCAGGTAGCTGGTTAGGACCAGAGGCGAAACCAAGATTTTAGGATAAAGGGGGCTTGAGTTTGTAAAATTGAAAGAGATATGATAAAGAATAAAAATTGTCTAATATTCTCCCTAACAAAATAGGGTTGTCGGTCACTACTGTCTTCTTTGTTTGAAAAAAGAATCTATAGATTTTTTTCTCATGGTTTACCCTATGATTATAAGAATTAAGAAACCAATTGACCAATCATAATACTATCATTAATTACAAATTATACTGCTAAAAAAATATTAACTAGAAATAAAAAAAAAAGAACATAACTAGAGTATGTATTAACTAATAAAAGGGGAAATTACCTTTTGAGAGTTCATGTCGATCAATTTAAATAGGTAATTGTGATGAATAATTAAATACTATATTTGCAGTACTTCCTTTACTTTGCCGATGATTTGTAAATAGCAAGCAAGATTCGCCGTTTGCCGATTGATAATTGCCGCAACTAATATATTTGTTATTTGTAATCGTGCAACACAATATCAAATAAATTGGGCTAGCTAGGGTGGCCGGTGGGCTTGAAATTCATTTTTATTATGGGCTTAAAACAATATATGTTTATAATTAATACTTATTTATATCAAATAAGAGAAGTTGGAGGGGGTAGCACACCTGCTAGCCCATGTATTGGCTCCGCCTCTGGTTAGGACATCCACCGTATGAGCTAGGAAATATCGTCGTAACCGTATGACAACGTATATAGGGCGAGGACCAGTTTCTCTAATACTGGGTAATTAACCTCTGGCCCTTGCAAGGCCCTACTTACAAAGTGGATGGGGACCTGTTTGCCTTCCCTTTCCACCGCCAACACGGAGGAGATAGCCTCTTCCGATGCTGCTAGGTACATCTGTAGTGTTTCTCCCGGTAGCGGGCAAGCAAGCGTCGGTAGTTGGTGTAAGTCATCTTCAGTCGTTGTAATGCCTCGTCCGCTCTTTCTGTCCGTTTGAATTTATTTTTATCTAAGCACCATTTGAGGGTTTGGTACAGGGGAAGCGCCTTTTTTTGCTGATTTAGCAATAAATCTTCCTAATGTCATTAGCCGACCATTGATCTCTTGTACACCTTTGAGGTTGTGAGGAGTTTCCGACTCGAGGAACTCTCGGAATTTGATAGGGTTGGGTAGAATCCCTTCCTTGGATATCTGATACCCAAGGAATTGACCTTCTTCTACACCGAAAGTACACTTGGTTGGGATTAACTTCATCTGCACTTTGGCTAATGTTTTAAAGTTCTCTTTCACATGATGGAGTAACGTTTCTTCATTACGGCTCTTGATTACCATGTCATCAATGTAGACCTCAATGTTTCTACTGTCACACCCCCGAGACGGCGGAAACGTTCGGGGGCTTGAGCGTGACTCCACTGTTGTAGTATCATTACACAGTATATAATTGAAACATAACATCATCATCATCACTCATGTAATATAACAACATTCATTGTTTACATTGAGTATTGTATATATTACATGTCAAAATAGTCAGAGTATGATGAAACAAAATATAACAAAATATCAATTAGTTTGTTCTGCTCAACCTACTTCAACGGTTTCCTAAGAATACAAGTTAATTTAAAAAGGTCAACATAAAGATGTTGGTGAGTTCATAAGCATGTTTGTGAAAATGATTTGTACGACTTTGAAAACCACCAAAAAATCCTATATTTTCTCAAAACAATTTAGTATGTTTGTATCAGATCTCGTATTAATGCATGTGTGTTTTTGTTTATTAGAATGTATAAAGATAATGCAAAAAATGTAAAGAGAATGCCCCCAGACAACCCTATGTTGTCTATAATAGAGAATGTTGTTGTACCAACCCTCGAGATTGAGTACCAATACATGTATGTTCCTGAGAAATCCAAGGAAGAAAAGAAAAGAATGGTCTTCCATAAATTTATAACGGCAATTCCTTTAAGTGAGTCGTTACAACCATACTTGATAATGACAATTTCGCATGTCTTGACGTCTGGAAGTCGCCGACTTGTTTAAGGTACGGTTTGTCACCCTAGACTGGTCTAGTCTAATTGTAGCGAACAGCTCAGGTGTGGGGCGTCACCCCCGTATAGATCTATACAGAAACTGGTGCTCTCCCTCCAAAAGACTCTGGTCATAACTAAAGGCTATGATCGTACACTCAATAGGTGTCAACCGACAAACCTCACTAGATCCTTAATCGAATTTACGCGAAGAAGAATGTATAAAACTCATTCCAGGCCCAATGAACCATGTAACTGAACCACTAAGGTATATCTAAACATGTAAGTCATTTCAAGGCCCAATAGGAATGAGATTTATATAACATGGGCCCGAAATATATGTAAAATGACAACTAAGGCCCATTTCACATGTAACGTATTTACAGACCCAAATAGCACGCAAATAGTATACAAGGTCCATCGCACATGTTAATTGGTCAATAAGGCCCAATAAACATGAAAATGACCTAATTAGCCCGTTTGTTATTATATTGTTAGTTTCAGCTTAAATATTTAATAAAATGATATAAAAGACCCACTTTTTGAAAAAATGACACTCTTGGCCCAATAAGCCAAAAATTTACAATTAAGGCCTAATCTTAGTAAAAATAACACTTTAGTCCCCATTATGTTCAAAACTTGTATTTAGGACTAGTTTTTGGTAAATAACATTTTTAACCCATTTTTGTCAAAACTATCATTTTTGGCTTGATTTTTGAAAAAATAAATATTTTTCTGGTTTTTGACTTTTCTGACCTGGTTGTTGGAAAATTTGTAGAAAAATCATCGTAAGTCTAAATTTCAATCCGTAAACTCTGGAAGTTTGGAAATTTTGTTTACTTTGTTCCCAATTTTTCTCATAATTTTTAATGGCCTCAAACCTGTGTGAAACTGCTCACCTTCACAGGCTGGTCCGAGATTATTTGAAATATGATAGGATGTTTTGTAAAATTCACCAAAAATTGTAGAAAAATCGTATGAAAACGTGAGGGTAGTCATTTTAAAGATATAAACCTGAACATTTTGCGTGTAAAATATTTTTGAAAAATATTACCATTAAGGTGGTAAAAACAGTTTGAGATTGGACCAAAACTTTTCTGTCAAAGGCTGATTTTTGAGTTTGAGTTATCCATGTTTGTACACAACACTTGTTTTTGCTATTTTAAGTGTATAAATACCAGATATACAAGTTTACATGTATTATATGTGATAACACATATTTTTCTCAAGGTTTTTATGAATATTCAAGTGATAGACTTCATATTCTTAACATATTTTTAGATTTGTGAAGTAAACAACACATAATCACCAAATAATTCATGAAAACACACATAGTAATGCATATACACATAGATCTACACAAAACAACTTGTATTCACCCCCAAAACAAAGTAAAAATCGAAAATAGGGGTATGAACTCACTTTGGGGTTTGGATTCGGTTTTTGATGAAGAAGTGAGAAGATCTCGGCTTTAGCAAGCCTCTTGAGGAGGCTTTTGAACATAGATGGTTCTAAGAACATGATCCACAAAAATATGGGTGTAAGAGGAGATTTTTGAAGAGATCAAGAAGTTAAAACATAGATCTAAGTAAGAACTTACCAAAGTTGATGGTCTTGAAGAAGAATCTCTTGAAGCTACACCCAAAATCTCGAAAATCTTGGAGGAAAAAGGGAGGTGTTCTAGAGAGTATTTTGAAGATGTTTGAAAGAAAATTAAAGATGGTGGTGGGATGGAGTTTTGGCCGAGAGGTAATACGAGGAGAGAAGAAGGATAGTTTGAGGTGATGTTTGCATGGATACCCACCATGCAACCATGAGGTGTCAAGGTAGGAAAATTCTTCTCTTTTCCCATTTTTTTTTTATAAATATATGTATTCATGTGGGTTGGGCCGATATTTGGCCTAGGAAGAAGAAAATTTGAGGAGAATTGAGCCTTTACTTGAATTGTTCGAATTTATGAGGCCTAAAAATAAATTTTCGACCTATTGGGCCCTTATTTTGGTTCACGGCCCAATGAATCCCTATAAAAAGGGTTTACGGCCCATTAAGGCTAATTAAATCATTTATGGCCCATCATGGCCCATTGGAGGTAGAATGAATCATTCTAGGCCCAAATGGCCCAAAATCTTATAGTTTCATGAATTTGGTCTAATTAGACCCAAATTAGGGTTCCTAGGCCCAAGATAGTCAAGTTGAAAGCTTATTGGTCCATTAGGCCCAATAAGAGATCCCTAGCTCATATTAGACTGGAACCGGGATTCCTACGGTTTTCAACACCTTATTGATTATAAGAAATATATTGAGTGAGCATAGACTATGATATTCATTTAGAGTACAATTCATTACACTAGATGAATGTTTACATGAGAATAGAATTTCCTAGCTAAAATTCTAGTTGTGAAACCTACCAATTTTATCAGCAAATATCTTGTCCATTAGTATATGGTATGTAACACCCGTGTTTTTGGGTCCAAACGACATTTTCTAGTAGCAGAAAGTGCCCTTCTCGGTGTGAAAATTTGTTTTCGCCTCGTTCTCTTGTTTCATCTATACTTGATGATAACCTTTGTACGTCTCAAGGAAACATTTGAACTGGAACCCTTTGAGTGACTGGAATTTCTGATCTATCTCCGAAAGGGGGTAATGATCCTTTATACAAGCATTATTAAGATCTAAGTAGCCGATGCACATTCGCCATGACCCATTGGCTTTCTTTACCATAACGAGATTTGTTATCCATGTCGGGAACATCGCTTCCCGAAGTATCCCGGCCCTCACGAGGTAGGCTACCTCTGAATTTATAGCCCTATTCTGGTCTTCTACCTGGCCTCTCTTCTTTTGTATGACAAGATTGCTTACGGGTGTGATGTTGAGATTGTGCTCTATAACTTGTCGGTCCACACCCATCAAATCTGTTGGTTTCCAGGCGAAAACAGTGTAACATTGCTTCAGGAGCACTACCAGTCATGCCTTGGTCTCGCCTAATAGGTGAGTGTTGATTCACATAAGCTGCTCTGGGAATTCTGTGTTCACATGGTGTTGTTCAATGGGACAATCCTCCTTCGACTTTTTTGGAGCTCGTACCAACTCGGGAGCAGCTATGATCTGATGACAGTGTTGCACCCTGGTGTTTGCGGCAACAATTGTTGTTGATCCATGGCGTGTGCTAAATTTAACTATGCCATGTATCGTCGATGGCACAAAATGTAGTAGGGAGATTGCTGATCGTCCAAGCAGAATATTGTGTTCTGCTGAAAACCGAATCACAGAAAATTTGATTGTTCTTGTGATTCTGTCCCTTTCGTCATGATTGACCAACGTTAAAGGCAGCTGAATAGTGCCCTATGGCCACAAGTTTTGACCGATGAACCCCACCAATGGTCCTCCAGTTGGGGGCCTTAGCCCCTCCTTCCATGTTTCCGGTAGTTGCCTGAAACAATACTCATAGAGTATGTTGGAGCTACTACCATTTTCGATGTTTATTCGATGGATTTTCGTATGGCGAATGAATCCATATATGAGGAGTGGATCTCGTGGATCTGTAACGCCTGTGTTTCCGGGCTTGCCATTTTTAGCAATGTAATAGTCTAGGTTAACCTTTGTAACCCATTTTGAAATAATAGAAGTATATTATTTGAGTATTATGTGTTTTGTGCTTAATTGCTTAATTATGTGGTTTGATTAATTAAGAATAAAAATAACCGTCGAAATTTAAGTGTAAAATAAACTTGATATCTTTGGTTGATGTTGTAGTAGTTGAAACGAGGTTTCCGAATATATATAGAGAACGCCCAAATCTGACTTCGTATGAGGAAGTTATGATTTATCCAAGTTTCGGCTTAGCGATATGCAGCTTGAAATACTCGATTTGAGATCGAGCGGTTTTTAGCCAAAGCAATCTAAACGATGATCGAAGGTCTCGTTGTTGGTATCAAAGCGATGAAAAGTTAGGTGAAAACGGACGTCAAACGAAGAAGTTATGAATTTATAACGAAGTTTTTCTGTCCCCGCCTATTAAAAATAAATAATAAAAATAAATTTAAAATTAGCCGACGGAGTCTAAACGAAAGTTGTAGAGCGTAGTCTCACCTTCGCGTGGATATAAAGAACGTCGAAAACGGAGTTCGTATGAAGAAGATATGAATTTCCGAAGTTTATTAAATAATTTGTATTTAAATTTAATTGGAAAATCCGGCATTATCCGAAGAGGAGTCATCGGACTCATCTGAAGTACGCCCCGCGTACACCGAGGAATGTCGACACTCGCACTCGAGCATTTCGGATACGTAAGCAATGACGTTTCGGAGCAGTACGCCCTGCGTACTGCTGTACGCCCCGCGTACTCCGAGACTCCAGCCTCCTATAAATAGGAAGCGAGGGCAGCCGACTCAATTGCTATTTTTCTCTCTTCTCTCTCCCGTTTTGCATCGATTTGCGTGCCAGAAATACCCCGAAGCCCCGGTAATTTTCTCGAGCCCCGAAGCAAGTCCCAAGATCCCGAAGATCCCGAGAAGTGCGGTTCCCGAGCCGAAGCTCTGCCCGCGAGAAGTTCGATTTTTGTGAAGATCTTGCAGATCTGCTGAGGATTACTACTTCTGCAAGTCATAGTGCTGTCCGATCATCTTCTGATCAAGTGAGTGTATACTACCTTTCATAAACACGATAATAATACAAATATGGTTTGAGTGTATTAAGTATATTGTTGTTTATATGTGTGAATGTGTATTCACTTTCTTCCATCTCATAGATATGATTTATTCTCTGTGAAATACGTGTTATGTGTGTGTGCCTCATCTGTTATGTGGAATATGTATTGATTAAAGCATGCTATACAGGTTTTCAAAACTATGTATAAAAATGTATATTTTATCTACTAATATGTTGGGTAGAACATGGTTAGATAGTTGGTGTGTAATAAACAGATGAGAGGCCTCGTTGTTGTTTGATTTAGTCATCTAGCGGAGTTTAGATGACGACCACGGACTTTTCTAGACAGTCTTGTGGAAACATTAGCAGGTTCGCCACCTGTAGGTGTTAATGAACTTGGGTGTTTATTCGCTGTACTCCATCCCCCTCATGGTTGCCTTATTTGACTTATATTGCTGAGGAACCCCCGAAGCATGTGTTGTCGCCCCGATGAAATATTCTTAGACTAGGTCCCTTGTGTTAGTTATTTTAGGGACATAAAGTGAGAATAACGGGAATGGGTAATTGGGTTATTGTTGGTTGGTGGAATTAAATATAATTATTTATTGTGGGTTGAAAACCCTATATGCTCAATAGGCTCCCAAGCCTGACCCACTCAGTTTTATTTGTATTACAGGAAGTGGCGCAAGGGCATAAGATGGACGAACCATCAAGTTGTTTTGTTTACAAGTCTGTATATGTATATATTTGTTGAATGACTTGTAATGTTATCGTTTATGCTTATTGGTCTGTATCGGAACATGACACCCCGAGTTTTGATTATATAATGAAAATACATTTCTTTTATGAAATGCTTTGGTAAACATTGTTTTATCACGTTTTGTTTTTGGGAACAAATTCCGCAACTCTTTCAAATCAAAAGGATTTACTCTGAAATTATTTTAAAAGCATAAATGAAAATCGGTCTTTTATGGCCGAGATTTTGGGGATGTCACAGGATCCCAGTTCGACGGCCTAGGATCGCTACTCGAAAAAGTGTTATTGAGTAGATTTCTCAAGAGTACCTCTATCTCATCTTCCATTTGATGAGTTGCGTTTCTTTTACGAGATTTAGAGATAGTAAGTACCTCGTTGCCATCATACGGAGGTCCTTACAGTAAATCGAGATGTGTTATTGCCATTTGCGGTAGCGAACCCTCTGATGATAGTTGCTGCAAATTGTTCTTGAGTACCGGCTCTGCTACTTTTGTTGTAATTGGTGGAACCTGTGCCATTAGCACCTGGATTTGGGCTTGTGTTCTACACTCGCGGTGATGTTCCTCATTTACTATCACCGGTGTTCTGAACAGGTCTTCTTCTACCATCCCGGTTGTTGTTGGGTTTAGATCCCCCTTTTGCAGAGAACCAGCGTCGTCTACTGGCTGTATCACTCTGACGATACGTCCGGATGGCGCAAAATGTTGTGATATCGGTCTTCAGGAAATTGGTCGTTTATTGACGAGTTGATCTTGGATGTTTGCCTGAGAACACAACACAGAGGAGTCATTAGAGGACGACCGAGGATTCTCCCAGGACGTCACTCTGACGATCCAGTTAGCTTATGTTTCTGAGAGAGATTTAGGTAAAATTGCATAGGGAAGAGGATGATCCCCTCCTTCGGTAAGAAGGGATCTTTTTATACTTGTTGCTAATGGAACGGGGGATTCTCCCCATGTGAGAGTAAGACATGGCACTTTCCTATTGGGAGAAGTATGCCCACGCCGTCTGACATCCAACTGATGTCAGTTCTGGGCGTCACCAGGCTCTTTGTCATGACCTGATTGGTCATGAGAGAATGATAGGGTTTCAAGGAATATTCTTCCTCGTGGGGGAAGATAAGTTGTCATCCCGGCGCTGGCCTGTCCAGGCTAAGACTGAGACCCAACCAAGATCCTGGCGAGATAACATCCCGTCAGTGCTTTCCATTAGGTTTAACGTTGTCGCATACGGTAATGTTAACATTATTAATCATAATTATAAGGATAATTATAATAAAATCAACATTATCCAATTAATAATTATCTCCTAACATTTAGGTCGTATTTAATTATCTAATATTACCAAAAATCGAATTATGGCAGATTTAATAAAAGATAATTACCAAATGTTAACCAAATAAATCAAGTTAGGCAAGAAAATCCAAAATCAGGATCTGACACGCAAACACGCCAAGTTGGAGGACCAACACGTCGTGTTGCATTCCAACACATCGAGTTCGAAGAACAACTCGACGAGTTCGAAGGACGGAATGACAATTCTGTTTTCTCCTCCTTGTTCAAGTTCATATTAGTATTAATTGAATAGAAAACTAAGTCTTGGCTTTGATACCACTGATTGGATTTAAGCATAACATACAATCCTATGTGTGTATGCAACCCTAAATGAAGATCTATGTTTTTTCAAATTGAACATATAAGAATGAACAACAAAGTATAAACCCTAGATTTGTGAAACCGTCAAAACTCATGTTATGACTCTTCTAGAACCTTGCCATTTCCATGCGTGCAGATAACTTGGCTTTAGAAGCAAAAGGTTGAGCTAGATCGTGACTTAATAGATCCCTCAGAACAAGTAGTGTAACGTAGATTGTACTAAGCAGTCACATTGATATGTGAATACTCTAACTAGGTTGTAAAGTGCCAAAGTTCAATCTCAAAACTAAACACAAAACCATGTTCAGTAGATCACGGATCAAGGGTAAGTTAAATACCCTAATTTATTAATCGGAACATATGACGTGCTTAACTAGTTTGAGTACTTAGCAAACTCAATTTAATTAAATCATCATTTTATTTAATTACAAGTTGGAAATAATATTTGCATATCATAATCTGAATTATGAGACAAAAATATAATCCAAGGATTGTCTAATCCTACATTCATATGTGAACATTTGTTTCATATATATGAAATATAAAATTTGATTTTATAAAAATCAAACCATATGTTATCATTTCTATAACTTAATTCAAGAGAATAGAAGTTTATGACTTATTTCTAAAATCAAAATACTTGAATAAACACCAAGAAATAAACTCTTGGAAGTTTATAAAAACACATAGAATATTTATAAAAACTAAAGATCATTTTTATAAAAATGGTTAAGAGGCAACATTATTAAAGATTTCCAGCTTTAAAGAGCCTTATAAAGCCACTCTTCACCCCCAAAAATCCAGTCGTACACAACCCTCACACACACACACTCTCTCTTTCACTCATTATATCTTGCTTCTTTATGCAAAATCCCGAGGTCAGATTTTGCATGGCCTTGAGAAAGAGGAAATCAGATCTTAGAAACATATTCTCTGCGAGAGATTTTTCCATTTCGTTTTTCACAAGTTAGCTCACATTACGAGAGAGATGGTCTATCCAAAGAGACAGAATCTCACTTTCTCTCTTCCTTCTCTCTAGAAACTTCACTTTCTCTCTCTAAAAATCAGCCCCTCAACCAAGAATTTTCAGCCTTATTTTGGTTGTTCTTGAAGCTTCATATCAAATGGTAAGTTCTTATCATACACCACTTGAATATCCATAACAAATTTTACAAGTTCTACTCGCTTTCTCCTTCAAATTTTCGATTTCTAAGGCATGTTCTTGCAAAAAACCTTTGTTTGATCTTGATGTTTGTAGATCACCACCAAAAACATGTTGCATGTTCTATAAATGGTGTTGATCCATGATCAAACCAATGTCAAGAGCAAAGGTGAGCACATGCAAGCCTTATCTAGCACCAAAAACCTATTTTTCAAAAGTTTAGTCTCATCTAGCTTGGTTGCATTTAAGATCAAATGGTTAGAAACAAGTATTTCTATAGAATATCTTTAATATAGTGTTTTTCTATCTCAATATAAGCAAAATAAAAGGATATCATTAGGTAAAATAGAAGTTTGAACTATGTTTTCATGAGTTTTACTCTTCAACATTCTCATAGATTTATTTACTCAACTTTAACGGGGAATAACTCACTCATTTATTGACCAAATCACGATATTCTTTCTCTAAGGACTAGTTGCGTGAGTTAAATTTCGAACCCAGTTGGCCTTACTATAAAACATTAAAAATATGATTTTTGATGAGTTTTACAAAACAGTTGCGCAAACATCACTTTTTCGTGATCACTAGTTTTGCATTACATTATCAATGCCCTTAAACCCCAAAATAAATCCGGAGAAAATTATTTTAGGAACTCAACACATTTTTCTCAGAATACCTAAAATTTCATGAACAAGAAATTGTTGAACTTCCAGCTACATTTTTCTCATAATACCTAAAATTTCATGAACAAAAAAGTTATAGAAGTTTCTACAAAAATTGTTGAACTTCCAGCTACATTTAGAACTCATGCACTAGTTATTGCTACATTTCTAAAATTGTTGGGGTTGAATACCCTCATTTAGCTCCAAATTAATTCCAAACCAATTTTTTTAAGAAACCTCATCTTATTAGTAGATGTTCTGTGAAACCCCAAGTGCTAGAACAAAACCTTTATTTTTCTAAAAAAATAAGGATTTAATGGCCAAAATTTCAAAATAAATACTTACAAATGAGATAAAAATCCGAAAAATTATGGACCTTATTTATGTAAAGAATAAAGAAACCACCTAAAGTTTCATATAATTTGGTCATTGTTTGGTATTTTATTCAGATTTTTCATTTAATTAGCGCATGAATTTACAAAACTGGGTCTTAGGACTCATGAGCACAAACTAATATTTTTTCTAGGTTGAGGAACATTATGAGAACTGGTAGAAATTAGTTTGGCAATTTTTCCAACCGCTTGCCATTTATTGTGAATTGTTCCTATTATTTCGACTTAAATTACAAATAAATAACAAATTACTTTCAAAATTCTCTATAAAAATTTTAGACACTTATACTCTCTATTAGAAGAAGAATATAAATTTTTAAAATTTTTGAAGTTCATTTTAATGCCTTTATGGATTTTAGAACGCAAGGCACCGTGAATTCAATATTACCAATAATAAACTGAACAAACTTTAGGCACTTTACGACACTACTAGTAGGATAGGTAGTTCTTAGATAACGGCTTAGTGAATTGTATCTCACTAGAAACTATTTGTTCCATATGGCACTAGTAGAAATCAATTTGTACAACACCGAATCGCAAAGTTCGAACCGCAAACTCTCCCTAGTGAGTATTCACAACCCCCTTTTTATTGTTTCATGTTTTGGGGTGTGACCTCCCCAAAATCACATCTAGAAAAGACCGATTTAATTTATGCTTTTAAAATAATTTTCAGAGTAATCCTTTGATTTAAAAGAGTTGCGAAATTTGTTCCCAAAACAAAATATGATAAATAAAATTTATCAAAGCATTCCTTAAAGAAATGTATTTTTATATATAACAAAACTCGGGATGTCATGTTCCGATACAGACCAAAAGCGTAAACGACACATTATAAGCCTGACAACAATTATATACAACTACTGGCCTATAAAAATAATATCTTCACAAGTTGTCCAACTTATGCTCTCGCGCTACAACCTGTAATACAAAGAAACTGAGTGGGTCAGGCTTGGGAGCCTAGTGAGCATATAGGATTTTCAACCCACAATAAATAATTATATTTAATTTTCACCAACCAACAATAACCCGATTACCCATTCCCGTTATTCTCACTTTACGTCCCTAAAACAACAACTATCACAAGGGACCTAGTCTAGGATTTTTTTCATCGGGATGGACATTACTGCAAAGGGGTTTCCTCAACAATAGATGTCCTAGAGACAACCATGAAGGGGGGGAGGGGTAGAGTACACCGGTGAACACATCGTTCACAACACCTACAGGTTATGAACCTGCTAGCGTTCCATTAGACTGTCTAGAAAGAGCTCGTGGTCGTCATCCATACTCCGCTAGATGACTAGATCAACAACAACATCGAGACCTCTCATCATTTTATTTCATCACACATCAACTATCTACCCATGTTCTACCCAACATATTTGTAGATAAAAGTATATATATATATATATATATATATATACAGTTTAAAACATGTATACAACATGCAACCAATACTCATTTCGCTAACAAATAATATATAAACACATAACACGTATTTTATGGAGAATACTTCGTATTTATGTGTTAGAAGAAAGCAACTACACACTCACTCAAAAAGTATACTTAATACATTCAACAATACTTGTATTAAATCGTGTTTATGAAATAGACTATGCACTCACATGATAAGACGATGCTCGGACAACACTACAACTCTTAAAATAATAGTCTTCGATGAAATCGGGATATCTTCACACACCGGGCTTCTTGCGGGCAGAGCTTCGTCTCGGAAACTCTTTTCTTCTCGGGATCTTCGGGGCTTCGGAACTCGCTTCGGGTGTCGGGTTGATACCGGGGCTTCAGGGGTATTTCTCGCAAAGTAGAAGAAAGAAAAAGGGGTGAAAGAATGGAAATTAGCAAAAAAGATCGGCAGCCCTCGAGTTCTATTTATAGGGGTTGAACCCCGATTTACATAAGGCGTACTCAAAGTGTACCTTGGGCGTACTCCGTTGTCCACATGTACGTTGGGCGTACTGGGTGGATCAGACCGGACACGTCACAACTTCGGATAAGCTCCGAATTAATATTTTTATTTACTTATTTTATTTATTTAAAAACTTCAGAAATTCATAACTTCTGCATACGAGCTCCGTTTTTGACGTTCTTTATGGTGCGTAGGTGAGACTATGCTCTACAACTTTCGTTTAGACTCCATCGGCTAATTTTTACTTTATTTTTATTATATTATTTTTAGTAGGCCGGGACAGAAAAACTCCGTTAGAAATTCATAACTTCTTCATCTGACGTCCGTTTTCGTCTGTCTTTCCTCCGTTGCACTACTATCGACAAAATCTTTGATTCTCGTTTAGATTGTTTCGGCTAGAAATTACTCGATCTCAAATCCAAACTTTGGGCTGCATACTACTAAGTCGAAACTTAGAAAAATCATAACTTCCTCATACAAAGTCAGATTTAGACGTTCTTTATATGGACACTCTCGGTTTAACGTATTCTATGACTTTTGTTTAAATTACTAAGGCTAATTATCGCACTATCGTAAATTCACTATTTAAGTCACACAGTGTCGTATCGGTTCTGTCGCGAAACTTCGACAAGTCAGAACTTCTTCGTTATAACTCGGATTTCGGCATTCTTTATAATTTCGGAATCCTCGTCACGACCACTACAACTTCCTTCATAAATATTAGGCTTATCTAATATTTTATTATCACGCTTATTCTTGTTCTTAATTCATTTAAGTTACACAATCATGCATAAAACACATAATACTCAAACAATGCATTCTTATTATTTCAAAACAAGTTAAAAAGGTTAACATAGACTATTACATCAACATTAATGCCTAGCCTAGAAACACGGGCGTTACAATTCTCTCCATCTTAGGATGATTCCATCCCCGGAATCACACATCAACAATCAAATGCGGATAGCAACTCATCATGTCACTCTTCGTTTCCCAGGTGAGATTTGCCCATTCGAATGTTTCCATCGGACAAGCACTAATCCGACCATCTTGAGTCCCAACTTCTTAGTCTTACGGTCAACGATTGCCTCTGGTTCTTCAATTAACCTTTTTTCTCATCAATTCTTAACTTAGAAATTGGAATTATATCAAGAACTTCTCTCATGAACTTCCTCAAATAACACACATGGAAAGTATTATGAATTCCATTCAGTTCTTTGGGTAATTCTAGCTTGTAAGCTTGGTTCCCAATCCTCTGAAGAACTTTAAACGGTCCAATAAACCTTGGACTTAACTTTACCCGTTTACCAAATCTTATAAGTCCCTTCCATGGCGAGACTTTAAGCAAAACAGAATCTCCAACTTCAAAAGTCATCGATCTTCGCTTGTTGTCAGCATAGCACTTTTGACGATCCTGAGCTGCTAACATTCTCTCCCTAATTATTTTCAACTTTTCAACAGTTTGATGGACTATCTCGGGTCCTATAAACTGCTTTTCCTCAGCCTCAGGCCAACAAGACAGCGTACGACATTTTTATCCGTACATAGCTTGATAAGGTGTCATCTTTATGCTCGAGTGGAAACTATTATTGTAGGAGAATTCTACCAAAGGCAAATGTTCATTCCAGTTGCCTTGGAATTCCAGGGTACATGCTCTCAGCTTATCTTCAAGCGTTTGTATCGTTCGCTCGCTCTGACCATCAGTCTGTGGATGGTAAGTTGTACTCAAACACAACTTGGTTCCCAATTCCTCTTGTAGACTTCTCCAAAATGGCGAGGTGAAAGGGCTGTCACAATCTGACACAATCGTTCACGGAACATCGTGAAGCCTCACAATTTCCTTCACATAAGAATTCGCAAGCTTATCCATAGACCATTTCTCGTTGGCTGCTATGAAGTGCACACTCTTAGTGAAGCGATCAACGACCACCCAAATCATGTCGTGATCATTCTTTGTTGTGGACAGTTTAGTGACAAAATCCATAGAAACGTCTTCCCATTTACCCATAGGCACAGGTAAGGGTTCTAAACTCCCGTATGGTTTCTGATGTTGTGCCTTGACCCTCGCACAGGTCACGCACTCGACCACATACTTTGCTACATCAAGTTTCATCGTCGGCCACCAGTAATAGGGTTATAGGTCCCTATACATTTTAGTGCTACCAGGATGAATCGAGTACATGGTTTTGTGAGCTTCTTCCATTTGAAGATCTCTTACTCCTCTTGATTTAGGCACCCAAATTCTAAATTGGAATACCTTCAGTTCGTGACTGTTTATATCAAACACTAACATTTTGCCCAAATGTTCTCCCTTTCGGACATTCTTCTTAGAAGCTTTTTCTTGAGCTTTCTTTATACTCTCCACAATTGTCGAGACAACTTCTATTCCCAACGCTCTTGGCCTTTTTTTTCTTTCAAGATTGACTTTCCGACTGAGAGCATCGGCGACAACATTTGCTTTACCGAGGTGGTAAAGTATCTCACAGTCGTAGTCTTTAAGTAACTCTAGCCAGCGTCATTGCCTCATATTCAATTCTTTCTAATTAAAGAGATATTGAAGACTCTTATGATCAGTGAAAAGTTTGCACTTCGAGCCATAGAGGTAATGCCTCCATATTTTTAGAGCAAATACTACCGTTGCCAACTCCAATCATGAGTGGTAGTTCTTTTCATTTTCTTTCAGCTGTCGAGACGCATATGCTATCACCTTTTCTCTTTAGGTCAAAACACAACCCAACCCAACACCATACGCATCGCTATAAACAGTGAAGTCTTCAACTCCATCGGGTAGAGAAAGAATCGGTGCCTCACATAGCTTCTTCTTTAGCAACTTGAATGCTTCTTTGTGCTTATCACTCCAAGCATAAGTAGCTCCTTTGTGAGTCAAAACTGTTAATGGAGTAGCGATCGAAGAAAAGCCTTGGATAAACCTTCGGTAATATCCAGCTAATCCCAAAAAATTTCGGATCTCCTTGGGATTTTTCGGTTGTTCCCACTTCATCATAGCTTCAATCTTTGCTGGATCAACCATTATCCCTTCTTGGTTGACCACGTGACCCAAGAATTGGACTTCTCGAATCCAAAAATCACATTTGGAGAACTTGGCATACAACTTCTCCTTCTTCAAGACTTCTAACACTTCTCGCAAGTATCTGCCATGCTCATCTTGGCTTTTCGGGTAAATCAGGATGTCATCTATGAACACTATCACAGATTTATCAAGTAACGGTTTACAAACCCTGTTCATTAAATCCATGAAATGTCGTTGGAGCATTCGTCAGTCCAAACGACATAACCAAAAACCCATAGTGTCCATATCGTGTTCTGAATGCGGTCTTCTCGATATCCTGCTCTCTCACCTTCAGCTGATGATATCCTGACCTTAGGTCGATCTTTGAAAAATAACTTAAACCTTGTAGTTGATCGAACATGTCATCAATCCTTAGCAATGGATATCTATTATTTATCGTTGCCTTATTCAGCTCTCTGTAATCAATGCACATTCTCATACTCCCGTCCTTTTTCTTTACGAATAACACCGAAGCTCCCCAGGGTAATGAACTAGGTCTTATGAAACCTTTGTTCAATAACTCCTTAAGTTGCATCATCAGCTCCTTCATCTCCGTCGGTGCTAGTCGGTAAGGTGCTTTTGCTATTAGCGTCATCCCTGGTAACAAGTCGATAATAAATTCTACTTGTCAATCAGGCGGTAATCCAGGAAGATCTTTGGGAAATACTTCCGGATAATCACGCACGACAGGAATGCTCTGCATCTCCTTTTTCTCCCTCTTAGCATCGATCACGAATGCGAGATACGATGTACATCCCTTAGCCAAACACCTTCTGGCTTTCATTAGGGAAATAATTCCATAATTTACTCTGCGTTTGTCCCATACACCATAAATGACTCTTTCCCTGGCGGGCTTACTTTTACAATCTTCTTCTTGCACAATATTTCGCCATCATTGGCGCTAAGCCAATCCATTCCCAGCACGATGTCGAAACCATTTAACTCAATAGGCAATAATTCCTCGTGGAACTTATTCCCATTCAAATCAATTAAGATGTTTTTCATACAATGGCTAACAGGTACAAACCTACCACTAGCAACTTCGACTAATAAAGCATTATCTAGTCTATCGACAGGAAAAGCTAGTTTTCTACCAAATTCATGCGAAATAAAGGAGTAGTTGGCTCCAGAATCAAATAAAATTTCGGCAGGCAATTCATTTACGAGAAAGGTACCTGAAGCAATATCAGTTTCATCTTTAGCAGCTTCAAGTGTCATCTGAAAGGCTCTCACCTTTGACTTTGGTGGAATATTGGGCTTTGTTGCCTCCTTTTTCGGACAATCCCTCGAGATGTGCCTTTCCTAACCACAGCCATAGCAGACTTTCTTGGTAAGGGTGCATTCGTTGGCATAGTGCCTTGGCTTTCCACATTTGAAGCATGTGGCTTCCCCGCCACATTTCCCATGATGCTTCTTCTTTCATTTGTCACACCATTTCGCTTCACCTCCTCCACCTCCTCTCGAACTAGACTTCGAGATTTGACCCTTTTTGTTGGACCCTGAGGGTCCGTCGAACTTCCTCTTCTCACCAACCTCTGACCTCTCCAAACCTTTCTCTCTTATTTAGGTCTCAACATTTCAAGCAGCCCAGATGGCGGCTTTCAATGTGGTTGCTTGCTTAACCATTGGACCAAAGTCTGTTGGTAGTCCGAGGGCAAACTTGTTGACCTTAGAGAGTTCAGTTGGAACTAAATATGGGATAAGCATCATTTTTTCTGTGAAACTAACAACGTATTCATTAATGCTCATTTTTCCCTTCTTCAAATTCTGAAAATCATTATTGATTTCCAGAAGGTCGTGCTAGGAGCAGTATTGCAATTTGAGTTGCACCACAAAGTCTTCCCAAGACATCTTGCTCGCTTCTCCCTTGGGCATCGAGTCAACTAACAGCTTCCACCAACGCAACACTCCAGATTTGAACAGAAGGGTCACAAAAGCGGTCTTCTATCTGTTGCTACGTTCGCAACTCTCGAACATTGTCTCCATTTCAGAGATCCAGTTTATTACTTCCACCGGCGTCGGGCTTCCGAATAGACATGGTGGCTTCGATGCCATGAAATCCTTGTACTTGTACCCACGCCCATCATTTCCTCCATCCTGGTTGACTTGCCTAACAATCGGTGGGTTGGCTTGACCAACAGTCCCACTGAACTTTCTTCCTTCTGAATGCCCTTCATTTAATTCGGGTTGTTCAATCGGCATCGAAGGTTCTTCGTGATTCTGTTGAAGCAGACGTCTAGTTTCTTTCATTTGATGATCCAACATCATTTGGATCATCGCTTGTACCCCAACCATTGTCATTGGCTCGGGTGCTACTGCTACAACAGGTACTCGCTCAATCACAGGTGGTTGATTCCTATTTTCATCTGCGTTTCCAAAGCCACTTCTGGTTCTTACCATTTTTTATTTATACACCGAATAAGGTGAAATTAGATCCTCATCCATGATAGATAATTAAATCGTCCTTATCACTCCGAAATGTTTACATGCTAGTTCTAATACCATCGTCATACACTTAGAATCCTAAACACATAAGGTCTCCAGATCCGGTTGGCAACAAACCGTAGATCTGAACAAATAACATCAAATATGACAAACATATAACATTTAGCACATAAAAGCATTTTAGGCATCTTTCCCAAAATAAGTTAGTGCTTGTGTCTAAAATATAATAGACACTTATCTCACATTCTTCACTTAGCATTCTAAGTTTAAGTCTAGAAATCCTATAAATTCCTAGTTCGCTTAAACTAATGCTATGATACCAACTGTGACATCCCCAAAATCTCGGCCAGAAAAGACCGATTTAATTTATGCTTTTAAAATAATTTTCAGAGTAATCCTTTGATTTAAAAGAGTTGCGGAATTTGTTCCCAAAACAAAATATGATAAATAAAATTTATCAAAGCATTCCTTAAAGAAATGTATTTTTATATATAACAAAACTCGGGATGTCATGTTCCGATACAGACCAAAATCATAAACGACACATTATAAGCCTTACAACAATTATATACAACTACTGGCCTATAAAAATAATATCTTCACAAGTTATCCAACTTATGCTCTCATGCCACTACCTGTAATACAAAGAAACTAAGGGGGTCAGGCTTGGGAGCCTGGTGAGCATATAGGATTTTCAACCCACAATAAATAATTATATTTAATTTTCACGAACCAACAATAACCCGATTACCCATTCCTGTTATCCTCACTTTACATCCCTAAAACAACAACTATCACAAGGGACCTAGTCTAGGATTTTTTTCATCGGGATGGACATTACTGCAAAGGGGTTTCCTCGACAATACATGTCCTAAAGACAACCATGAAGGGGGGGGGGGGTAGAGTACACCGGTGAACACATCGTTCACAACACCTACAGGTTATGAACCTGCTAGCGTTCCACTGGACTGTCTAGAAAGAGCTTGTGGTCGTCATCCATACTCCGCTAGATGACTAAATCAACAACAACAACGAGGCCTCTCATCATTTTATTTCATCACACATCAACTATCTACCAATGTTCTACCCAACATATTTGTAGATAAAAGTATATATATATATATATATATATATATATATATATATATACAGTTTAAAACATGTATACAACATGTAATCAATACTCATTTCTCTAACAAATAATATATAAACACATAGCACATATTTTATGGAGAATACTTCATATTTATGTATTAGAAGAAAGAAACTAAACACTCACTCAAAACATATACTTCATACATTCAAAAATACTTGTATTAAATCATCTTTATGAAAGAGACTATGCACTCACATGATAAGACGATGCTCGGACAGCACTACGGCTCTTAAATTAATAATCTTCGATGAAACCGGGATATCTTCACACATCGGGCTTCTCGTGGGCAGAGCTTTGGCTCAGAAACTCTTTTCTTCTCGGGATCTTCGGGGCTTCGGGACTCGCTTTGGGTGTCAAGGTTGATACCGGGGCTTCGGGGGTATTTCTCACAAAGTAGAAGAAAGAAAAAGGGGTGAAAGAATGGAAATTAGCAAAAAAGATCGGCAGCCCTCGAGTTCTATTTATAGGGGTTGAACCCTGATTTACGTTGGGCGTACTCCGTTGTTGACATGTACGTTGGACGTACGCCTAGTACGCTGGGCGTATTGGGTGGATCAGACCGAACACGTCACAACTTTGGATAAGCTCCGAATTAATATTTTTGTTTATTTATTTTATTTATTTAAAAAATTCAGAAATTCATAACTTCTCAACACAATCTCCATTTTTGACTTTCTTTATATCCACGCGTAGGTGAGGCTATTATCTACAACTTTCGTTTAGACTCCGTCGACTAATTTTGACTTTATTTTTATTATATTATGTTTAATAGGCCGGGACAGGAAAACTCTGTTGGAAATTCGTAATTTCTTCATCTGACGTCCGTTTTCGTCTATCTTTCCTCCGTCGCACTACTCTCGACGAGATCTTCGATTCTCGTTTAGATTGTTTAGGTTAGAAATCACTCAATCTCAAATCCGAACTTTGGTCTGCAAACTGCTAAGTCGAAACTTAAAAAAATCATAACTTCCTCATACAAAGTCAGATTTAGACGTTCTATATATGGACGCTCTCGGTTTAACGTATTCTATGAATTTCGCTTAAATTACTAAGGCTAATTATCGCTCCATCGTAAATTCACTATTTACGTCAAACGGTGTTGTATCGGTTTTGTCGCGAAACTACGACAGGTCATAACTTCTTTGTTATAACTCAGATTTTGGCATTCTTTATAATTTCCGAATCCTCGTCACGACAACTACAACTTCCTTCATAGATATCGGGCTTATCTAATATTTTATTATTACGCTTATTCATGTCTTAATTCATTTAAGTCACACAATCATGCATAAAACACATAATACTCGAACAATGCATTCTTATTATTTCAAAATGAGTTACAAAGGTTAACCTAGAGTATTACATCAACATTAATTCCTAGCCTAGAAACACGGGTGTTACATGGGGTGGAAAGCATGCTACTGTTTTATGAGCTATCCATACTATTTTATGAACTTGTGGAACTTTGTTTTATGAACTTGTTAAACTCTATTTTGTGAACTTGTTGGGCCTTGTTTTATGAACTTAATGAACTTGGAACGATGTTGTTTTATGAAATTGAGGAACTTGGAACGATACTCTTTTATGAGCTTTATATTATGAACTTGTGCTATGAACTTTATGCTATGAACTCTTGATATGAACTTTGTATGTTAAGTCCCCAAGAACCGAACTACAACCTATTAACTCGTATTTTGAGTTGGCGGTCTTATGGATAACGCTATTTGGGGAAGACAACCCCTACTCACCTAGAACTGTGAGTGCATATTTAGGTGAACTGACCGATGGGTTTGAGCCAAAAGAACATCCTATGTGCTCATGTAAACCCTAATGCTTGGATCTAGGTTTCTCTATTATACATGAAATTCATCCAAGACTTGCAAACCCTAGATCTAGTGTATATAATTCGAAATTAACATAACAAAACAGATCTAGATGATTACCTCTTCTTCAAAGCTTGAATCTTCTTGTCCTTGGAGCTTAGAGTCACAAATGCCACTCCTCTATTGCCTTACAAACACCACAAGCAAGAGGATGATCTTGGAGAGAGGTTGGAGGCTCTAGAATTCGGCTCTAGCACTCTTAGCAATAGGGTTTGCCAGTTTCTGAAGCCTAAGGGGTCTATTTATATTTGTGCTGCTAGGATTTCAGTCAAAGCCCTAATTGGACAGCTTAGGCCTTAAGCAGTCCAAAGAACCTTCCAGAACAAAGGCCTTGGATGAAAATTAGATGGGCTCCCACTCTAATTTCGTCCACCCCCTAGTTCCAAAGGATTCTCAGCTCAAATCAACCATCACACAATTGACAGTTCCAGTCCCCTTTATTTAATTAATCTATTTTAGCCACATAATTAATTCTTGTCTAATATTAACTAAACCATATGATTTCTCTTTTAATATATTAATCATATATCATATTAATAAATCATAATAACATCTTTATTCATAAACCATCCTATCATGGTGCTTTGGTGAAGGCAACCCAAAAGGACCATTCATGTAACACTAGATTCCTGGTATGCCTTTAATTCAAGTATTTATTATGTTTTTCTCTGGGACTCGATGAGTTGGAGGCCCAAATCGTCGAGTAGAGTTGTGATCCGTGGGAAGTTTAAGTAGTCTACTCAACGAGTCGGTAGACCGACTCGGCGAGTAGACGTTGTTTGAGTGAAACCCTAAATTGAGGGTTTGCACCAAATTTAAACACATTATAACCCCTCAACTCAGCACCCATCGTCCAGAGCAAACCCTAACTCCAAATCCTAGCCTTGTTTGAGTGTTCTAAGGTCATTTTGTGCATTTTGGTGGTATGTGAAGCTTGAGAAGAGGAAAGGAGCTTGGGAGTTCAAGTGAGAGCTTGGAGATCCAGAGATTGTGTTCCATTTCCAACTCATTTAAGGTAAAAAGCTCCTATCTTGATCTTCCATGTAAATAATCATCTTTAGGGCTTGGATCTTGGTATATTTAGGGCTTTCTAAGTCATTTTCGGATTGTGAAGTGTAATATGAAGTTATGGCTTCAGATCTGGGGCCATTGGGGGGGTCTTTATGGAATAAAGATGCCAACTTTGTTGCCATAAACACCCCATGCATCTTGTAGACCATCTTTTATGGATTTTTAAGCCAAAGATCCCATGAATGTGCACCAAGCTTGAGACTTTACGTGTAAAATGGACATTAAGAGGCTAGATCTTTAGTTTTGATGTGTTAAAACCCATTTAAATCGACTGTATAGTAATTGTCAAGGATGGACTCGGCAAGTCGTTCTTTGGACTCGACGATTCGGGATATAATGACCACCAAATCCCTTCTGTTGAAGGACCAGATGATAGTGTGGAAGGTTCCCCAGTTGTTTAGGCTCTTAAGGGACCTGGGAATCAGGGGACTCGACGAGTGCTAGAACACACTCGACGAGTCCAAGGCAATCTCCCAGACTTTGAAGATGGACTCGACGAGTTGTTCTCACAACTCGGCGAGTCATAGACTGGACGCATTCATATGCTGAAGATGAACTCAACGAGTTCAAGGAAGAACTCGTAGAGTCGGTTGAAGATTGATTGAAGTGTTGTTGAAGGTGAACTCATCGAGCTCTTGCTAGAATCGACGAGTGGGGACGGGTTTGTAGTATTATATGGACGAAGGGACTCAGCGAGTTGGCTGACCAACTCGGCGAATCTGGTCAATCAAAGAGTTGACTTGACCAGGGTTTGACTTTGACTTGGATTCAAGTTGACCCTTGAGGGGGTCGTAGGTAAAAATTGATAACTTAGAAGGGTTATCGTGTAGGGATTGAGGAGTCGAGGAGAGCCGACTTTCACACGGAGGACAATACAGACGCTACACGACATCGACGTGAGTTACCTTCTAGTAGAGGTGGGTCTAAAGCCACAATGCTGACCCACTAACAAGAGTAATTGGTAGATAATTGTCTTTGTGATAATTACCTTGGTATTCTTATGTGATATGCTTATGAGATATGCTTATGTGATATGCTTATGAGATATGCTTATGAGATATGCTTATGTGATATGCTATGTGAGTTAGTGGTAGTAGCATGGAATAGCTTTTCCTTGACTTGGTCGTTAGGACCAAAGGGTAGGTCAGTACCCCATATATGCCTGACTGTATGATTATATTTTGTTATTGTATGATAGAGGTAGTGGGTGAAGTAGTCCTCGATGCCGGTTGAGATAGACCGGAGGGTAGTCGGCACCCTAGAACGGCCTGACATGGGTAGGTCAGCACCCCAGAACGGCTTGACATGGGTAGGTCAGCACCCCAGAATGGCTTGACATGGGTGGGTCGGGCACTCCAGAATTGCCCGACAGTATGTATGCTATGCGATTGTATGGTATGTGGTATGATGGGGGAACTTACTAAGCTTTGTGCTTACCGTTTCATTTTTCGTTTCAGGTACCTATTCATCCAAGGGGAAGGTGTCAGTGGCGTAGCAGCGCATCACACACACACATTTGATTTCCGCATTGAGTTTTCTTGGATTATACTCTAATTTATACTATTGTTCGATGTTGTGATTTTTAGACTTATTCATGATGGTTTATGGGTTGATATGATAATGACAATGTTTTAGTACACAAATATATAATTTACTTAATTACAAACGAAATTTTGGACTCGAAAATTGGGATGTTACAAGTTGGTATCATAGCCTTGGTTTGAGGGATTCGGACACACCCTCGGGGGGGGGGGGGGGGGTGTCTGAACTCAAATTGAGGGCTTGAAAGGTTTTTCTTACAAGGGAATAGTTTTTCTAAAATCTAAATTAAATAGT
The DNA here is from genome assembly GCF_051521515.1 of Lactuca serriola. Taxonomy (NCBI): domain Eukaryota; kingdom Viridiplantae; phylum Streptophyta; class Magnoliopsida; order Asterales; family Asteraceae; genus Lactuca; species Lactuca serriola. The sequence goes on from NC_136416.1 coordinate 138,185,185, forward strand.
TTTGAGAAAGAACGAGGTGTGTGATGCGTGCCACCGGCCGAGCTCAAGTAAGTTTTCCCCAAGATACCCATACTTGTTATGTGTTTATGAGAACATCATGCTAGATTTGGGCTAAGGATCTAGGAGGATGCCTTGTATGCCTGTTATGTGTTTATAAGAACTGCATGCTAGATTAGGGCTAAGGATCTAGGAGGATGCCTGTTATGCCTATTATGTGTTTATGAGAACTACATTCTAGATTAGGGTTAAGGATCTAGGAAGGATGCCCTGTATACCTGCTATAGGAGCCATTGAACTGTATGTTAGAGTTGTTAGTTAGCAGTGAGATAGCCTGATTAGGTTATGCTCGATTTGGTAACTCAATGCACGAATGCTGCTTGCTTTGTGCTAAAGGGGTTATGGCTAACTTTAACTAACTAGTAAGCGAATATGTAACAGTATTTGCGAGCTAGTTAGGGAAAGGGGGTAGGGACCCCTAGTGCAACTGATGGCAGAGAGTAATTCGGAGGGTGCCCTAGGAAAGCCTAGGATGAGATTAGTTGGAGAGGGATAATGGTTAAGGGACTTGGTGAAGTTGAGGCAATCCTAGAGGAAAGTATGGATAGATGTTGAAGGTAGTATGGGCCCGTACTACTGCAAGCAGAGGATCCGTACTCGAGTCAAGGAGGGCCAAGATGGAACTAAGAAACATGGGGAGAGTGTGAGACCTCTCAAAAGTATGCATGATCCTGACGTCTACGTGTTTTATTTTCAGTATGGTGGTCACACGACATGGAACAGGAGGTTCAGGATCAGGATCAAGATCAGGATCAGGCTCGAGTGTAGGGTGCGAGCAGGTCGATGACGGGCTATGCGAGTTCATCGCGTCTGAGATCACGAGAGGTATCCTTGAGGTGTACCTGGTTATTTTCGGGTCGATTAAGGAAGGGATTGTTAAGCTGATGGAGGATCGACTCCGAGCATTCAGGAGTGACTTGGCCTCCAACCATTCGGGTACGCGCACACCATCCTTTAAGGACTTTTGAGTGAGTGGTGCACCAGACTTTCATGGGGCAAAGGACCCCATTGCAGCCAGGGGATGGATTGCGGACATCGAGTCTGCACAATTGACAAGCTTCATCCCGGAGGGGTCAAGGGTCCGCTTTGTTGCGGGTTGTTTGAGGGATTGAGCTAGAGATTGGTGGGAGTCATTCGGTGACTCACTGGGAGCCCCAGCCATGGAGGCTATGACGTGGTCAGACTTTGTGACCAGGTTCAGGGCGGAGTTTGCGCCAGTTGTGGAGCTTCAGCAGCTGGCCAGGGAGTTTCTAGATATGAGACAAACTACGGAGTCAGTGGCGGAGATCACCGCCAAGTTCAGGGAGAGGGCCTCGTTGGTACCTCAGTATGCTGGGGATGAGGAGATGCGAAAGACCCGCTACCATGACATGTTGAGAGCTGACATTTGGGAGCATGTCAGCTATTCAGCCTGCCCGACCTTGGAGTCCATGATTTCTAGGGCGCGAGAGAGGGAGATTGATTTGGAGCACCTCAGGAAGAGTAAGGCGGAGACTGAGCAGGTTACAGGGGTTTCAGGGAAGAAACCCAAGGGATCCGACGTCAGGTCGAAGGATCAGTCGAGCCAGAGCCACTGCAGGAAATGTGGCATGCCGCATGAGGAAGCTTGTAGAGCAGGATCGTCAGGCTGCTACAAGTGCGGCAAGACGGGGCACTTTGGTAGGGATTGTACTACCCCTGCCCCCACCGTTCAGACATCAAACCTTATTTGCTTCCATTGCAGTCAAAGGGGCCATAAGAAGGCCAACTGCCCTAGATTGTCAGTGGTATCAGCAGCAGCGCCAGTGGTGGTGCCGACTCCAACGACAGCACGAGTTGTGGATGGCCGGAAGGTCAATGAAGAGGCTCCAGTGGTGTGGAGCCGAGCATTTCAGTTGACAGCCAAGGAGTCACACGCCGCACCCGATGTGGTGATATGTATGATTTCTTCTCAATAATCTTTTATGTTATGTCGCTATGATTTGATATGTGATATGTATGTTCTGTTTAGGATCGTTCCATGTGAATGGTATCCCAGTTCAGGTATTTTTTGATTCGGGTGCTACCCGGTCATTTGTCTCTCTTGCACATAGCAAGAAGTTTCCTGAGTCCTTGGGCACGTTGGATTTCCCTCTAGAGGTCGATATTGCAGACGACCGGTCAGTGCGGGCATCAAAGGTTTTCAGGGATTGTGTTTTCAGATTGTTCGAGGAGCGTTACCTGGTATACTTGGTTCCCATACTGTTGCGGGGGAACAAGGTTATTATAGGTATGGATTGGCTAAGCCCCAATGGGGCGGTGATCGACTGCACGCAACAGTTGGTGCGGATAAGAACCCCAAGTGGGGGAGAGCTGGTGATTTAGGGTGAGAGGCCACCGCGAGGACCAACTTTATGTTCAGCAGCGAGGGCTAGGCGCTACCTTCAGCAGGGTTGTATGGGATATGTTTCCTATCTTGTGGATACCCCGGGAGGCGGGTAAGGCGACGGTGGGCGATATGTCAGTAGTACGAGAGTTCGCGGATGTATTCCCCGAGTTGCCTGGGATACCTCCGGAGAGGCAGGTAGAGTTTAGGATCGACCTAGTCCCGAGTGCGGCTCCGATAGACAAGGCACTGTATCGGTTGGCTCATCCTAAGATGCAGGAGCTGTTAGACAAGGGATTCATTAGACCGAGCAGTTCACCCTGGGGAGCCCCGATTTTATTTGTAAAGAAAAAGGACGGGTCGCATCGGATGTGTATAGATTATTGGGAGCTGAATAAGGTAACGGTGAAGAACCGTTACCCACTCCCAAGGATTGATGACCTCTTTGACCAGCTACAGGGAGCAATTTGGTTCTCCAAGATTGATTTGCGTTCAGGTTATCATCAGATGAGGGTCAGAGAGGAGGATGTGAAGAAGACAGCCTTTCGGACGCGTTATGGTCACTATGAGTTTGTGGTGATGCCTTTCGGGCTCACCAACGCTCCTGCCGCATTCATAGGTCTCATGAACCTCGTGTATAGGCCGATGTTGGATCGGTCTGTGATAGTTTTCATTGACGACATCTTGGTTTATTCCAAGACGCGAGAGCAACATGAGGAGCACTTGCGGGAGGTTCTGGATACATTAAGGAGGGAGAGCTTGTATGTTAAGTTCTCCAAGGGTGAGTTCTGGTTGCGCGAGGTGCAGTTTCTTGGGCACCTTGTCAAACAGAACGGGATTTCGGTTGACCCGGCCATGGTGGAGGCCGTGATGAGATAGGAGGTTTCGAGGTCTCCATCTGAGATTCAGAGCTTTTTGGGAATGGCAGGCTACTATCGTAGATTCATTCAAGACTTCTCCAAGATAGTCGTGCCCTTGACCCGACTGACAGGGAAAGTCGTCGTCTTTCGCTGGGGGCCTGAGCAGCAGGCCGCATTTGAGGCGTTGATACAGAGATTGTGTGAGGTGCCAATACTAGCCCTGCCGGAGGGCATGGAGGATTTTGTAGTATATTGTGATGCATCCATCTCAGGTTCGGGCGCGATATTGATGCAGAGAGGGCATGTTATCGCTTACGCTACGAGGCAACTGAAGCCTCACGAGGCGAACTATCTGACGCATGATTTGGAGCTGGGGGCCATTGTTTTCATCCTCAAGATTTGGCGCCATTACCTCTATGGGGTTCGTTGTACTATTTACACGGACCACAAGAGCCTGAGGTATCTCATAGATCAGCCAAATCTTAATACGAGGCAACATCGGTGGCTTGAAGTGGTAAAGGATTATGATTGTGAGATCCTCTACCACCTGGAGAAGGCCAATGTCGTGGCTGACACGCTTAGCCGCAAGGCAACGCCGATCAGGGATATCTACATGAGGATGATAGTTGTGACTTTGTTAATGGAGCAGATTCGGCTGGCCATGAAGGAGGAGCATCGGAAGAGCGAGCGTATTGTGGTTCAGGTTTCCTCCTTTGACTATGATAGTCGAGGATTGTTGACTCTTCACCTTAGGGCGTGGGTCCCATATCATGGAGGTGCGCATCAGGTACTGATGGAGGAGGCACACAAATCCAAGTTCTCTATCCATCCCGGGGTGACGAAGATGTACAGAGATCTTCGTCTTGATTTTTCGTGGCCTTTTATGAAAAGGGATGTAGCTTGGTTTTTGGAGAGGTGCCTGACCTGCAGGAAGGTCAAGGTTGAGCACCAGAGACCTCACGGCAAGGTCCAGCCGTTGGATATCCCGTTGTGGAAATGGAAGGATATTACTATGGATTTTATCATGAAGCTTCCCAGGACCGCGCGAGGGGTAGATTTGATTTGGTTCATCGTTGATCGATTAACCAAGAGCGCCCATTTCATTCCGATTCAGGAGAGCATTTTGGCCGATAAGTTGGCCGACATCTATATCACGAAGGTAGTGGCGCGGCACGGGGTGCCAGTTTCAGTGATTTACGACAGGGATGTGCGGTTCACTTCCAGGTAGGGGTGCAAACGAGCCGAGCCAAGCCCGAGCCTGGCCAGGCTCGGCTCGGGCTAGTTTAAGTTATACAATGCTCGAGCTCGGCTCGATTCGAGCTTCCTTGTACTGAGCTCGGCTCGAGCTCGTAAAGAATTATACAAGCTCGGCTCGGGCTCGGGCTCGACTCGTTTTTTATCTGACGTGCCTAAATAAGCTTAAGTTCGGCTCGAGCTCGTTACGAAGCTCATTTACTAATACCCTAAATCCATAATTCCCCTAATATGTTTTTATTTTAATATATATAAATAATATTAAATTATATTATATAAAGGCTCGTTTAGGCTCGCGAGCCTAATCAAGCTTAATGACATAGGCTTGAGCTCGAGCTCGTTTAATAAATGAGCTTAATATTAAGCTCGAGATCGGCTCGGGCTCATTTAAAATTGATTTCGAGTCGAGCTTTTAGCGATCCGATCTCGAGTAGGTTTTGGAAGAAGTTTCATGACGAGCTGGCTACTCATCTGCACTTTAGCATCGCCTTTCACCCGCAAACGGATGGTCAGAGCGAGTGGACCATCCAGACTCTATATGACAACCCGAAATTTCTATTTTGTACAACATTTCAATTCAATAAAAGTCAGAACAGTTTCTGCTAACTTTCAAATTTTTTGGATTAAGTTTGAGTCCTTTTAAGTTAGTACTTCGGGAGATATCAGGAGAGAGGATGTCCTAGGGTTTATTGTGCAACAATAGAGTCCCGACACATCAAAAGTTTAGATTTTATGGCCTAAACAAGGAGTTTACGGCCGTAAACCCTAAAGGAAAGAGGTATAAAAGTAACACTTAGTTATTTTTACCATTTTTCCAAACTTTCAAGAACAAATCCCAAACTCTCTCAAGTATCATCCAAAGTTTCTTCAAGATCTTCATCTAGTAAGTGTTTCTAGCCCTTCTAAGTTAGTATATCACTTAATCTAGTGAGTTAATACACTTCTATCCATGAAATCTTTCCAAAAGGTTGATTCTTCAAGTTTCACCAAGAACACACACTAGTGTTCTTGGACTTTTGGACCTTTTTAAGCCTTTATATTGTAAGTAATTCTATCCTAGAGTATGTTAAGTCTTGATACACTTCTTTACATCAAGAAAACACAAAGAAACACCAAGATCAAAGGTGTTTACGGTCCAAGAACACCTTGGACCGTAAACCCTAAATAAGAGGCCAAAGTGGCCCTAGTCCCTTCCTATGCCTTGGTAACTATCATGGATCCCTTCATTGATATGTTAAGGACTTGAAAACATAAAAATACCATAATCCATAGGGGTTTACTACCGTAAACCCAAAGGGAAATGGTCTTAGGACCGTAAACTCCATTTAGGAGTGAAATGGTGCCCTAATCCCTTCCATAGGCTTGTACTTCAAGTGGAAATGCTTCTAAGGACTTATAGAGCTCCAAAGCAACACGTGGTAAAAAGATGCATGAGTGTACGACCGTAAAATCATGAGTTTGTGATCGTAAACTCAATGAGTGATGGTCACAAAACCGTAAACTCATTTAGGGGTTTCCTTTGAACCCTAAACTCAATAGCAATGTCCTACAACACTTAGATGCAATCTTAGGGACTTATAACACTTATATAAGGTGTTTAGCATGTCCTAGGATGTCTTAACTTTGTTTATTAGTTGTTTAAAGATTAATGGGATACATATATGTGTCATTATATGTTAACTAGGATCCTTGTGGGTGCTCAAGTCTTCACTTGACACCTAGCAATCCTGTTTCATCAGTTCTTCCATACCACTCACTACAGCTGAGTTCATACCCCTTAAATTGACCTTTTAAATGTTTTAAATGCTTTTATGGGGGGATACAAGTTGAACAATTATAGTTATTATATCAATCGCATGTGATTAATAACTAGCAAAAAAGTAGTTTTTCTTACTTTTCAAATTGTGTTATCAAACTGTTTTGCTCCAAACTATTTTACAAACACTTTTACTTGTCCAATACTTTTACTTAAACTCTTTTTATAGTTTTATATTGTCAAATGCATGCCTATGTATGTATAGTTATATAAGTAATGTTTAAAGGACAAGAACGGCTAGCTCACCTTATTTCCTTTTCCTCGTTGGGATGTGGCCTTAGGGTATCGGTTATCCGTCCGAGTGTCGTCTAAATATTAGTTATATATCATGTATATCTATATATACATAAAAGTTCCTAATTTCATTCAGTTCATTACCTTTGGGTAGTAAAGGCATACATACATGTTTATACATTCAAATCATATTACTAGTAAGCTACTATAGGGGTAGCTTAGGGAGTTACTAATGTTAGAAAAATGAATCATACAGTGAGTCAGCTCATACATGAGTCAATACTTTCTAGATAGGGAGAGAACACACAATACAACTAGCATGCACAATACATTACAATAAAGGCTAGACAGAGGGAGAACATACATTACAGCTAGCATATTCATTACACATGCAGTTTTGCAGTTATGAGAGCCACGTTCCGAGGCATGGCACTACCTGCCATGGCCGTTCATGTATCCCAAATCTCCTTAATTGGGGAGTGTACGAGTTTGCGTGTATATATATATATATATATATATATATACTGGATTGACTATCCTACACCTTGCTGCTAGCTACGGTAAGACTTAATTGTCTATGCGTGCCAAATGTCATTTTTCTCCGACATTATACATTGTCGCGTTCTATAGTCGGTAGCAGGATACAGGCCGCTCATCATTATACCTTAAATTATGATTAGTTTAAGGTAGTTAGTACAACGGTAGTTACTTATTGCAATACTACAGTACTATACTATTTTCCACTTTACATTCACTTCGTGAACATTCACACGATGTGCGGTAATGTAAAAACTATATTTTTGATAAATGATAGTCAGATTAGGGAAAATACACACTCTTACAAGAGACACACACACAAACACTAGGTGTCTTGGTAGAAGACTACATTAGTAGGAAACATAGGGTTTTCTAAGAGAGTCCAAAAACACTTTACAAAACATCTTACAAATACAGACACTAATATACTTATGATCTCACCAGCTTTAAAGCTGATACTCTCTTTCAAAATAACTTGTATTCTCAGGTCACCAGTAGACAGGTACTGGTTCCAGGTTTTGAGAAGATGGAGTTCGTTCAAGACTCATATTTTATTTTGATATGTATTTTTGGTGTCTATAAAATCTGACAGAACACACTTGTATGAAATTATATTATTAATGCAAATGGATGATGTTGTTGCTTGTTTACTACTTTACATTGTTGTGATACTGAACATGACGTCCTCCACCCCAGAACGTTTCCGCCGTTCATGGTTTTGGGGTGTGACAGATTGGTATCAGAGCTTTGTTTATAGTGAATTGAGTATATCAACCCATAAAATATATACATACTATAAATACATTGGGATTAAAATACTCTGACCAAGAGTTTATACTTTAAATAATAAAATATTTAATTAAGTATACGTGTCTGCATTCATGCTAAAATCAGTGTCACTAAGACAGTACAAAAGTATTACGATTGTTGGGCAACACAAGTAGACTTAGAGACATATATTCAAAACTGGGAAGATATAGCCTGATCAACTATATTATCCGGGGGTTGACTAGCATGTGCCTAAGTGTGGTTGTGAGGTTACAACAAGTCTAAAAACATACCCACAATACCACAATGAGAACAATAGAACCTAAACCTAAAATACTATAGGAGTATTTTGTGTTACTATAAGTTACTTATGTGCTAGATATTTATACATCTCTTCTCGCGTAGATATAATGGTTGGATTCCATTTTCCTAGAGACCCGTACTACCCCAACCACGGCAATGCAGGATGGCTAGAAGAAGAACCAGAAGATGATCACCCAATTCCTTTGGATGATCATGAAGCTGAAGGCTTTTCTGATGGTTCTGAATCAGAGCCAGAAGTCAACAACCTACCCCCGACTGATCAAAACCCAAACCCTCGCCCAACATTTCAAGGACCCACACCTCTGTGGGCCACAAACTTGAATAGATGGAGTCAGGAACAAGGTCAACCTATCCCCTACACCAGAGACAGAAGCTTCTACAACCTCACCGAGGGAGGTTCCGCTGACAGAGTCCTACCCATCATAATTCATAGGATTGCTCGGAACATAGATCAGGGTCGAGAAGCTATCGGCCGAGTCATGGAGATTGACGCCAACTCTGTCATTAACACAGTCCGCATTCGCTAGCTAGAGTCTGCTCATGAAAGGAATCTGGTCCACAATGCAGCTCTTCAGAGGGAACTCGCTGAAACCCAAGATGAAGTCAGGGAACTTCGAGCTCAGCAAGCAAGATCTGATAGGCGTGTGAGGGACACAGAACATCTTCTGCCGGGGTCAAGAACTCACTCTCGTAGTTCTCGTCGCCGATAGATTCTCATCAACTTCTCTTTTTGGATATAGCCTAGTTATGTAAAACTCTGGTCTAATTCCCTATCTTTGTAAATCTTAGGCCTGTTAGGTTTGGGTTAGGTTGTAGTCCTGTCAAAATTTTCCCATTTTGGTTGATGTAAGGCCTCCTTCTGTTGGCCATTTTTCCCGAACTTGTTATATCTGTAACTCCAGTAATATTGACAGGTACCTAATCTTATGGGAATTATTATCCAAATGTGACCATCTATTAGTTCGAGATCTACATTCAATCGTACTGTTGGGATATGAAGAGTTAGTCCATGAGTCAATCTCATCAATTCTTCTATTAAATTCTTATCAATACTTTCATCTTCGTAAAATTATAGATCAAAGATGCCTCCACGTAAGTCAACAAGACGCAATCCTCCCGCACCAACACCACCTACTCCACAGTTCGACACGACAACCCTAAATGTTGTTGTAGCTGCGGTTATGGCTACAACCATGGCTCAATATCATTCATCAGGTTCAACTGGAGGAGGAACTCCTGTCCTATCTACCCATGGTGAAATCCCTGTGCGCTTGAAAGAGTGCTCCTACAAGGACTTCACCAACTGCAAGCCATTTTCCTTCAAGGGGACTGGCGGAGTCATTGCCCTTTCGCAATGGTTCGAGAAAACCGATTCAGTTTTCGAAATCCGCTCCTGCCCAGAGGAGAGAGAGGTCAAGTACGCCGCTTTTACCTTTGAGGGCGAGGCCCTAACATGGTCGAATAGCCATGTCAAGTCACTATCTCTCGTAGTGGTTAATGTTATGGGCTTGGAGACTATGAGAGATTTAATGATTGAAGAGTAATGCCCGAGGGGCGAGATCCAAAAGCTGGAGGAGGAACCATGGAGCCTAACCATGAAGGGCTCTGACATAGTGCCCTATACCGCCAGATATTGTGAGCTGGTGGCCCTCTGTCCCAACATGGTTCACACCGAGGGAAAGAAGATCAAAAGATACATATGGGGGTTGGTGCCTCTATTCCAGGGAAATGTGTTGGCTTCAAATCCCACTACATTTGATAGTGCCAAGCGATTGGCACAGCGGCTCATAGATCATGGGGTTCGTACCACGGCCACAGCAACAACCCTGGCCATCTCAGAACCCGCCCGAACCGCTGACTCCAAGCGGAAGGTCTGGGAAGACAAGAAAATGAAGAAGGTTGCCAAAAAGCAGTGGGTCGTGGCAGTTCATGCTGCGATACAATCTGCCACTGCTGCTGCTGCTCCGATAAAGCAGTACTCCGGAAGTTTGCCAAAGTGCAACCAGTGCAACTTCCACCACGTGGGAGCCTGTCATGAAATGCAGTGCTCAAATTGCAACAGGAAGGGGCACACTGCCCGTTTCTGCAAGGCTCCAGCAAAACCAATCGCCCAAGTCCCCGGTGCTAGAGTGGGCCAAACTTGCTACGGATGTGGCGAGGTAGGCCACTTCAAAAGGAACTGCCCGAAGGCAGGGTTTTCCAGTGGAGTGGCAAGAGTTCTGGACATAGGCCATGAGGAAGCAGTTGCCGACCCCACAGTGCTCACTGGTACGTTTCTCCTCGATAACTCTTATGCATGCATTCTATTTGATAGTGGAGCGGAGAGAAGTTTCGTGAACCAAAAATTTGCTCAGTTACATAAGCAAAAATCATGAGCACTCAAAGAACTGTTCACTGTAGAAATGGCAAATGGAAAGACAGAAAGCACTAGCAGTATGTGAAAATAGTCAATTTCAGGTCAAGTCAAAGTCGAACAAAGTCATCAAGTCAAACCGGTCAACTCAATTAAACCTTGTATATTAGGGTTTGTGTTATGTAATTACTGTATAACTCACTATTTTAATGAGAAAACATCACTTGGAAAATTCGTGTGTTTAATTTTTCCATAGCCTTAGTGCTAAACAATGAACAAAAACGATAAAACAATGTTGCATACTCATCGGGAGTGTGTAAGATCCTAAAACCTGGCTTAATGGGGTTTACGGATCTTGCGTTGCGGAGCCAAACACTCACAAATGTCACACACGAAACCTCTCTCAATCGTTTTCACTCTATCTCTCTTTATCTAGAATCTCTCCCAAATCTCTCTTTGTATGTGAAATCTCTAACAAATCTCTCTCAAAAGTTCCTTAAACTTTTTGTAGTCTTTCGGGCCATCCCGACCCATAACCAGGTCAAAAACCGCTTAAAATGGGGTAAAAACGGATAAAATAGACGTAAGGACCCAAAACCCCTCTTAAGGAGCCGAACCCTCTTAAGGACCCGAAACCCCTCTTAGGAACCGAACTTGTCAGAAGCGAAGGTGTCAGAAGCGAACCCTCCCCTTTGGACCGAACCTCGCATAAGGGACCGAACCCTCCCCTTCGGGCCGAAGCCACCTTTGCTCCATTTCGCGTTCGGGCCTAGCATCAGGAGGACCGAACCTCGGCCTAGGACCGAGAGGCCTCGCATGAAGCTCTTTTTCACCCGGTTTTCGACTAGTTTTGCGTTTTGGGCCCGTTTTTAATTGTTTTAACGTGGGATTTTCACCAAAAACTTTATTTTAACATATAAGGCCCCATATTTATTAAATAATCACGTTTTTGGGGATAAATCTTATCCAAGAAGAGTGGGTGAAGTATAAGAGGTGGAGTGTTGACTTTTCTTTAGTTTATGACACAAGCAACCACCCACAACCACTCTATCACCAGCCACACCTCCACACCTTACCTAGGTCACTTCAATGTCCTTTCCACTCATTTACCAGCCCTCCCCACGTCCTTAAGGCTGGAATATCCTTCCTCTCTCCTAACTTCTCCCATTTTCTCTCATTCTTCCATCAAGATCAAACTTCATTTTCTCTCATTTTCTCTCTCAAAAATTCGAGATTCAAGGCCATTCTCCAAGCTTTTCTTCTACCTTTGGTAAGTATTAACATCCTCCATGAGATTATTACACTTCATTCTACTCCAATCATCGATTTCTTACACAAAACTCCATCACTTTAATGTTAGATTCTCAAAAATCTTCAAGGCATCTTCAAGTGTTCTTGAGTTGAACACTTCCATTCTTCAACAATCGTCTACTGAAATCACTCAAGGTGATTTCATACCCCTACATTTTCATGTTTTATCAAGTTTTTAGGGGGGAATACAAGTTAAAACACCAAGAACATAACTAAACTTTTCTAACAGCCTTCATCAGAAAAGTTGGACTCCATTCACGGACTGTTTTGGAAAACTTAAGCATTTTAGTTTTCAAAACTGTATTAGTTGCAATTAGTTCAAGTTCTTATCTTTAAAATGACTACTTGCACACCTCCATACGATTTTTCTACAATTTATGGTGATTTTTACAAAACTGCCTATCATTTCAAACATCAATCCGGACCAGTCTGTGATTATGGACTTGTTCACACAAGTTAGAGGTCATTAAAGATCATGAGAAAAATTATGGAGAAACTAGACTCATTTTACAAGCTTCTAAAATTTTTTGGATTCTGATTTGGACCTTTCATGATTTTTCTACAAATTTTATAAGAACAGGGATAGAAAATGTTATCAACAGAAAAATGCTATCAAATTCATTTCACCTTGTAACATGTTGAGCAAGGTGTATATCTTTATGTGGTTATATGTTATTGTAATATATGAAAATATTGTCTTAGTATGTAGACATACATTAGTTAACAAATGGATTTTCTCTAGACAAAGTATAGAAATAACAAGTTATAATCAAAGTACATCTATTACATACAAACATTTGAATAAGCTATGTTAAGTATAGTTTATGTACATTACTACTTTTACCCTTGTTTTGATAAACTATAATAGGTATATTTTATGATACATCACATAACACACTCGTACAAAAAGGGTACATTCATACAAAAAGGAACTTTCCATTACGTTACACGTGAATTCGTTAATGGCTTTTGTGAGACATTCGCTTCACTTTACCAAAAGTCTTGTATTGTAACCAGAGTCTCCTGGAGGGAGAGCGTGATAGTTGTGTATAGATCTATATTGGGATTGAAAAACCCACACCTGAGCTGCTTGCAACAGCTAGCCGGCAGGTCTGTGGTGACAAATGTCATAACAGTTCCGACGCCTGAAGAACGTCGTTTTAGGCCAACTAGGTCATAGTATGGTTATAATAGCTCACAATAAGTATTAAGAAACATAGAATTTACAGGGAATTCATGTAGGTCAAACGAGTTTACGTAGATTTAAACTTGCATTATTTCATCATCAGTATAACAAATTTCTTGTACACCTCGGTCTTTGGGTTTGAATACTACTTTTACATATTAAGGAAAATATTGGATTTTTCTGAAACAAATACTTCTTTTACTAGAAAAAGCTTTTCATAAACCGTCTACAATTGCTTATGAACTCACCAACCTTTGTGTTGACACTTTTTCAAACAACTTGTATTCTCAGGAAATCACTAAACAGGTAACCAAGTGCTTTTGAGGATGGGACGTTAAGGCATCAAACTTTTCACATTTTGTCAACATATTGTAATTGATTTAGAAACATGTAATTCATACAATGATGTAACTTTTTCAATTATATATATGTTGGTTGTGTTTGGTTAAATCACTATTGCAATTGTTGTTATGATGCTATACATGAATACAAATCGTCTTGGTAGTATCAATAAAAGAGAAAGCGATGCCGCTGGTCATTCTCCTTTCTTTTCCGAAACTCAAATAGAAAACTCTCCCCATGGGACCGGGGTTCTTTCTTATTTTCTTTCTTATTTTTGAAATCAAAGAAATAAATAATAAAAATTTTCATTTTTATCTATTTTAGATTGAAATTCAATTGTCTGCTACTATTAGAAGGATATGGATTTCTTTCCCCCGGATATCGATTTATCGGGAGTGCTACTCTTTCCAGAACCAGAGGCATTCCTTTTCCTTCTCTATCCACAGATACCGGGATCTATCCAACTTACTAATAAAGTGGCAACAATCACCTTCTTTCTCAAAGTAAACTGCCAAGATCTAGTGTAATTCCTTTTCCCCGGGAGCCAAAAAAATTTTCCCCCTATTGGTTGACCGGGCTTCCCCAGTGTCATCATCGACCCGCTCTAAACTCATGCTTCCACCTCCAGCTTAAGCACTTCTATCGATCACTTCTGGTTCAAGAACCTGACTCAAAAGAGAAAAGAAGACCGGACTAAAAGAGATCTCACTACTGATATGAAATCGGAAGACAGTAAGTTGGACGAGGAGCTCATGTACCACAGAGTGCTCTGAAGCCCCTAGGCAAAAGCTTTGCCCAAGCTCTGCTCGAACTAACTTTCAACGCTCGAACTCCAGAACGAAACTCAATTCATTGGTGAACAGTCAAAGCGAGGGATGCGGTCTAGTTAAATACGATATGGGGAAAAGCTCGACCAGTACGGTATCTCTTTGAATCCTGAGCTCATGTACCATAGAGTGGGAAAATGCTCCCCTCTTTCAAGAGACTGTTTATGTTCTTGCGCTATGCTATAATATCGCCTAAAGAGCTAGCTCACAAGAAGAAGAGAAGAAGGGCCCTAGTCTTCAAATCGGGATTTCATAAACGAGCAATCTTAGTTATTGGTGGGGGTTCGGTCCGTTAGCTGGTATTTGTTTACACTCAATTTTCATTACGAAGGTGTATCACGTCAGGATCCGTTGCTAGTTTCTTGATGATAGGAATTGTCGTTTTCTTCTTTCAATCCCACCGTAGTCTTCCCGGGTCTCACTGTTCGGATAACTTTCCTTTGAATCCTACTGCATAGGCAAGATCTCACTCTTCGTGCTGGGGGTGGTTTCACGTTGTTCATTACTTTTTGCATTTCGTATTTCTCATCAAATAAATAGGGGAATTCTCATTACAACTAACATAACAGCCTCTTCCTTGCCCCCCCTAAGAATCCAAGGGTGACCTTTGGATGTTGTCGTGACGCTTTGGTGTTACCAGCACAGGATGCAAATAGGTTGCCCAGACGAGGTCTTTCATCCACTAGTACGAGGAAGGTTAAGGAGCTGGGATTGCCTCTCTTTCAATCTTCGGAAGTTTGGTAGTACGAAGGGGGAATTGGCCCAAAAATTGGATAGGGGTCAAGACGCTGTCGGGCGCCGGCGGCTAACTCAAGTGCATATTAGGTGGATCATGATGCAGAAACTGAGGCCCCCTTGGGGTACGCTCACTTCTGCATTTTTTTTTAGGTTCTCGAGATTCCCCTTTTCCATTCATAGAGAGATCCAATCGTCAAAATCAATTTCGGAGCCGTTTTGGCGGGGCGTACTAAACCCACTACGTACCACCTGATAAAGTAACCGGCGGCAGGTTAGTAAAGTTCTCCTGCTTGCGGATCTTTCCTTGCACTGATTCAGGAGCCAAAGGGAAGATTCATGAATGAAATCATAGATTAACCAAGACGATTTAAAGAACTGGATAGGAATTCCATCGGTATGGCATTAGAACTGTCTGTATTAATTTCTGACCGCACTGAATCTCCATAGACGGCTGGAAATAAAGACGATCTCACCTTCTCATAGATGGTGTCAGATCTAGTGATATGCGGGACAAACATCGTTAGAAGTTGTCCAAGTTGCCAAGTCCTCGACGTTGATCCGGGCTAGATATATGTCTAGCGACGAAGGCGCTGTTTTGCCCGATAAGAGGCGGCCCTCTATACCGCGCTTACAAATGTGAACGTAACCTTCGCTATTTCATCTCCGGCTATTGACCATCCTTGGTTTGGGGGTGTGATAGATTGGTATCAGAGCACGGTTTATAGTGAATTAAGTATATCAAACAACATAGGATATACAAACTATAAACACACTTGGGACTAAAAGTCTCTGATATTAAAACATTCTAACGGGTTTTACTTTTAGAAAATAAATGGTTTCTTGCTTAAAAGTATACCTACATGCATTACATACTCGTGTAGTGTCATAACTAGAAGAACATAAAGTAAAAGAAGAGGAGTTGAACGCTACGAGTATGCCTTGGTATGAGTAATCAGTTCTGGGAAGGATATAGCCTGATCAACTATATTTGTCCGAGAAGTGACTTACTCATACCGGGGGATAGTCATAAGGGGAAACAAATCTAATAAGCTAATTTCACTCTATAAAGAATGCTCTAATAACCAAATCTAAACATTTAAAATATTATAGGAGTATTTGTAAGTTGCTATAGCGCAATGTTATTATTATTAACCATTACCTACTTCTTACACCCCTATTCTCGCACAAACGACATGGCAGGATTCCACTTACTAGGAGACTCATACTTTCCAAATCAGGGGAATGCTGGTTGGATTGAGGAAGAGACCGAAGAACTGATTGAAGAGGACCCCGAAGAGGAACCCAAACAATAAGAAGAGGAGGTAGACGAAGAATAAGAAGAGGAGGACGACGAGGTAGACATGGATGAGGACGAAAGTGAAGAAGAACTGGAGGAGGAAGTCTTCAACCCTCCTTACATCACCAGGGTGCCGGCAAACCGCTTTGGCCACAACGGGCCTGAGCCCCATTGGGCAACCATGATCGAGAGGTGGAGCCGACAACAACGCCAACGGTCACCATATGGCGACCAACGAGGTTACTATGACCTCAGCCACGGGGGAACGACTGACAGAGCCCTCCCCGTCATGGTCCAACACATCACGAACTTGGGGAACCAGAGTAGGGAAATGGCAGACCAGGTTCGAAATCCCAGCGCTATTACGACAGCCACCGATGCACGCACTAGGAATTTGGAGAGGGACTTCTACCCAGTGGACCAACTTATCGAGGACCTTACCACTGCTTGAGCGGAGGTAATGGAGTACCAGGAGAGGCACGCAGCTCTCGAGGAGAGAGTGATCGCGGCCGAACGCCGGATTGCGGAGCTTCAGGGAGCCTCGACCTCATCTCAGAGCCACCATGGATCAGATGCCACCCGTCGCGAGTAGTGTTCGCACTGCTCATGTTTTGTTATAAATCTAGGATTTCGAGTATGCGTTGGTGCTACTCTTTATTGCGAATAGGTTGACCCCGCGACTAAGTGATCACACTAGTCAAAAGGGCTTTTGTACGACCAAAACTTTATCTTTACCTTGATGTAATGTGGACCCCTATGAGGTTAACTTTTCCCAAAACAATATGTACTAACAAGTTATCAATGAATTTGGCATGTATTTTACTTCCTTGGATGTTGACATGAACCAAGCACATGACTCTGCTTGGGTCAACACTATTTAATTCATAAGTTTAATTGTATAAAATTTTTGATGAATTACCTGCTAAAGTGATAAACTCGGGATATAATACAAATGAGATGAAACCACTAACACTCGACTCGTTATTACTATTGAAGTCTTACCGACTTATCATTTTAAAATTATGACAGAACTATGCCACCAAGGAAAAGACCAAGACCTTCCAGTAGCGCAACACCACCTCCCCCACCGCCGCCACCACAATTTAACCCAGCAATGTTCCAGGCTGCAGTAACAGCAGCTGTGGCAGCAGCTATGTCACAAATCGACACTAATGGCAATGGTGGTTCTGGATCTGGTGTTACACCCTCTAATCAGGGTGATAGTTTGGGGCGCACAAAAGAATGCACTTACAAGGACTTCACAAATGGCAAACCTGATTCTTTCAATGGAAGCGGGGGCATCATCGCACTAATGCAATGGTTCGAGAGAACCGAAGCAGTCTTCGAAATTTGTGCTTGCCCCGAAGCGAGCAAAGTCAAGTACGCGACATTCACTTTCATCGGAAGAGCTCTCACTTGGTGGAACGGCAGAGTTAAGTCGCTCACTCCTACAGTGGCTAACTCTATAAGCTGGGAGGATTTAAAAGCTTTGATGCTAAAGGAATATTGCCCAAGAGGCGAAGTGCAAAAACTGGAAGAGGAACTCTAGAACCTCAAGATGTCGGGGACGGATCTCGAAGCTTATACCGCCCGATTCAACGACCTAGCACTCCTCTGTCCCGCAATGGTCACTCTAGAGGAGAAAAAGGGAGAACGATAAATTTGGGGGCTATCATCCCAGATTCATGATAGTGTACTGGCCTCGAAACCTACTACCTTTGAGAGTGCCAAGGAATTGGCACAACAACTTCTCGATCACAGGGCCAGCCGTGGTACCATGATCGCCACCACCGACCAAGCAAAGGGAGGAAACAACAAGAAGAAGTTCTGGAACCATAAAAAGAAGCAACCAGCACTGGACCCCGCAAAGAAGCAACAGACCGTTGTTGTCCGTGCGGCCACTACTGCTACCACTCCAGCACCACCGAAGCAATATGCTGGAAATCTCCCTAAGTGCAACAAGTGCAACTACCACCACAATGGTGCTTTTCGGGAAATGCACTGAAAAAACTGCGACAAGAAAGGGCACATCGCTCGTTTCTGTAAAGCGCCAACATGACCAAACAACCAAGTTGCCAATGTGGGGGCAAGCCAAATCTGCTATGGATGTGGTGAAGCAGGACACTTCAGGAGAAACTGCCCCAAAGCACAAGCTCCTAATGCTGGTGGTGTAGGGAGAGTCCTGACAATGGGACACGGGGAAGCATTTAAGGATCCTACTGTGACAACCCAAAGTTATTCTGTTACATTACCCTGTTACCGTTAACAGAATATTCCACTGTATAAAAGTTCCGTTAATAAGAGGTCGTCAAATAAATAAATGTTTTATTTATTTATGTTTTATGTCGTTATAGTCGTAATAAAGTAAATAAAAACACTTAGATTACATTTCCATATTATTTTGGAAAAAGGTTAAATTTTATTTCGACCACTAAATCGGGTGCGACCAAAAGCCCCGTTTAACGACAGTATTGGGTAGAATCCCACTGAGCTTCAACTCTAACCCTATATAAGGGAGAGTAAACTTCATTTCACCATTTTTACTCTCTCTTTAAACTCTCTCTCTACAACTTTTTCCCGAGCCAAAAATCGTCCGTTTCGAGCCCCAAACGAGTAGGTAAACTATCCTAACTTGTTATATAGCTTATCTAGCCTGCAAATTCGAGTTTGGAGCATAAAATAGGGACAAGATGATGTGTTTACGGCCCAAGAACACTCTTGGACCGTAAACACCATTTAATGGGGTTTTTAAGCCCCAAAACCCCTCCAAATTGCCCCTAAGGCTTAGATATGAATTTTAGGCTTACATATTTGGACTTAGAACACCTTGGAACAGGTTTTTGGAGAGTAAACTTGAGTTTACTGCCCAAGAACTTGCTTGGGCCGTAAACTCCCCTTCATGGGGAGTAAACTCAAGATTATGTGCTAGAAATGCCCTTAAACACACCCATGGC
This sequence comes from Lactuca serriola, assembly GCF_051521515.1. Classification (NCBI taxonomy): domain Eukaryota; kingdom Viridiplantae; phylum Streptophyta; class Magnoliopsida; order Asterales; family Asteraceae; genus Lactuca; species Lactuca serriola. Next base: position 138,204,387 of record NC_136416.1, read on the forward strand.
CTTGGATTAAATTCTAGAATCAACCACAAACAAGATAGGGGCCTTAAACTTCAATAAAACCAAAGGGATAGGAGTTCACGGCCGTGAAATCCCATAGGGGTGGTTCATGTACCATAAACTCCCATTAGGTGCCCAAATGGTGCCCAAACTCCTTCATTTGACTTGGAAAATTACGTAGGATTTATTCTCTATCCCTTAGGCCCTTAAAACACCCAAGAAATGTGCCCATAGGAGTTTACGACCATAAACTCCCTTGGTTGGAGCCGTAAACTCCCATTTGGTCCATATAAGTGTTGGATAAGGTGTCTAAGTCCATAACTATTTCGGGCTTGTACTTGACCCGACCCGGCATGGTCCATTTAGGTTGCATGGCACCATGCAATTGGATAGACTAAATGAGAGAAATAACACTTGGAGATTATTAATATATTATAAGTTCTAATATATTAATAATATTATTTAATTAGTTGATCAAAGAATTAATTTGGAATTAATTAAGTGATCAAAGGATAACTAATTAAATATATGGGTTGATTATGTAAATCATTCATATCTTGTATAGTGGGCTAAGAGGCTCCATGGATTATCAAGTTGGGTTCTACCCATAGGATGCTCCATGGATGCTCCATGGGAGTTACAAACCCATGGGTCATGGAAATGAAGAGTCATGACACATTAGGGTTTACATGGTGTAACCCTAGATGTGTCAACACTATATAAGGATCCCATTCTCCACCAAAATTGGCTAGAAAAAAGAAACTAGAGGGCTTGGCCGATTTTGAGAAGTGTGTGTTATCTCAAGAGTCTTTCCAAGAGCATTTGGTGTTGTGTGAAGCATTTGAGGCATCACACTTGGGGTGCTAGGCTCACAAGGTTTCAAGGAACACAAGCAACAACAAGGTAAGTTATTCTATCTATGATTCAAGTTAAAATTGTTCCCCATGTATGCTAGATAGGAATATAACCTTGGAATTCAACTTTGCATGATAATTAGACAAACATAGATCCAAGGTTATTAGGGTTGCATGTACACTTAGGAAGTGTTAGAATGCTCAAAACCCATCAATAAGTACCTTAAATCCACTCATACAATTTAGATTTGGACCTAGCAAAATTCCCTGATTGATATAAGGCCTTTAAGCATCCTAGAACACCCTCACCATGAGTTTACGGCCGTAAACTCATGGGGAGTTGTCCCAGGTCCGTAAACTAAGTGTATAGAGTTTACCCTTGAAGAGTAAACTCCATTCCTAAGCCATTCGAGCCCTTAAAAGTTACCCGGTACACCCCAAACACTTAACCAACGTGTTTTTCGTTCCTTAGAGTGCGTATACTTGTTTAATTAGTATTAAATGTACTAATTGTAAGTGAACATATGTTATCGTATGTTAAATAGGTCACTAAGAGTGTCCAAGTCCTTACTTGATACCGAGCACCCAACCGGCACCTTCGTCGGATCCACTTACACCAGGTGAGTTCATACCCCTGAATGAACCTTTTATATGTTTTTACATGTTTTATAGGGGGGGGATACAAGTTAAACATGCCAGTTATCATATCAATCACATGTGATTGATAACCCGTGTGCACAAGGATTTACCACACTGTAAACTGTTTTACCGAGAATGACACTGTAAATGGTTTTCTAAAAACATAGTTATTTGTTCAGCTTTTACTTATGATGTTTAATAAAAGTTTCATTTTAAACTTGTTTATGAAAGGTTTTCAAAGGATTTTTAAAGATTTTTAAACTTATTTTACAAAGGAATACAAAGTCGTGATTTTCTTAATATATAAAGGTTTTTCTAAAGTTTTCGTCTCTACCTCTAGTTCAACACTTATATTAGAAACACACTACCCACTATTTGGGATGCATCTTCGGGACACGGCCTTCTCCGTCGTCTAGTTGGTAACCAGAGTCTCCTGTAGGGAGAGCGGACATTGTGTGTATAGATCTATACGGGATTGACACCCCCGCACCCTGACTGCTAGCTACAGTCCACGGCCTACCAAGCCAAGGGGTGACAAATGTCACAGTTTATAGATGCTTGCAGGGCGTCAGGTACTCTAGTGTCGGTTAGTATGGTTACGAGTATCCCAGGTTACATTATAATTCATGGCCTTAAGGTAACGATATTTCACACTGTATTTTACACTATACTTTACACTGTATGCTGAAAACCCACTCTCAGAGTCACACTGTTTTTAGACCTTGCTAGCTGTATCTTTCATTTGATACTGTCTGGGGTATGTATTCTTCGTTTTAGACGTTGCTAGCAGTATCTTTCATTTGATACTGTCTGGGGTCTGTATTCCTTGTTTTAGACCTTGCTAGTTGTATCTTTCATTTGATACTATCTGGGGTCTGTATTCCTTGTTTTAGACCTTGCTAGTTGTATCTTTCATTTGATACTGTCTGGGGTCTGTATTCCTTGTTTTAGACCTTGCTAGTTGTATCTTTCATTTGATACTGTTTGGGGTCTGTATTCCTTGTTTTAGACCTTACTAGTTGTGTCTTTCATTTGATACTGTCTGGGGTCTATAGTCTCTGTTTTTAGACCTTGCTAGCCGTACCTTTCATTTGGTACCGTCTGGGGTCTGTGACTCCCTTTGTTAGACTGAGCCAGGCGTGTCGTTTGTTCGATACTCTCCTGGAGTCTATGATTCCTCCTGCCTTAGTCAGCAATCTTCACTGCTGAGGCATATGTTATTTTCCATGATCTCTCCTACATTCTTTAATAATCCAATTCTGTATTTTGATAATGATAGCGATTAAGGGAAACTACTTTTTACCACATAACACCGTCCAGTCTTGGTAGAAGACTTCTTTTATTAAAGAAAATATAGGATTTTCTGGAAAAGACACTAATGTAATGGATACCCTAAAACTACCACTTTTATTTAAGTTATTTGAATAAAATGACACTAAATACTTATGAACTCACCGGCATTTGTAAAAATGCTGATACTCGCTTTTCAAATAACTTGTATTCTTAGGTCAGCATTAGACAGGTACATTCTCGGAGCTTCTGACGAAGACAGTTTAGTACTAAGCTGCACCTATATAATTACTTGTATTACTTTGATGTATTGATATGTAAACCATGTAAAACTATTACTATTAATGCAATGGTTGTTGTGCTTTGATTACTATAATGCATGTGTTGTGATACTTGACATGACGTCATCCAACCCAGAACGTTTCCGCCGTTCCGGTTTTGGGGTGTGACACCTACAGTGGTTACCGATACGTTCCTCCTCAATAACTCTTATGCATGCGTACTTTTCGATTGTGGGGCAGAAAGGAGTTTCGTGAGCCACCAATTCAAACATTTACTTAAGCAAAATCCCCAGTCATTAAAAGATTCATACGTCGTAGAAATGGCAAACAGAAAGGTTGAGCGGGCTAATGATATTTACATAGGGTGTACTCTCACTCTAGACAACCATTCGTTCAAAATCGATCTAATGCCAGTCACAATAAAAAGTTTCGACATCATCATTGGTATGGATTGGTTAAGTCCTAATCGTGCCGACATTTTATGTTACAAAAGGGTCGTCCGCCTCAATCTGCCAAATGACGAAACTCTTCTCGTCTACGGCGATAAACCTAATACAAACCTACAAATCATTTCTTTCGTCAAGGCTCAAAAGTATCTCCGAAAGGAATACCATGCCTTCTTAGCTCACGTCGTAGATAAGAATCAAGGGGTAAAGGATATCAAAGACATTCCGGAAGTGTTCAACTTCCCCGACGTGTTCCCAGAAGATCTGCTAGGTGTACCGCTCGCACGACAAGTTGAATTCCGAATCAACTTAGTTACCGGTGCTACCCCCATAGCCAAAGCACCATATCGCCTCGCACCGGCAGAAATGCAAGAGTTGTCTAGTCAATTGAGCGAGCTATTAAGCAAGGGATTCATCAGACCGAGCTTTTCACCCTGGGGAGCACCAGTTCTATTTGTGAAAAAGAAGGATAGATCCTTTCGCATGTGCATCGATTATAGGGAGTTAAACAAACTTACCATCAAGAATCGATATCCCCTACCCTGAATCGACGACCTTTTCGACCAACTCCAGGGAGCAATCTACTTTTCAAAAATCGACTTGAGGTCGGGTTACCATCAATTACGAGTTCAAGAAGAAGATATCCCCAAGACGGCATTCAGAACTCGTTATGGACACTACGAGTTTGTAGTGATGCCATTCGGATTAACAAACGCGCCTGCAGTGTTCATCGATCTGATGAACCGAGTGTGTCGACCCTTCCTACATAAATTCGTGATCATGTTCATCGATGATATCTTGGTCTATTCAAGGAGCAAAGAAGAGCACAGGCAACACCTGCGAGTAATACTGAAGACTCTAAGAGTTGAGAAGCTTTATGCTAAGTTTTGAAAATGCGAATTTTGGCTCCGAGAAGTGGGATTCCTTGGCCATGTAGTTAGAGAAAAAGGGATACATGTGGATCCCTCAAAGATCAAATCAATTGAAACCTGGCCAGCACCCACAACGCCGACAGAAATCCGACAATTCTTAGGACTCGCTGGGTACTACCGAAGATTCATCCAAAACTTCTCCAAGATCACAACACCACTCACCACCTTGAATCAAAAAGGTGTGATGTTTAAGTGGGGAGATAAACAAGAAGCCGCCTTCCAAACGTTAAAACAAGCCCTATGTAGCGTACCGGTCTTGTCTCTTCCAGAAGGAACAGATGACTTCGTGGTATATTGCGATGCTTCAACTCAAGGCCTCAGATGCGTGCTCATGCAGAGAGGGAAAATCATCGCCTACGCGTCAAGACAACTTAAGACACACGAAGTTAATTACACTACCCACGACCTTGAACTGGGAGCGGTAGTGTTTGCCTTAAAGATCTGGAGGCACTATCTCTACGGTACAAAGTGCACTATCTTCACCGATCACAAAAGTCTTCAGCATATTCTCAATCAAAAAGAGCTCAACATGCGACAAAGAAGATGGGTAGAGCTGTTGAACGACTACGAGTGCGAAATTCGCTATCATCTGCGCAAGGCCAATGTAGTGGCCGATGCTCTGAGTAGAAAGGAATATTCAGGCCGTCGAGTAAAATCCTTAACCATGACCATCCATTCCCACCTGGCCACACAAATCAAGGAAGCCCAACTAGAAGCCTTGAAACCTGAAAATGTGACAGGTGAGGCATTAAGAGGGATGGATAAAAACTTAGAAGTCAGGGATGATGGAGCACGTTATCTCATGAATCGGATCTGGACGCCAAATTTTGATGGGTTCTGAGACGTCGTCATGAATGAAGCACACAAGACTCGATATTCCATCCATCCAGGTTCGGACAAGATGTATCTAGACCTCAAAAAGTTATACTGGTGGTCGAACATGAAAGTTGAGATTGCGACTTATGTGGGCAAGTTTTTGACTTGCGCTAAGGTCAAGGTGGAATACCAGAAACCCTCAGGACTACTACAACAGCCTGATATACCGGAATGGAAGTGGGAACGGATAACCATGGACTTCATAACCAAGCTGCTTAAGACTTCAGGCGGGCTTGATACCATATGGGTAATCGTAGACAGATTGACCAAGTCTGCGCACTTCCTGCAGATAAAGGAAACCGACAAGATGGAGAAGCTAACCAGGACGTACATCAAGGAGATTGTGCGACTGCATGGTGTACCAATATCCATTATCTAAGACCGAGATAGTAGATTCACCTCGCGATTTTGGCAGTCCCTACAGAAATCTTTGGGAACTAGGCTAGACATGAGTACGACCTACCATCCATAAACCGACGGGCAAAGCGAGCGCACCATACAGACATTAGAAGACATGTTGAGAGCCTGTGTGATAGACTTTGGTAAGGCATGGGATACCCATTTACCACTGATTGAATTCTCCTACAATAACAGCTATCACACTAGCATTAAAGTCGCTCCATTCGAAGCTCTTTATGGACGCAATTGCCGATCACCCCTGTGTTGGGCAGAAGTAGGGGACACTCAACTAGCTAGGGGGCAAGTCCCTAATAGCACCCTTATTGGTCCTGAAATCATAAGGGAGACCACATAAAAGATTGTTCAAATTCGGGAAAGACTAAAGGCATCTCGTGATCGACAAAAGAGTTACGCAGACAAGCGACGCAAACCATTGGAATTCCAGGTCGGAGTGGGTACTACTGAAAGTTTCCCCTAGGAAAGGAATGATACGTTTCGGTAAACGTGGGAAACTAAACCCGAGGTACATCGGACCGTTTGAAATCCTTGCCAGGATTGGTCCTGTGGTGTACAAACTCCGATTACCACAAGAACTTAGTAACGTACACCCCAAATTTCACGTATCCAACTTAAAGAAGTGTATGTCTGACGAGACACTTGTAATACCTCTCGACGAGATCGAAGTTAACGAAAATCTCCACTCCGTGGAGGAACCAGTCGAGATCATGGATCGGGAGATCAAAAGAACAAAACAAAGTCGTATTCCCATTGTGAAGGTCCGATGGAACGCTAAATGAGGACCTGAGTTCACCTGGGAACGCGAAGACCAAATGAAACAAAAATACCCACATCTTTTCCCAAACTCTTGAAGTCCTAGCCAAAACATAAATTTCGGGACGAAATTCCCTCTAACGGGGGAATGATGTGACAATAGTCAATTTCAGGTCAAGTCAAAGTCGAACAAAGTTATCAAGTCAAACCGATCAACTCAATTAAACCTTGTATATTAGGGTTTGTGTTATGTAATTACTGTATAACTCACTATTTTAATGAGAAAACATCACTTGGAAATTTCATGTGTTTAATTTTTCCTTAGCCTTAGTGCTAAACAATGAACAAAAACGATAAAACAATGTTGCATACTCATCGGGAGTGTGTAAGATCCTAAAACCTGGCTTAATGGGGTTTACGGATCTTGCATTGTGGAGCCAAACACTCACAAATGTCACACATGAAACCTCTCTCAATCGTTTTCAATCTATCTCTCTTTATCTAGAATCTCTCCCAAATCTCTCTTTGTATGTGAAATCTCTCCCAAATCTCTCTCAAAAGTTCCTTAAACTTTTTGTAGTCTTTCAGGCCATCCCGACCCTTAACCAGGTCAAAAACTGCTTAAAACGGGGTAAAAACAGATAAAATAGACGTAAGGACCCGAAACCCCTCTTAAGGAGCCGAACCCTCTTAAGGACCCGAAACCCCTGTTAGGAACCGAACTTGCCAGAAGCGAACTTGTCAGAAGCGAAGGTGTCAGAAGCGAACCCTCCCCTTCGGACCGAACCTCGCATAAGGGACCGAACCCTCCCCTTCGGGCCGAAGCCACCTTCACTCCATTTCGCGTTCGGGCCTAGCATCAGGAGGACCGAACCTCGGCCTAGGACCGAGAGGCCTCGCATGAAGCTCTTTTTCACCCGGTTTTCGACTAGTTTTGCGTTTTGGGCCCGTTTTTAATTGTTTTAACGTGGGATTTTCACCCAAAACTTTATTTTAACATATAAGGCCCCATATTTATTAAATAATCACGTTTTTGGGGATAAATCTTATCCAAGAAGAGTGGGTGAAGTATAAGAGGTGGAGTGTTGACTTTTCTTTAGTTTATGACACAAGCAACCACCCACAACCACTCTATGACCAGTCACACCTCCACACCTTACCTAGGTCACTTCAATGTCCTTTCCACTCATTTACCAGCCCTCCCCACGTCCTTAAGGCTGGAATATCCTTCCTCTCTCCTAACTTCTCCCATTTTCTCTCATTCTTCCATCAAGATCAAACTTCATTTTCTCTCATTTTCTCTCTCAAAAATTCGAGATTCAAGGCCATTCTCCAAGCTTTTCTTCTACCTTTGGTAAGTATTAACATCCTCCATGAGATTATTACACTTCATTCTACTCCAATCATCGATTTCTTACACAAAACTCCATCACTTTAATGTTAGATTCTCAAAAATCTTCAAGGCATCTTCAAGTGTTCTTGAGTTGAACACTTCCATTCTTCAACAATCGTCTACTGAAATCACTCAAGGTGATTTCATACCCCTACATTTTCATGTTTTATCAAGTTTTTAGGGGGGAATACAAGTTAAAACACCAAGAACATAACTAAACTTTTCTAACAGCCTTCATCAGAAAAGTTGGACTCCATTCACGGACTGTTTTGGAAAACTTAAGCATTTTAGTTTTCAAAACTGTATTAGTTGCAATTAGTTCAAGTTCTTATCTTTAAAATGACTACTTGCACACCTCCATACGATTTTTCTACAATTTATGGTGATTTTTACAAAACTGCCTATCATTTCAAACATCAATCCGGACCAGTCTGTGATTATGGACTTGTTCACACAAGTTAGAGGTCATTAAAGATCATGAGAAAAATTATGGAGAAACTAGACTCATTTTACAAGCTTCTAAAATTTTTTGGATTCTGATTTGGACCTTTCATGATTTTTCTACAAATTTTATAAGAACAGGGATAGAAAATGTTATCAACAGAAAAATGCTATCAAATTCGTTTCTCCTTGTAACATGTTGAGCAAGGTGTATATCTTTATGTGGTTATATGTTATTGTAATATATGAAAATATTGTCTTAGTATGTAGACATACATTAGTTAACAAATGGATTTTCTCTAGACAAAGTATAGAAATAACAAGTTATAATCAAAGTACATCTATTACATACAAACATTTGAATAAGCTATGTTAAGTATAGTTTATGTACATTACCACATTTACCCTTGTTTTGATAAACTATAATAGGTATAGTTTATGATACATCACATAACACACTCGTACAAAAAGGGTACATTCATACAAAAAGGAACTTTCCATTACGTTACACGTGAATTCGTTAATGGCTTTTGTGAGACATTCGCTTCACTTTACCAAAAGTCTTGTATTGTAACCAGAGTCTCCTGGAGGGAGAGCGTGATAGTTGTGTATAGATCTATATTGGGATTGAAAAACCCACACCTGAGCTGCTTGCAACAGCTAGCCGGCAGGTCTGTGGTGACAAATGTCATAACAGTTCCGACGCCTGAAGAACGTCGTTTCAGGCCAACTAGGTCATAGTATGGTTATAATAGCTCACAATAAGTATTAACAAACATAGAATTTACAGGGAATTCATGTAGATCAAACGAGTTTACGTAGATTTAAACTTGCATTATTTCATCATCAGTATAACAAATTTCTTGTACACCTCGGTCTTTGGGTTTGAATACTACTTTTACATATTAAGGAAAATATTGGATTTTTCTGAAACAAATACTTCTTTTACTAGAAAAAGCTTTTCATAAACCGTCTACAATTGCTTATGAACTCACCAACCTTTGTGTTGACACTTTTTCAAACAACTTGTATTCTCAGGAAATCACTAAACAGGTAATCAAGTGCTTTTGAGGATGGGACGTTAAGGCATCAAACTTTTCACATTTTGTCAACATATTGTAATTGATTTTGAAACATGTAATTCATACAATGATGTAACTTTTTCAATTATATATATGTTGGTTGTGTTTGGTTAAATCACTATTGCAATTGTTGTTATGATGCTATACATGAAGTCCTCCACCCCCCGGACGTTTCCGCCATCCTTGGTTTGGGGGTGTGACACAGTATATTCATAGGGTGTACCCTAACTTTAGATAGCCATTCATTTTCGATCGATCTCATGTCGGTTTCAATTAAAAGTTTCGACGTCATCATCGGCATGGACTGGTTGAGTCTTCATCGTGCTGATATCATGTGTTACGAAAAGGTTGTCTGCCTTAATATGCCGTCTAGCAAAACCCTCGTATTTTATGGCGATAAACCCGACACAAACCTTCGTATCATCTCGAGCATTCAAGCTCAGAAATTCTTGCGAAAAGAATGTCGCGCATTCCTTGCTCATGTGGTCAATGTGAGCCAAGAAGCGAAAGACATCAAGAACATTCCAGTAGTACGCGACTTTCACGACATTTTTCCAGAAGAACGTCCAGGATTACCTCCGCAACGTCAAGTCGAGTTCCGAATCGACTTGGTTCTAGGGGCTACCCCAGTAGCCAAATCGCCCTATCGTCTAGCACCTGCAGAATGCAAGAATTGTCCGGTCAACTTAACGAACTGCTCAGCAAGTGCTTTATAAGACCAAGCTTCTCACCCTGGGGAGCTCTAGTCTTGTTCGTCAAGAAGAAAGACAAATCATTTCGTATGTGCATCGACTACAGGGAGCTCAACAAACTGACTGTCAAAAATCCTTATCCATTGCCTCGTATCGACGATTTATTTGACCAACTTCAAGGCGAGAACTTCTTTTCAAAAATCGACTTGAGATCCGGATATCACCAACTACAAGTTCTAAGGGAGGATGTCCTGAAGACAACCTTCCGAACTCGTTATGGGCACTACGAATTCGTAGTGATTCCGTTCGGATTAACAAACGTGCCCACTGTATTCATGGACTTAATGAATAGGGTTTGTCGTCCTTTGGATCAGTTCGTCATCGTCTTCATCGATGACATACTTATCTACTCTCGTAGTAAGGAGGAGCATAGTCAGCATCTACGACAAGTCTTAGAAACCCTGCACGCGGAGAAGCTTTATGCGAAGTTCTCGAAATGCGAATTTTGGATCCGAAGAGTCGAATTCTTAGGGCAAGTGGTTAGCGAAGAGGGAATACACTTGGACCCTTCCAAAATCAAAGCCATTGAGAACTGGTCAACACCGAGGACGCCTACAGAAATTCGTTAATTTCTAGGCCTCGCAGGCTACTATCGCAGGTTCATTTAGAACTTCTCCCGCATAGCGAAACCTCTTACAACACTTACCCAGAAGGGCGTATCCTTTGACTGGGAAGAAAAGCAGGAGAGAGCATTCTAAGCGCTCAAACGAGCCTTGTGTACCGCACCAATACTATCCCTCCCCGAAGGGATAGAAGACTTTGTTGTCGACTGCGATGCGTCAAACCAAGGTCTTGGATGTGTTCTGATGCAGCGAGGTAAGTCCATCGCCTATGCCTCGAGACGGCTGAAGACACATGAGTTCAACTGCACTACCTACGATCTTGAACTAGGAGCAATAGTATTCGATCTGAAGATCTAGAGACACTACCTGTATGGTACGAAAAGCACAATCTTTACTGACCACAAGAGCCTACAACATATATTCGACCAGAAGGAGCTCAACATGAGACAGCGACGGTGGGTCGAGCTACTCAGTGACTACGAATGCGAAATTCGTTATCATCCCGGCAAGGCCAATGTAGTAGCTGACGCCCTGAGTCGGAAAGAATATTCTGGTCGTAGAGTCAAGTCAATGACTATGACTATCCATTCACACTTATCCACACAAATACAGGCGGTTCAGCTCGACGCTTTGAAACCGAAAAATGTGACCAGTGAATCCCTGCGAGGGATGGATAAGAACTTGGAAGTCAAAGGTGGTGGAGCTTATTATCTCATGGATCGGATATGGACCGCGAAACTTGGTGGTTTCAGAGACTTGGTCATGAACGAGGTGCACAACACTCGTTATTCCGTCCACCCAGGTTCAGATAAGATGTATTTGGATCTTAAAAAGTTGTACTGGTGGCCTAATATGAAAGTAGAAATTGCTACCTTCGTAAGTAAATGTCTTACTTGCGAAAAGGTCAAGGTCGAATACCAGAAACCCTCAGGTCTTCTACATTAGCCTGAGATTCCGGAATGGAAGTGGGAGCGGATCACTATGGATTTCATAACCAAGTTGCCCAAGACAACGGGTGGACTTGATACCATATGGGTCATCGTCGATAGATTGACCAAGTCTGCACACTTCCTGCCAATCAAAGAAACATACAAGATGGAGAAGCTTACAAGAGCTTACATACGGGAGATTGTACAACTACACGGTGTTCCCATATCCATTATCTCGGACATGGATAGTAGATTCACTTTGAGGTTCTGTCAGTCGTTACAAAGTTCCTTAGGAACGAGGTTGGACATGAGTACAGCCTACCATCCACAGACCGACGGACAAAGTGAGAGAATTATCCAAACCTTGGAGGATATGTTGCGAGCATGTGTGATCGACTTTGGGAAAGCATGGGATACTCATTTACCCCTTGTCGAATTTTCCTACAACAACAGTTATCACATGAGCATAAAGGTTGCTCCATTCGAGGCCCTCTATGGTCGAAAGTGAAAATCCCCTCTGTGTTGGGATGATGTGGGTGATACCCAGTTAGCTAAAGGACAAGTTCCTGACAGCACTCTCATAGGTCCGGAGATCATACGGGAAACGAAAGAGAAGATTGTTCAGATTCGTGAACAATTGAAAGCCTCTAGAGACCGACAGAAAAGCTACGCTGACAAGCAAACGAAACCGTTGGAATTCCAGGTGGGCGACCACGTTCTACTGAAGGTCTCACCCTAGAAGGGCTTGATACGCTTCGGAAAGCGTGGAAAGCTAAATCCAAGATACATAGGGCCTTTCGAGATTCTCGCAAGAATCGGCCCTGTAGCTTACAAACTTAACTTACCGCGCGAACTCAGTAACGTACATTCTACCTTCCACGTCTTGAACTTGAAAAAGTGTCTGTCCGACGAGACTCTTATTATCCCACTCGACGAGATCGAGATCAACGAGAGCCTCAACTTCGTGGAAGAACCAGTAGAGATCATGGACCGGGAGGTCAAGCAAACAAAGCAAAGCCGTATCCCGATAGTGAAGGTTCGCTGAAACGCCAAGCGAGGACCGTAATTCACTTGGAAGCGCGAGGATCAGATGAAACTGAAATATCCTTGTCTTTTTTGCTTAGTTGTTTGTAACTACGTATTTGCTTAAACTCTAATTTCGGGAAGAAATTCCTTCTAACGGGGGGATGATGTGACAACCTGAAATTTATATTATGTACAACATTTCAATTCAATAGAAGTCAGAACAGTTTCTGCTAACTTTCAAGCTTTTTGGATTAAGTTTGAGTCCTTTTAAGTTAATACTTAGGGAGTTATCAGGAGAGAGGATGCCCTAGGGTTTATTGTGCAACAATAGAGTCCCGACACATCAAAAGTTTAGAGTTTACGGCCTAAACAAGGAGTTTACGGCCGTAAACCCTAAAGGAAAGAGGTATAAAAGTAACACTTAGTTATTTTTACCATTTTTCCAAACTTTCAAGAACAAATCCCAAACTCTCTCAAGTATCATCCAAAGTTTCTTCAAGATCTTCATCTAGTAAGTGTTTCTAGCCCTTCTAAGTTAGTATATCACTTAATCTAGTGATTTAACACACTTCTATCCATGAAATCTTTCCAAAAGGTTGATTCTTCAAGTTTCACCAAGAACACACACTAGTGTTCTTGGACTTTTGGACCTTTTTAAGCCTTTGAATTGTAAGTACTTCTATCCTAGAGTATGTTAAGGCTTGATACACTTGTTTACATCAAGAAAACACAAAGAAACACCAAGATCAAAGGTGTTTACGATCCAAGAACACTTTGGACCGTAAACCCTAAATAAGAGGCCAAAGTGGCCCTAGTCCCTTCCTATGCCTTGGTAACTATCATGGATCCCTTCATTGATATGTTAAGGACTTGAAAATATCAAAATACCATAATCCATAGGAGTTTACTACCGTAAACCCAAAGGGAAATGGTCTTAGGACCGTAAACTCCATTTAGGAGTGAAATGGTGCCCTAATCCCTTCCGTAGGCTTGTACTTCAAGTGGAAATGCTTCTAAGGACTTGTAGAGCTTCAAAGCAACACTTGGTCAAAGAGTAATGAGTTTATGACCATAAACTCATGAGTTTACGACCGTAAACCCAATGTGTGATGGTCACAAAACCGTAAACTCATTTTGGGGTTTCCTTTGAACCCTAAACTCAATAGCAATATCCTACAACACATAGATGCAATCGTAGGGACTTATAACACTTATATAAGGTGTTTAGCATGTCCTAGGTTGTCTTAACTTTGTTTATTAGTTGTTTAAAGATTAATGGGATACATATATGTGTCATTATATGTTAACTAGGATCCTTGTGTGTGCTCAAGTCTTCACTTGACACCTGGCAATCATGTTTCATCAGTTCATCCATACCACTCACTACAGTTGAGTTCATACCCCTTAAATTAACCTTTTAAATGTTTTAAATGCTTTTATGGGGGGATACAAGTTGAATAATTATTGTTATTATATCAATCGCATGTGATTAATAACTACCAAAAAAGTGGTTTTTCTTACTTTTCAAATTGTGTTATCAAACTGTTTTGCTCCAAACTATTTTACAAACTCTTTTACTTGTCCAATAATTTTACTTAAACTCTTTTTATACTTTTATATTGTCAAATGCTTGCCTATGTATGTATAGTTATATAAGTAATGTTTAAAGGACTTAGAACGGCTAGCTCACCTTATTTCCTTTTCCTCGTTGGGATGTGGCCTTAGGGTATCGGTTATCCGTCCGAGTGTCGTCTAAATATTAGTTATATATATCATGTATACCTACATAGACATAAAAGTTCCTAATTTCATTCAGTTCATTACCTTTGGGTAGCAAAGGCATACATACATGTTTATACATTCAAATCATATTACTAGTAAGCTACTATAGGGGTAGCTTAGGGAGTTACTAATGTTAGAACAATGAATCATACAGTGAGTCAGTTCATACATGAGTCAATACTTGCTAGATATGGAGAGAACACACAATACAGCTAGCACGAGCAGTACATTACAATACAGGCTAGATAGAGGGAGAACATACATTACAGCTAGCACATTCATTACACATGCAGTTTTGCAGTTATGAGAGCCACGTTCCGGGGCATGGCACTACCTGCCATGGCCGTTCATGTATCCCGAATCTCCTTAATTGGGGAGTGTATGAGTTTGCGTATATATATACTAGATTGACTATCCTACACCTCGTTGCTAGCTATAGTAAGACTTAATTGTCTATGGGTGCCAAATGTCATTTTTCTCCGACATTATACATTATCGCGTTCTATAGTCGGTAGCAGGATACACGCCGCTCATCATTATACCTTAAATTATGATTAGTTTAAGGTAGTTAGTACAACGGTAGTTACTTATTGCAATACTACAGTACTATATTATTTTCCCCTTTACATTCACTTCGTGAACATTCACATGATGTGAAGTAATGTAAAAAATATATTTTTGATAAATGATAGTCAAATTTGGGAAAATACACACTCTTACAAGAGACACACACACATACACTAGATGTCTTGGTAGAAGACTACATTAGTAGGAAACATAGGGTTTTCTAGGAGAGTCCAAAAACACCTTACAAAACATCTTACAAATACTTTCATACAAATACAGACACTAATATACTTATGATCTCACCAGCTTTAAAGCTGATACTCTCTTTCAAAATAACTTGTATTCTCAAGTCACCAGTAGACAGGTACCGGTGCCAGGTTTTGAGAAGATGGAGTTCGTTCAAGACTCATATTTTATTTTGATATGTATTTTTGTTGTCTATAAAATATGACAGAACACATTTGTATGAAATTATATTATTAATGCAAATGGATGATATTGTTGCTTGTTTACTACTTTGCATTGTTGTGATACTGAACATGAAGTCCTTCGCCCCAGAACGTTTCCGACGTTCATGGTTTTGGAGTGTGACACTCTAGAGGATATATTGTGGGCCTGTGTTTTAGATTTTGGAGGGTAGTTGGGATACTTACCTTCCGTTGGAGAAGTTCTCCTATAATAGTAGCTATCTTGCAAGTATCGACCGTCGTCCCTTTTAGATGCTATATGGGAGGAAGTGCAGGACCCCGATATGTTGGGGTGAGGTTGGTTAGAGGGTCTTGGGGAGTACTGAGGAGGTACT
Organism: Lactuca serriola; assembly: GCF_051521515.1. NCBI lineage: Eukaryota > Viridiplantae > Streptophyta > Magnoliopsida > Asterales > Asteraceae > Lactuca > Lactuca serriola. The sequence continues at coordinate 138,220,209 of NC_136416.1, forward strand.
TAAGAAAACAGAGAGGATCCGGAAGGTTTAGAGCAGGCTTCAAACTGCTCAGAATCTGCAGAAAAGTTATGCCGACAAGCGTCGATCAGACCTGGAGTTCCAGGTCGGGGATATGGTGCTCCTGAAAGTGTCGCCTTGGAAGGGCTTCATTCGATTCAGGAAGTGGGGCAAGCTGGGCCCCAGGTATATTGGACCCTTCAGGGTTTTAGCCTGGGTGGGCAACGTGGCATATAGGCTAGATCTGTCAGCCGAACTCAGTCAGATACATAGCACTTTTCACGTCTCCTAGTTGCGGAAGTGTTTGGTGGACAATTCGGCAGTAGTGCTATTAGAGGATATTCAGGTGGATGACAGCCTGAATTACATCAAGCGGCCAGTGGCAATCCTTGACAGGAAATCGAAGGATCTATGGAACAAGAGAGTGGAGCAGGTTAAGGTGCAGTGGCGGCACCGCAAGGGCTCGGAATGGACCTGGGAGCCGGAGGACGATATGAGGGACCATTACCCTGAGCTTTTTCAGCACCGAGCAGCAGACTTCGAGGATGAAGTCTAAGATAAGTGGGGGAGATTTGTAACATCCGATTCCTGGTATGCCTTTAATTCAAGTATTTATTATGTTTTTCTCTGGGACTCGACGAGTTGGAGGCCCAACTCGTCGAGTAGAGTTGTGATCCGCGGGACGTTTAAGTAGTCTACTCGACGAGTCGGTAGACCGACTCAATGAGTAGACGTTTTTTGAGTGAAACCCTAAATTGAGGGTTTACACCCTTTTTAAACACAGTATAACCCCTCAACTTAGCCCCCATCGTCCAGAGAAAACCCTAACTCGAAACCCTAGCCTTGTTTGAGTGTTCTAATGTCATTTTGTACATTTTGGTGGTTTGTGAAGCTTGAAAAGAGGAAAGGAGCTTGGGAGTTCAAGTGGGAGCTTGGAGATCTAGGGATTGTGTTCAATTTCCAGCTCATGTAAGGTAAAAAAAGCTCCTATCTTGATCTTCCATGTAAGTAATCATCTTTAGGGCTTGGATCTTGGTATATTTAGGGCTTTCTAAGCCATTTTCGGGTTGTGAAGTGTAATACGAAGTTATGACTTCGGATTTGTGGCCAATGGGGGTCTTTATGGTATAAAGATGCCAACTTTGTTGCCATAAACACCCCATTCATCTTGTAGACCATCTTTTATGGCTTGTTGAGCCAAAGCACCCATGCATGTGCACCAAGCTTGAGACCTTACGTGTAAAATGGACATTAAGAGGCCAGATCTACAGTTTTGATGTGTTAAAACCCATTTAAATCGACTGTATAGTAATGGTCAAGGATGGACTCGGCAAGTCGTGGTATAATGACCACCAAATCCCTTTTGTCGAAGGACCAGATGATAGTGTGGAAGGTTCCCCAGGTTTTTAGGCTCTTAAGGGACCTGGGAATCATGGGACTCGACGAGTGCTAAAACACACTCGGCAATTCCAAGGCAATATCCCAGTCTTTGAAGATTGACTCGATGAGTCATAGACTGGACACATTCATATGCTGAAGATGGACTTGACGAGTTCAAGGAAGAACTCGCCGATTCGGTTGAAGATTGACTGAAGTGTTGTTGAAGGTGAACTCGTCGAGCTCTTGCTAGACTCGACGAGTGGGGACGGGTTTGTAGTATTATGTGGAAGAAGGGACTCGGCGAGTTGGCGGACCAACTCGACGGGTCTGGTCAACCAAAGAGTTGACTTGACCAGGGTTTGACTTTGACTTTGACTTGGATTCAAGTTGACCCTTGAGGGGTTTGTCGGTACAAATTGATAACTTAGAAGGGTTCTCGTGTAGGGATTGAGGAGTCGAGGAGAGCCACCTTTCACACCGAGGACAGTGCAGATGCTACACGACATCGAGGTGAGTTACCTTCCAGTAGGGGTGGATCTAACGCCATAATGTCGGCCCACCAACAAGAGTAATTGGTAGATAATTGTCTTTGTGATAATCATCTTGGTATGCTTATGTGATATTCTTATGAGATATGCTTATGTGATTTGCTTATAAGATATGCTTATGAGATATGTTATGTGAGTTAGTAGTAGTAGCAAGGAATAGCTTTTCCCTGACTTGGTCGTTAGGACCGAAGGGTAGGTCAGTACCCCAGATATGCCTGACCATATGATTATATTTTGTTATTGTATGATAGAGGTAGGTGTGAAATAGTCCCCGATGCCGGTTGAGATAGACCAGAGGGTAGTCAGCACCCCAGAACGGCCTGACATGGGTAAGTCAGCACCCCAAAATGGCTTGACATGGGTAGGTCGGGCACTCCAGAATTGTCCGGTAGTATGTATGCTATATGATTGTATGGTATGTGTTATGATGGGGGACTCACTAAGCTTTATTCTTACAGTTTCAGTTTTGGTTTCAGGTACCTCTTCATCCAAGGGGAAATTGTCGGAGGCGTAGCAGCGCTTCACACACACATTTGATTTCCACATTGAGTTTTCTAGGATCGTACTCTGATTTATACTATTGTTCGATGTTGTGATTTTTAGACATATTCATGATGGTTTATGGGTTGATATGATAATGACAATGTTTTAGTAAATGAATATATAATTTAATAAATTACAAACGAAATTTTCGGACTCGAAAATTGGGATGTTACAATGCACAATCGGGTCAAGTACTTACCAAATATAGTTACGGGCTTAGAAACTAATCCAACAGTCTCCCACTTGGATAAGTCTAGTAACTACAAATGTAAATACAATCCGATTAGCAATCGTAGCTCTCAAAGACGCTGTCAAACTCTGATCTTATCAATAACATATCCTTTAGATATGGGATCGTATAATCCTTTGTTCTAGATATCATGCGGACAATTACATGGAACATAGTAATACTTATTGTCTAGCAGTTTGTTTCTCGATCTCAGATTAATTTGACATAGAACTTAATTGAACACATCAATTTAGTCCTGACCGGGCCCGGCACATAAGTCAAACTAAATCATCGAGGGGCCCTGATATCACTTTTACCTTTTTAGGATAAAACGAATAGATAAAGTTTGACTTATATGCATTTACTATCCACTAATTAAGTCATACACAACAATGTGTTTTATAACATCAAGTTACTGATGCGTTTACGCATTATCAATGCACACCCAATTAGCAAACAATAAACCATATATCTAGGTTTTAATACCATATGATATTATCATCTTACGATCACTCGTGATAAATTACATGAAGTGATTGTTGGATAAGGTGTCTAAGTCCATAACTTATTTGGTATATACTTGACCCGACCCGGCATGGTCCATTTGGGTTGTACTTCACCCAAACGATTTATGGATAATTTTATGAGAATTGTATACTTATGATTTATTAATATATTATAAGTTATAATATATTAATATAAAGTCATGTTATTTAATTAGTTTTAATCTTGAATTAATTATGAATTGATTTAGTGATTAAAAGGAAGACTAATTAAATCATGGGCTATTATATTTATATGGTGTGGGCTAATGCTCATTTGTTAATGGGCTAAGCTTATATGGAAGTCCATGGATAATCCATGGAGCTTTTAACCCATGGATCCTTGGAAGAGGAAAATACATGGGTTATTAGGGTTTCACCCTAACCATGCACACTATATAAACAAGCTTATGTCGCATGAAAAAGGCACTAGTGTGTGTGTGTAATAGTGGTGGCCGATTTCTAAGTGTTAGTATACTCTCTCATACATTTTCCAAGTTTGTGATGATTTGTGATTTCCATTTGAGGCATTCACATTATTGGTGATTGGCTCTCAAACTCCAAGGAATCAACAATCAACAAAAGGTATGTAACTCATCTAGTCTTTTTATGTTTAAAAGTACCCCATGCCATGCTAGATAGGTTATAAACCTTGGAAAATAATATTTTGCATGTACCTTAGACAAACATAGATCCAAGGTTTATTAAGGTTGCATGTACACTTAGGAAGTATTAGAATGCTCAAAACCCAACAGTGGTATCAGAGCCTAGGCTTGTTTGTTTGATACTTGATGCAAAATAATGAAAAAAATCGATTTTCTTGCTATCTGCACAGGGGACTCGCCGAGTCCATAGGGGGACTCGACGAGTCCAAGCCTATCTTCAACCAACACGGCGAGTCTGTTCGTGCACTCGGCTAGTTGGTCATGCAGAATGTAGTTTTTTCGATTTAGCTACTGGAAATGGACTAAAAACAGTACCCTAAACTGTTTTGGTGTTTTAAAACTTGTTTTAGTTGGTGTAATGGTTGTTCTAATCCATTTACAATGGCTTATATCAAAATTCCATGATTTTATGTGTTCATATATCTATTGAAATTTTGATGATCATGTTCATGTTCTTATGAATTTAGAAGATGATAGGAATTATTTGCTAAATTGTTTAGAATTAATTCTTGATCATTTATGTGTTTTAATGGAGTCCATAATTTGTCCTCAAGTTATAGATATCCAAAGGTCACTTCTTTTAAACACACATTAAAAACACATAAGTTACATAAAAACGAAGAGTCTTCATTTTTATGAACCTTTAATTCATAAGTTATGAAACGAATAGTTTTGAAGAGTTTCAAAACCTGCCCTCAAGTTTTGGAATTTGTAAAGTTTCACGCACTTTAATAAACTTTAATTCCAAACCTTAGAGTTTTAATAGTTAAAATTCAACACTTATACTATTTATAACATTAATGTTTAATTATTATATATATGTATAAGAATAAGTCGTTTTACCGTTAGTAGGCCTCATTCACGAAGCCGGTCTATAAGGGGGTATAAGGTTGTTGCCTATAAAATGGCAGCTTAATGGGTGTCCACTCTCACCCACCGCTTCCTTGATCGGTGGAGGGTCGTTAGCCGAACGGGTAGGACAATGACTTTAAATTCTCATTAAAAGTATAATGATTATTATAAAGTAACTAAATATTTTAATTCCCAATCTTAGTTACTTTAGGAAAAATGTGAACATGGTGCTAGTCCATGGAATTCACACTTTGTACCTTACCAAGTCGTTGGTGGAGCGTGTGTGGTTAACCGGCACACTAACTTGGACTAGTAAGGATCACAAAGGGTGAATTAATGTTTGTCATAGATCAATGGAGCGTGTATGGTTAACCGGCACATTGATTAGGTGATAATATTAAGGGTACCAAGTGAATTAGTATGGTTATTCACACCTTGTTTTGTGATCCTCGGCATCCCAGTCACAAAACTTGAAGGGCACAATCGAGATTGAAACATGCCATTGAAGAGTTCAATGAATCTCAAAAGAATCTAGGAATTTCAAATCCAATTAAAACCTAATAATTCATTTCATTTTTCATGGTGGAAATTGGTGAATCGTCATTCACCTACCTTTCAAATATGTTATTACTTAGATTACGGCATCCCTCTTCTAAGTATAATATATTGTGATTGGATCCTAGCTTTAATATTACATTTGGGTGTCTTATTAAGGACTCTATATATCTAATCTAAACTTGCTTTCTTCTTTCAGATGTCTTCCAACACTAATGCTTCGGGCTCTAACCCAATTGGCTCTTTCTCTCTCATGAATCTTTGTGGGAGAGTCATCTTTGATGGTTCCAACTTCATGGACTGGATTAGGAACATCAGGATGGTTACTCGTTATGAAGACAAGGAATATGTCCTCGATAAGGAGTTAAAGGAGCTTGATGAGTCCACTGGTACTCCTGAGGAGATCGCTGAATTCAGGACACATGAGAGAGATGCTACTAAGGTGGCATGCATCATGATGGCCACGATGACAGCCGAGCTCCAAAAGTCCTATGAGGACTTCTACCCTTTTGAGATGCACCAAGATCTGATGGAAAGGTACCATCAGAGTGCTCGTCAGGAGTGGTATGAAATAATCTCCTCCATGATAACAACCCGCATGAAGGATGGTGAATCCATCATGGGCCACATGCAAAAGATGCAAACGTATGTGGACTGTTTGCTCAAGCTGAATGTGAACTTCCCTGAGGAGTTGGCAATTGACATCATTTTGCACTCCTTACCTTCTTGTTATGACCAATTTCGTATGACATATCATATGAACAAGGAGGAAGTTACTCTTAGCAAACTTCAAGGACTCTTGAAGACCGCTAAAACCGGTCTTAAGGGCAAGTCGGTTGTTACCTCTACTACTCCTACTCCAACATCTACCCCTGTTTTGGCTATCGGGCAAGGCAAAAGGAAAAAGAGGAAGTCCCCTTTGAAGGGCACCAAGGGAAAGTCTCTTGAAGGCTCCTCATCAAGGACCAAGAGCGGTTCTGCCACTCCTTCTGCCATTCCCAAGGATGTTGATTGCTACTATTGCCAGGACAAGGGGCACTAGAAGCGAAACTGCCCCAAGTACTTGCAGGATCTAAAGGATGGGAAAGCGAAACCCACCCATGCAGGTATTTACACTATACTGTCTAATAACTCACCGTATTCTGACTCTTGGGTGCTTGATACAGGATGTGGTATTCACATATGTTCAAATTTGTAGGGCCTAAGAAGAAGTGAGGATGTGGAGCATGGAAAGATAAACTTGATCATGAGGAATAGGAAGGCTTCACCTGTTTCCAAGATTGGAGTTTATACTTTGTTGCTGAATAATGGGTTAAAATTAGATTTGAATAAATGTGTGTACTCGTCTGAAATGGCGAGAAATATTACTTCCTTTCATGGTTTGTACAAACAAGGTTTTACCTTTTCATTTGATAATAAATGTGGTGGTATTAATGCTTTCTTTAATAATGTGTTTTATTTTAAAGCATTACCTTGTGATGGTGTGTATGAAAATGTGTCAGTTGTAGACAACTTAGGAAATAATGTATTGTATATTGATTCTTCTACTAGCCTAGATAAAGCATCATTGTGGCATTGTTGTCTTGGACATGTAAACAAGAAACGCATAGGCCAACTCCAAAAGAATGGAGTCTTGGAATCATTCGACCTTAAAACGGATGATAGTTGTGAATCTTGTCTACTTGGAAAGATGACAAAATCCCCCTTCACTGGTACTTGTGAAAGGGGTGAGGGTTTGTTGGACCTAATACATACTGATGTATGTGGACCATTCAAGACCACCACAAGGGATGCTAATCGGTATTATGTGACTTTCATTGATGATTTTAGTAGATATGGTTATGTCTACTTGATCAAACATAAGTCAGAAACCTTTGAAAGGTTTAAGGAATTCAAGCGGGAAGTAGAAAATCAATTAGGCAGGAACATTAAGATGCTTCGATCCGATCGAGGTGGTGAGTATCTTAGTACCGAGTTCCTTGACTATCTTAAGGAGTGTGGGATTGTCTCACAATTGACTCCTCCCAGGAAACCACAGCTAAATGGTGTAGCTGAGAGGCGTAATCAAACTTTGTTAGACATGGTTCGCTCTATGATGAGTTCAGCTTCGCTACCAATCTCTTTTTGGGGATTGCCTTAGAGAATATCGCCCATATCCTTAATCTAGTCCCTACAAAGAAGGTTACCAAAACACCTCATGAGATTTGGACTGGGAAGGTTTCCAACTTGGACCACATCAAAATTTGGGGTTGCGAGGCTTTCGTGAGGCGTGAGACTCATGATAAGCTCGACCCCCGAAGTGAAAGGTGTATTTTCACCGGCTACCCACAGAAATCCTTTGGTTACCTCTTCTACAGACCCAGTGAGAATGTGGTTTTTGTAGCAAGAAGAGGGGTCTTTTGTGAGAGACAGTTCATGAGCCAAGGAGACAGTGGGAGGCAAATTGACCTTGAAGAAATTCAAGAATCAATTGGTGAAGGAACCTCAGACACTAGCAATCAACCTATGGAGGAAACTCCTGTTGAGGTAGCTGACGAGTCTGTACCTCCGAGGCGTTCCACACGGGTTAGGAACACACCTGAGTTTTATTATGTTTTGATATTACTACAGAAGGTGATACATTTATCAGCGATAGTACACTGGTAAATTTGGATGAACCTAACAGTGTTAAGGAAGCCATGGAAGGCCCGGAGTCTGCCAAATGGAAGGAGGCTATGGACAGCGAGATACAGTCCATGTGTGACAATCAAGTTTGGAACTTGGTTGACAATGTACCAGGCCGTAAAACAGTCGGGTGCAAATGGATCTTCAAGAAGAAGACCGACATGGAAGGAAAGGTGCACACTTATAAGGCTCGACTGTTTGCGAAGGGTTTTACTCAGACTCGGGGTATTGATTATGATGAAACCTTCTCACCAGTAGCAAAGATTAAATCTATTAGGGTTATGCTAGCCATTACTGCATTTCATGATTATGAAATATGGCAAATGGATGTCAAAACCGCCTTTCTTAATGGAAAGTTGGCTGAGGATGTGTACTTGAATTAGCCAGAGGGTTTTGTCAGTGCATAATACCCTAATAGAGTGTGCAAGCTTGAGAAATCCATTTATGGATTAAAACAAGCATCTCGTAGCTGGAATCTTTGTTTCAATGAGAAGGTCAAAGAGTTTGGCTTCTTGAGAAGTGAAGATGAGTCTTGCGTGTATGTAAGAGCTAGTGGGAGTATAGTTAGCTTCTTGGTACTGTATGTAGATGACATACTACTTATAGGAAAGGACATCCCAATCTTGCAGGAGGTTAAGTCCTGGCTTGGGAAGTGCTTTGCTATGAAGGACCTACGGGAAGCTGCCTATATCCTAGGGATAAGGATATTAAGAGAAAGGAGTAAAAGACTAATTGGACTTAGTCAGAGTACCTACTTGGATAAGGTGTTGAAAAGATTCAACATGCAGAATTCCAAGAAAGGAGATTTACCGATCCAAAGCAATGTCAAACTGAGTAAGACTCAGAGTCCGAGTACAGAGGCCGAGATAGCAGAGATGATTCGATTACCATATGCTTCCGTTGTGGGCTCGATCATGTATGCTATGACTTGTACCCGCCCTGATGTGGCCTTTGCTTTGAGCATGGTCAGCAGATATCAGGGGAACCCTCGCAAGGCTCATTGGACCGCGTTAAAGAACATTCTCAAGTACCTGCGGAGGACTAAGGATTGGATCCTTACCCTTGGTGGGAGTGATGACTTGGGAGTGTTAGGCTATAGTGATGCTAGTTTTCAAACTGATAGGGATAACTTCCGCTCTCAGTCAGGCTGGGTCTTTACCCTAAATGGAGGGGCATTCTCTTGGAAGAGTTCCAAGCAGGAGACGGTGGCTGGTTCGACTTGTGAATCAGAGTATATAGCAGCGAGTGAAGCAGCAAAGGAGGCGATATGGCTGAAGAACTTCATCGAAGACCTTGGAGTTATACCAGCTATTAAGAAGCCTATGGAGATTTTCTGTGACAGCAATAGTGCGGTTGCCTTAGCCAAGGAACCAAAAGATCATGGCAGATCCCGACACATTGACAGAAAATATCACTTCATAAGACACAAGATAGAAGAAGGACTCCTCGTGGAAAAGAGGGTATCGTCATATGAGAACCCTACAGATCCCCTTACGAAGGGACTGGCGAGGGTTAAGCATTTGCAGCATGCGAGGCGCATTGGGCTGAGGGACGATATTAGTTTTACAAATTAGATAGCCTTTTCTGAAACTTGTAAAATGTAATCGACGTTTGATGATGAATATAATTTGTGATTTATTTATGAGTAAAGTGTCGCTATCATTGTCGATTATTTACTATTGTTTCAGTTTTGCATGTTTTGACTTCCAGAATAATTAATTTATTCAAACCTCCACAATCGGTCATACGTCGGAAGTAGGTATGAATCAAGATTGTCATGAATTGGGTTTGTAGATGGCTAAAGGTGTTTAGACATAGCAATGGTTGCTACAACGTTCATGAGTGCTCATAAGTTATAAGTATTGGAATAAACCCACGCTCACTTGTATCACTTCATGGAATTTATCTCGAGTGATCGTGAGACAATAATATCATATGAGTCTTCAAACCTAGAGATATGATTTGCTACCTATGAGTTGGTTGTGCATTGATTGCACGTAAACGCATCAGTAACTTGATGTTATAAAACGTGCCTTTGTGTACTATTCAACAAGTAGTAGAACAAGCATATGAGTCGAAGTTTATCTATTCCTTCTAGAAATAGAAGCGATATCTGGGCCCCTCGATGATTTTGTATTGACCCATGTACCGAGCCCGATCAGAACTAAATTGATGTGTTCAGTTAAGTTCTTTGTCAAACAAATCGGAAATCGAGAAACAACTGCCAGGACAATAAGTAAGACATCGTTCCATGTATTTTTCCGGCTGATATCATGAGAATAGAGGACTATATGATCACTTGTCTAAAATGGCGCTTCATAGTTCAACAGAGTTTTCGAGAGCTACGATTTCTGGTTGGTTCCTGAAGTATTATAGGCAAATACAGTTATTAGACTTATCCAAGTGGGAGTCTGTTGGATAAGGTGTCTAAGTCCATAACTTATTTGGTGTATACTTGACCCGACCCGGCATGGTCCATTTGGGTTGCACTTCACCCAAACGATTTATGGATAATTTTATGAGAATTGTATACTTACGATTTATTAATATATTATAAGTTATAATATATTAATATAAATTCATGTTATTTAATTAGTTTTAATCTTGAATTAATTATGAATTGATTTAGTGGTTAAAAGGAAGACTAATTAAATCATGGGCTATTATATCTATATGATGTTGGCTAATGCTCATTTGTTAATGGGATAAGCTTATATGGAAGTCCATGGAGCTTTTAACCCATGGATCCTTGGAAGAGGAAAAGACATGTGTTATTAGGGTTTCACCCTAACCATGCACACTATATAAACAAGCTTATGTTGCATGAAAAAGGCACTAGTGCGTGTGTGTAATACTGGTGGCCGATTTCTATGTGTTAGTATACTCTCTCATACGTTTTCCAAGTTTGTGGTGATTTGTGATTTCCATTTGAGGCATTCACATTATTGGTGCTTGGCTCTCAAACTCCAAGGAATCAACAATCAACAAAAGGTATGTAACTCATCTAGTCTTTTTATGTTTAAAAGTACCCCATGCCATACTAGATAGGTTATAAACCTTGGAAAATAATATTTTGCATATACCTTAGACAAACATAGATCCAAGGTTTATTAGGGTTGCATGTACACTTAGGAAGTGTTAGAATGCTCAAAACCCAACAGTGATTCCAGCAAGCGTGGGTTTATTCCAATGCTCAAATCAAGTTCATAAGCACTCATGAACGTTGTAGAAAACTTTTGCTATGTCTAATACACTTTAGACAATCTACACACCAATTCATGACAGTCTTCATTCATACCTACTTCCAACATATGAACGACTGTGGATCGTTCAAATAATTCTTATTATTTAGGAAGTCAAAACATGCAAAATGAAACAATAGGTAAACAGTTAACATAAGACACTAACATTACTAATAAATAATACTCTTTTATTTAATCATCAAATGTTAATTACAATTTATCTATTACATGTTTCTAAACTATCTAATCTAAACTAATATCGTCCTTTAGCCTGATGCTCCTAGCATGATGTAAGTGCTTAACCCTGCTCAGTCACTTCGTAAGCAGATCTGCTAGGTTATCTCTGACGATACCCTCTTCACTACGAGGAGTCATTCTTCCACCTGATGTCGAATAAAGTGATATTTTTTGTCGATATGTCAAGATCTGCCATGATCCCTGGGTTCCTTTGTCAAGCCAACCACTCCTTCGTTATCACTGAAAATTTCCATAGGCTCCTGTATGGCCGACGCAACTCCAAGGTCTCCAATGAAGTTCTTCAACCATATTTCCTCCTTTGATGCTTCGCTCGCTGTAATGTACTCTGATTCACACGTTGAATAAGCTACGGTCTCCTGCTTGGAACTTTTCCAAGTCACTGCTCCTCCATTAAGGGTAAAGACCCAGCCCGACTGTGAACGATAGTTGTCCCTGTCGGTCTGAAAATTAGTGTAACTATACCCTCGCACCCTTAAGTCATCATTCCCACCGAGGACTAGAAACCATTCCTTGGTCCTCCGAAGGTACTTAAGAATATTCTTGACCGCGGTCCAATGTGCTTTGCCAGGGTTCCCTTAATATCTGCTGACCATGCTCAAAGCTAAGGCCACATCAGGGCGAGTACAAGTCATAGCATACATAATCAAGCAAATTGTGGAAGCGTATGGTACTCGGCTCATTTATGCTATCTCGACTTCGGTACTCGGACTTTGAGTCTTACTCAATTTGGCATTACTTTGGATTGGTAACTCTCCCTTCTTTGAATTCTCCATACTAAAACGTTTTAGTACCTTATCCAAGTAAGTATTTTGATTAAGTCCTATTAGTCTCTTACTTTTGTTTCTCACTATCCTTATTCCTAGAATATAAACAGCCTCTCCGAGGTCCTTCATAGCGAAGCACTTTCCGAGCTAGGACTTAACTTCCTGCAGCGTCGGGATGTCGTTTCCTATGAGTAGTATGTCATCGACATACAATACGAGGAAGCTTACTATATTCCCACTGGCTTTGACATATACACATGATTCATCCTCACTTCATATAAAACCAAACTCTTTGACTTTATCATCAAAACAAAGATTCCATCTACAAGACGCTTGTTTTAAGTCCACAAATGGACTTCTCAAGCTTTCACACTCTATGGGATGCTTCGCATTGATAAAACCCTTTGGTTGAGCCATGTAAACATCCTCAGCCAACTTTCCATTAAGGAAAGCAGTTTTGACATTCATCTGCCATATTTCATAGTCATGGAATGCAGCAATGGCCATCATTACCCTAATAGACTTTATCTTTGCAACTGGTGAGAAGGTTTCATCATAGTCAACTCCGGGAGTTTGAGTGAAACCCTCCGTGACCAATCACGCCTTATAGGTGTGCACATTACTATCCATGTTGGTCTTCTTACGACCTGGTACATTGTCAACCAAATTCCAAACTTGGTTGTCATACATAGACTGAATCTCACTGTCCATCGCCTCTTTCCGTTTGGCAGACTCCGGGCCTGCCATGGCTTCCTTATAGCTGTTAGGTTCGTCCAAATTCACTAGTGTAATATCATTAATGAACGTATGCCCTTCTGTAGTAATATGAAAACCATAAAACTGTGGTTGAACCCTAACTCTTTCGGAACGTCTAAGAGGTAAGGACTCGTCAATTGTTCAACCGGAGTTGTCTCCTCGGGTTGAGCGCCAGCGTTAGAGGTTCCTTCATTGCTTGACTCTTGAATCTCTTCAAGATCGATTTTCCTCCCACTGTCCCTTGGCTTATGAGTTCTCTCTCGGAAAACTCCTCTCCTCGTTATGAAGACAACGTTGTCACTCGGTCTATAGAAGAGATATACAAAGGACTTCTGCGGGTAGCCGATGAAAATACACCGCTCACTATGAGGCTCGAGCTTGTCATGAGTCTCTCGTCTTATGAAAGCCTCGCAACCCCAAACCTTGATATGTGACAACGAGGGACCTTTCCCTGTCCATATATCGTGAGGTGTTTTGGAAACCTTCTTCGTAGGGACTAAGTTAAGGATATGGGCAACAGTCTCTAAGGCATACCCCAGAATGAGATAGGTAGTGAAGTACGACTCATCATGGAACGAACCATGTCTAGAAAGGTTCGATTACGCCTCTCAGCCACACCATTCCGCATTCCTTGAGGTAGTCGTGGAATTCAAGACTTACGTACTCTCCACCTCGATCGGATCGAAGCATCTTGATTTTCCTGCCCAACTGATTCTCCACTTCTTGTTTAAACTCTTTGAACTTTTCAAAGGTTTCTAACTTGTGCCAGATTAAGTAGATATACCCATATCTGCTATAATCATCGGTAAAAGTCACATAAAAGCGGCTCGCATCCCTTGTGGTGGATCTAAAGGGACTAAATACATCGTTGTGTATGAGATCCAACAAACCCTCACCACTTTCACACGTGCTAGTGAACAAGACCGGCACACGTCATCGTCCCTAAGGTCGAATGACTCCAACACTCCATCCTTTTGGAGTTGGGCTATGCGTTTCTTGTTGACATGTCCAAGACAACAATGCCACATATATGCTTTATCCAAACTACTGGAAGAATCAATACACAACACATCATTTCCTAAATTATCTATAACCAGCACAGTTTCATATATTCCATTACAAGGCAATGCTTCAAAATATAAAACACCATTAAGATAAGCATAAATAGAACCCTTTTCATTATCAAATGAGTATCTAAATCCTTGTCTATACAAACCATGAAAAGAAATGATGTTTCTTGCCATATCTGGCGAATAACAACAATTATTTAAATCTAAACCTAATCCATTACTAAGCAGTAAGGAATAAACTCCAATCTTGGTGACATGCGACGATCTTCTATTTCCCATGATTAGATTTATCTTTCCATGCTCCACATCAGAACATATGTGAAAACCACATCCTATATCGAGAACCCTAGAAATAGCATGCGATGAATCGTTAGATTTAATAGTGTAACTACCTGCGAATGATGGCTTGATCTTCCCATCCTTGATAGCTTGTAGATATTCTGGGCAGCTTCTTGTCCAATGCCCTATCTTGTGGCACTGGTGGCACTCTGCCTCCTTGGGGTTTGAGTTGGGCTTAGCAGAACCAACTTTGGTTCCACTAGAAGAGGTGCCATCTTGCGACTTTCCTTTGTGGTGGCTCTTTGAGGGAGCCTTCCTCTTCTTACCCTTCCCTTACCCAATTACCAAGACAGGGGCAGCAGCAGGAGTTGGAGTTAATGCAACAGACTTATCTTTGAGATTGCTCTCAACAGTCCTTATCAAGCCTTGAAGCTTGCTCAAAGTGACCTCTTCCTTATTCATGTGGTAGGTTATGCGGAACTGGTTGTAGCAGGGAGGCAAGGAGTGAAGGACGATGTCAATTTCCAGCTCTTCATCAAAGTTAACATTCAACTTTAGCAAATGATCAACATATCTCTGCATCTTTTGCAGATGGGCGGTAAAGGGACTCTCCATTACCCATTCTAGTAGTGATCATCGAAGTGATGATCTCATACCTTCTTGCCTTGCGCTTTGTTGGTACCGGTCCAACAAGTCTTGATGCATTTCATAAGGATACATGTCCTCATAATACTTATGGAGTTCTGCAGTCATGCTCACCAGCATGATGTAATGGACTTTCATAGCATCACGCTCATGGGCCTTAAAGGCCGTGATCTCTTCAGTAGTGGCAGTGTAGAGGTTGATTTCTTTTAGCTTCTCATTGAGGACATACTCTTTATCCTCGTAACGAGTGACCATTCAGATGTTGCGGATCCAATTATTGAAATTGGACCCGTCAAAGATCACTCTCCCACACAAGTTCATGAATAAGAACGAGCCTAAGGAATTCGATGTGACAACCCAAAATTTCTATTCTATACAACATTTCAATTCAATAGAAGTCAGAACAGTTTCTGCTAACTTTCAAGCTTTTTGGATTAAGTTTGAGTCCTTTTAAGTTAGTACTTCGGGAGATATCAGGAGAGAGGATGCCCTAGGGTTTATTGTGCAACAATAAAGTCCCGACACATCAAAAGTTTAGAGTTAGGGCCTAAACAAGGAGTTTACGGCCGTAAACCCTAAAGGAAAGAGGTATAAAAGTAACACTTAGTTATTTTTACCATTTTTCCAAACTTTCAAGAACAAATCCCAAACTCTCTCAAGTATCATCCAAAGTTTCTTCAAGATCTTCATCTAGTAAGTGTTTATAGCCCTTCTAAGTTAGTATATCACTTAATCTAGTGATTTAACACACTTCTATCCATGAAATATGTCCAAAAGGTTGATTCTCTAAGTTTCACCAAGAACACACACTAGTGTTCTTGGACTTTTGGACCTTTTCAAGCCTTTATATTGTAAGTACTTCTATCCTAGAGTATGTTAAGGCTTGATACACTTCTTTACATCAATAAAACACAAAGAAACACCAAGATCAAAGGTGTTTACGGTCCAAGAACACCTTGGACCGTAAACCCTAGATAAGAGGCCAAAGTGGCCCTAGTCCCTTCCTATGCCTTGGTAACTATCATGGATCCCTTCATTGATATGTAAGGACTTGAAAACATCAAAATACCATAATCCATAGTGGTTTACTACCGTAAACCCAAAGGGAAATGGTCTTAGAACCGTAAACTCCATTTAGGAGTGAAATGGTGCCCTAATCCCTTCCATAGGCTTGTACTTCAAGTGGAAATGATTTTAAGGACTTGTAGAGCTTCAAAGCAACACTTGGTCAAAGAGGCATGAGTTTACGACCATAAACTCATGAGTTTACGACCGTAAACTCAATGAGTTATGGTCACAAAACCGTAAACTCATTTTAGGGGTTTCCTTTGAACCCTAAACTCAATAGCAATGTCCTACAACACTTAGATGCAATCTTAGGGACTTATAACACTTATATAAGGTGTTTAGCATGTCCTAGGATGTCTTAACTTTGTTGATTAGTTGTTTAGAGACTAATTGGATACATATATGTGTCATTATATGTTAACTAGGATCCTTGTGTGTGCTCAAGTCTTCACTTGACACCTACCAATCTTGTTTCATCAGTTCATCCATACCACTCACTACAAGTGAGTTCATACCCCTTAAATTGAACTTTTAAATGTTTTAATTGCTTTTATGGGGGGATAAAAGTTGAACAGTTATAGTTATTATATCAATCGCATTTGATTAATAACTACCAAACAAGTGGTTTTCTTACGTTTCAAATTGTGTTATCAAACTGTTTTGCTCCAAACTATTTTACAAACTCTTTTACTTTTCAAATACTTTTACTTAAACTCTTTTATACTTTTATATTATTAAATGCATGCCTATGTATGTATAGTTATATAAGTAATGTTTAAAGGACTTTGGAAGGCTAGCTCGCTTTATCTCCTTTTCCTCGTTGGAATGTGGCTTTAGGGCATCGGTAAACCGTCTGAAGGTCATCTAAATATTAGTTATATATTATGTATACATATATAGACATGAAAGTTCTATCAGTCTATTCAATACCCTTGGGTAGCAAGGGTATACATACATGTTTATACATTCAAATCATATTACTAGTAAGCTACTATAGGGGTAGCTTAGGGAGATACTAATGTTAGAACATGAATCATACAGTGAGTCAGTTCATACATGAGTCTATACTTGCTAGATAGGGAGAGAACACACAATACAGCTAGTACGCACTGTACATTACAATATAGGCTAGACAGAGGGAGAACATACATTACAGCTAGCACATTCATTACACATGCAGTTTTGCAGTTCTGAGAGCCACATTCCGAGGCATGGCACTACCTCCCATGGCCGTTCATGTATCCCGAATCTCCTTAATTAGGGAGTGTATGAGTTTGCGTATATATATACTGGATTGACTATCCTACACCTCGCTTCTAGCTATAGTAAGACTTAATTGTCTATGGGTGCCAAATGTCATTTTTCTCCGACATTGTACATTGTCGCGTTCTATAGTCGGTAGCAGGATACATGCCGATCATCATTATACCTTAAATTATGATTTGTCTAAGGTAGTTAGTACAGCGGTAGTTATTTCAATACTGCAGTACTATATTATTTTCCCCTTTACATTCATTTCAATACTGCAGTACTATATTATTTTCCCCTTTACATTCACTTCGTGAACATTCACACAATGTGCGGTAATGTAAAAACTATATTTTTGATAAATGATAGTCAGATTTGGGAAAATACACACTCTTACAAGAGACACACACACAGACACTAGATGTCTTGGTAGAAGAATACATTAGTAGGAAACATAGGGTTTTCTAGGAGAGTCCAAAAACACCTTACAAAACATCTTACAAATACTTTCATACAAATACAGACACTAATATACTTATGATCTCACCAGCTTTAAAGTTGATACTCTCTTTCAAAATAACTTGTATTCTTAGGTCACCAATAGACAGGTACCGGTGCCAGGTTTTGAGAAGATGGAGTTCGTTCAAGACTCATCTTTTATTTTGATATGTATTTTTGGTGTCTATAAAATCTGACAGAACACACTTGTATGAAATTATATTATTAATGCAATGGATGATGTTGTTGCTTGTTTACTACTTTGCATTGTTGTGATACTGAACATGACGTCCTCCGCTCCAGAACGTTTCCGCCGTTCATGGTTTTGGGGTGTGACATTCGAGCCGGAAGCATTGTTGTTGACGTTCGACATCTGAAAAGGAAAAAGAACAAGGTTTGATTAGAAATGAATCCCCAATTAAACACCCAAATGAGAAATTAGGAGTAGGATCCAACAACATTATTTACAAATTAGAAGAGGGATGTCGTAATCTAATAAGTAAATAATTTGAAGGTAAGTGAATGACGATTCACTAATTCTCCACCATGAAAAACAAATTAAAGTTAAGTTTTAAAAGTATTGAAAACTCCTAGATCTTTTGAGATTCATTGAACTTTTCAATGGCACGTTTAAATCTCGATATGCCCCTCAAGTTTGTGACTGGGATGCCGAGGATCACAAAGTGGGTGTGAATAACCATGCAAATATACATGGTGCCCTCATTGTTACAGTCACCTATTCGATGTGTCGGTTAACCACACATGCTCCATCGAACTATAACAAACAACGAGTCACCCTTTTCCACCTTTGCTTAGAACCCAATTAGTGTGTCGGTTAACCACACACGCTCCACTAACGTCTTAGCAAGGGTACAAAGTGTAATTTCATGGAATTGCATCAATTCACTTTTGACTAATGTAACTAAGATTCAGAATTTTGAAAAAACATTTAGTTACTTTATATAGATTCATTAAACTCTTAATGAGGAAAGGTTTGTCCTATCCTACCCGTTCGGCTAACGACCCTCCACCAATCAAGGAAGCGGTGGGTGAGAGTGGACACCCATTAAACGGCTATTTTATAGGCTATATCCTTATATCCCCCTTATAGTAAGAAAATTCGGATTTATTAGTAAAAAACGATTTAGGTAATTATCCTTAAGCAAAACAGCAAGAAATCCCGAAAATCTCTCTGTTTGACAGCTAAACTCGTCGAGTTCTCATTGGAACTCGTCGAGTTCATCCAACTCGTGGAGTTCTCAATGGAACTCGTCGAGTTCATCAGACAGAAAGCCCAAAAAACGATTTTAAAGCATGAATGAACATAGTAGGCATCAATACAATAGAAACCAAACAAAGCTCTGATACCACTGAAGGGTTTGAGCCAAAAGAACATCCCATGTGCTCATGCAAATGCTAATGCTTGGATATAGGTTCCGTTATTGTACATGCAATTCATCAAAGACTTGCAAACCCTAGATCTAGTGTATATAATTCAAAATTCACATAACAAAACTGTGACATCCCTAAAATCACGGCCAGAAAAGACCGATTTCATTTATGCTTTTGAAATAATTTCAGAGTAAATACTTTTGATTTTAAAAGAGATGCAGAATTTGTTCCCAAAAGCAAAACATTATAAAATAGATTTTTATCAATACATTTCATAAAGAAATATAATTTCATTTCATAATCAAAAATTGGGATGTCATGTTCCGATACAGACCATAAAGCATAAACAATAACATTACAAGTCATTCAACAAATATATACATATACAGACTTGTAAACAAAACAACTTGATGATTCATCCATCTTATGCCCTTCTGCCACTTCCTGTAATACAAATAAACTAAGTGGGTTAGGCTTGGGAGCCTGGTGAGCATATAGGGTTTTCAACCCACAATAAATAATTATGTTTAATTTAACAATCAACAATAACCCGATTACCCATTCCCGTTATCCTCACTTTATGTCCCTAAAGCAACATCTATTACAAGGGACCTAATCTAGGATTTTCATCGGGACGGACATTACTGCAAAGGGGCTTCCTCGGCAATAAATGTCCTAAAGGCAACCATGAGGGGATAAAGTACATTGGTGAACACAACATTCACAACACCTATAGGTTATGAGCCTGCTAGCGTTCCACAAGACTGTCTAGAAAGAGTCGGTGGTCGTCATCCATACTCTGCTAGATGACTAGATCAACAACAACAACATCGAGGCCTCTCATCTGTTTATCACACATCAACTATCTACCCATGTTCTACCCAACATATTAGTAGATAAAAATATATATTTTTATACATAGTTTAAAATCTGTATAGCATTCTCATTCGATACATATTCCAAACAACATATGAGACCCAAACACATAACACGTATTTCATAGAGAATAAACCACATTTATGAGATAGAAGAAAGTGAATATACATTCACACATATAATCAACAAAATATACACATAACACGTATTTCGCACCGAATACTTCATAATTATGTCTTAGAAGAAAGTAACTACACACTCACCTGATCAGAAGATGATGAGACAGCACTACGACTTGTAGAAGTAGTATTCTTCGGTAGATCTGGAAGATCTTCACAAAAACCGAGCTCCTCGCAGGTAGAGCTTTGGCTCGGGAATTGCACTTCTCGGGATCTTCAGGACTTAGGAATGATACCGGGGCTTCGGGATATAATTGGCACGCAAAAAGATGCAAAACTTAGAGAGAAAGGAAGAAAAATGGCAAAAGAATCGGTTGCCTTCGCATGCTCTTTTATAGAGGCTGAAGCATTGCATTACGCTGAGCGTAATGCTCCGGTACGCGGGGCGTAATGCTTCGGAAACATCATCGCTTACGTCATCGGAGCACTCGAGTCTGAGGCGGTTCATGCACCGGAGTACGCGAGGCGTACCCTTCGAATAAGCTTTGGTATGCGTGCCATGATCTTCAAAAATTCATAACTTTTGCATACGAACTCCGTTTTCGACGTTCTTTATATCCACGTGTTGGTCAGATCATACTCTAGAACTTACATTTAAACTCCGTCGGCTAATTTTGACTTTATTTTTTATTATTTATTTTTAGTAGGCCGGGACAGAAAAACTTCGTTAGAAATTCATAACTTCTTCGTCTGACGTCCGTTTTCGTCCCTCTTTCTGTCGTTGCACTATCATCGACGAGATATTCGATTCTCATTTAGAAAGTTTCGGCTAAAACTCGCTCAATCTCGATTCGAACTTTTGGGCTGCCTACTGCTAAGCTGAATCTTCGAAAAATCATAACTTCCTCATACGAAGTCAGATTTATGCATTCTTTTTATGCACACTCTCGGTTCAACATTATCTACATCTTTTGTGTTGATCACTAAGGCTAAATATCACTCCTTCATAAATTCACTATTTACGTGAAGCTGTGTCACACCGGTTTTGTCGCGAAACTTCGACAGGTCATAACTTTTTCGTTATAACTCGGATTTCAGCATTCTTTATATTTTTAGAAACCTCGTCTCAACCACTACATCTTCGTGCATCGATATCGGGTTTATATAACATATCATTTTTACGCTTATTTTTATTCTTAATTCAATTATGACACACAATTAAGCACAAAACACATAATTCGCAAATACGTTCTTATTATTTCAAATGGGTTACAAAGGTTAACCTAGACTATTATATTGATAAAAATGGAAAGCCTAGAAACACGGGCATTAAAAAAACATATCTATACGATTACCTCTTCTTCAAAGCTTGAATCTTCTTGTCCTTGCAGCTTAGAGTCACAAATGTCACTCCTCTAATGGCTTACAAACACCACAAGCAAGAGGATGATGTCAGAGAGAGGTTGGAGGCTCTAGAATTCGGCTCTAGCACTCTTAGGAATAGGGTTCGCCGATTTCTGAAGCCTAAGGGGTCTATTTATACTTGTGTTGCTATGGTTTCAGTCAAAACCCTAATTGGATAGCTTAGGCCTTAAGCAATCCAAAGAACCTTCCATAATAAAGGTCTTGGACGAAAATTAGATGGGCTCCCACTCTAATTTTGTCCACCCCTTAATTCCAAAGGATTCTCAGCCCAAATCAACTATCACACGATTGACAGTTCCAGTCCCCTTTATTTAATTAATCTCTTTTAGCCACATAATTATTTCTTAATTAATTATTCTCTAATATTAATTAAACCATATGATTTCTCTTTTTATATAATAATCATATAACATATTAATAAATCATAATAACCTCTTTATTCATAAACCATCCTATCATGTAGCTTTGGTGAAGGCAACCCAAAAGGACCATGCACAATCGGGTCAAGTACTTACCAAATATAGTTACGGGCTTAGACACTAATCCAACACTGACATCATGGGAACCATGGACATGATGGAATGGGGCAAGAACGGTAGTTAGGATTGGTTGTGAAAGGAGTGCTTTGGCATTCAGCACTCATTTTGAGTTGGAAATTTTATTGAACAAATCTATATTTTCTTACTGAAATGATGTACCTTTATAAACCTGTGAACTCACTAACTATTTTATAGTTAACGCTCGTTTTTGCATGCTTTTTAGGGAACGGTCGGTGATCTAAATTAGACATCAACAAGAATTTTCACTTGATATTTCTTTTGTTATGTATTAGACTTTGTAGTATGGAACTAAAATGTAATTTTGTTTCGAATATGATGTAAAATTAAAATGCTCAATAATTATGGTTACTCCTATTTACCTTGTATTATGAGGCCTTAGCCTATCACCTTTCGTGTTTCCGCTTTAACAGGGTGTGACAAGATCCCTAGTGTATAATCGAAAATCACTTAAAAGGGTTATAATACAAACCTTTGAGATTGTTATTGTAAACGATCTTGAATCCTTACTTGGAAGACCTTTGGTAGCAAGCGTCACAAGTGTCGCGCCTCTAATGGTTCACAAACAAACTCAAGCAACCAAGGAAAACTATAGAGAGAGAGAGAGAGTAATAGAAGATAAATTTCGGCCAAGGTACTTAGAAAGGAGTCATAGATGAAATATGAACCGAAGACCTTTGGTATAGAGAGAGACACCTAATCTGACAGCTAGTCCATAAACTCTTAAGCTTTAGTTCATATCAAAATATGAGCCAAAGAGAGTAAGGAAATGCAAGTAAACTTCAAGGCAAGAACAAAAGATGAG
Organism: Lactuca serriola; assembly: GCF_051521515.1. NCBI lineage: Eukaryota > Viridiplantae > Streptophyta > Magnoliopsida > Asterales > Asteraceae > Lactuca > Lactuca serriola. The sequence goes on from NC_136416.1 coordinate 138,243,186, forward strand.
AGAGACTCATCTCTCTCTCTCTCTCTATATATATATATATATATATATATATATGTGTTATGGTTTTTGGTGTATCAAATCCAAGACCAAATGAAATCCTCGAGTCTTGTATATATAGTAGAAACATTGTCCTACTTTTTAAATAAACTAACCAAAAGTCCATGCCCTTATTTAAATAATCAAATAGCCATTCACTCATTCAAATAATAAAAAGCCATACTATTATTTAAATATTCAAAGAGTCATTCTCTCATTTAAATAATCAAAAAACCATAATCTTCCTTTTTTGACTCTTATTTTATAAATAATAAAAGGAAGAAGGAAAAAGCTTTATATTTTATACAACAAGTTTATAAAATATAAATTTTAACATTTTGGTAAATGACAAAAGAATTTGTCTAGCCTTTTCATATCCTGCTTTGAAGCAACTACACTTCCTCGTTAGCCAGTCTGGCTCTCAACCTGCTTTAGTCTCTGGCTGCTGGGACTATTGCAATACTTCGTTCTGCTACCTTCCGATGTTGCTTACTACCAATCCGATAGCTAACCTTGCTTTTTGTCTACCTTATCAGTAACTGCTATATTCGGAGACTTTACCTGAAGAAAACGGAGACATAGAACTACTCGGATTCCATGCTTTCTCAAAGAAATGCCCTTATCTCGATCTTTCTTAGAGGCTAGAGTCTAAGGAAATGGAAAGCCAGGGGAATGCTACCAACTCCCTTTACTCCCACGTTGGAAAGCATATGAACTTGACTGAACTGAATGACCAGCCCCGGGTCGGGGTAAAAGAAGAAGGGATAAGATAAGACAATAGCACCCACCACTCTGTCAGTAGAAGGTTATCCAGTCGATCTTCGTAAGTAAGTAAGTAAGTAACACTTTCATCGACGATTCCTCTAATCCTCTCAAGGCTTAGAAGGGAGCTGAACCATTTATCTCTATGAAATTCTTTGGCAGAGGGACTCTAAAGTGGCCTCACTTCGCTCGCCTCCCTTCCGGTCGCCTGAGCTTCTGAATCCAATCTTGAACGTTCAGTTAGGCATTCAAAAATGCACTTCTCTTTCAAGTTCCAATCAGATTTTTATGCTCGTGGTGACTTCTCAGTTAGGAATTCTCATTGCCCCTTCTAAATGGTTACAGGACTAGGGCCCTACTAGCCTCATCGGCCGATGTCTGCCGTCTCGCGATTCTTGCGTTTATGGACCGAAGGAAAATAACTCCAATCCTTCCTTAGGGAAACATGCTATATTATATGATATATCTTGGGAGTTGAAGGTCGCAATCCCTTTCCCTCAGGCGAGTTCCTCACTTAACTTAAAAAAGGAAGGAGTCTTTGCGAATTCAGTAGCTATGCTATGTAATACACACCTGACTTCTACCTTCGTGTGTCAATGGATCTTTCACATACTCCCTATTTATTATGTTTCCCTATTGGTCTCACTACCATACCAAACCCTCCCTCCGGTCGCCCCGTTCCCTTGCTTTTCCATTGCTTTGATCCTCTGTCTCTGACACCTTCCTTAATTAAGTGGAGAATTCCTTCGTACTTGAGTGTCCCAATGAGCCCGTAGGCAAGGTCATTACTATTTTAACGCATGACATGAGGTTGTCTACCTCACTAGTATTTGAACTGGAATGCCAGGCGGAGGAGTGTAACTGCCTTATCGCGCTATCCGACTTGTATGTGAAAAGCATTTCGTACTCGTTATTGATCCCTTCCTAGCGAAAGGTGTGCTCCAATGAAAAGTACACAACACTAGTAGTGCCCCTTTTGACGACCAAGTCACAATGGAAACAATGTATCTCTCTGGGGATGCGAAGAATATTTGAAAGCACTTTCTAACCATCACACGGATTCCAACCCAACTGCCCATGATATGGTAAGAACGGAATGGAAGGGAAAAAAAAGTCTTCTATGCGCAGACGTGAAAGCTCTATCCATAGAACTAGCTTCTTTTTATTTAGAGAGGAACGATTCCCTCATCTGAGAATCGTCATTCACGCACTATTCCTCCCCACTAAAAAAAGCGATTGAGAATCTCGAGAACCTAAACAAAAATGCAGAAGTGAGCGTACCCCAAGGCTCTCCTCTCTCCCTATTTTTTAGCCAACACCATCAACCCCATTTTTCACCGGTCAAAGCCAAAAATCTGATTAATAGAAGGAAAGGAGATCAGAAAAATAGGCGGACGACTTATAGTATAGGTCGGATGTTTCCGTGAGCAGTAAGCAGCAGATCCCCCCTTATTTTGGGAAAGCTGGTGGCCGCGTGTTAATTCTTTCAAGGCAAGGGGCGGCCTGATTCGACATTGTTGTTTACTCTGATCCGGTCGAGGTGGTTTTCACCAGCGCGTAGGTGGTCTAAGTTCCTATGACCGAGTCTTTCTGGCCCCTGTGAACATCTTTTCTTAATGTATTAAAGAGGGCCTCTCTAACTGGTGAAGGTGGGTGTCCACTAACGGCCATTCCTGGCTCGGCTCCGATAACGCAATTCCGGGAGGAGTCGGTAGTTGGGCGTTGGATCCCTTCGGACCTGGAGAACGTGTGACGCTGAGTCGGGGTTTGGTGAACCAACAGGTCGCTCCTCTAGTTGAAGTATCGGGCCCCTTTTTTGTTGCCTAGGTTACACCTTCGGAATACCCCAGAAGGGAATTTTTATCTACTCCCCCCAATCTGCACTTTACGCCACGCCGACTCCCCTTTCGTCATAAGGCGTGGAATTAGACCAAGGGGAATCTCCATAGGAACAAGTCCCTTAGATTTCGCACATAGGAGATCGAGACACAGCCCCAGGGCTATGGGGAAAGATGTAAATCGATCACCCTAGATAGACAACTACATAGAGGGTCTCTAGAAGTCAGTCTATATATTCTTTGATTTCGTTCCCCCCATAAGATCAATGTCACAACCAATGAGGTCCGCAAGTTTCACATCTAAGTAATACTCGATCCGATAGTTTACGATATAGATAGATATATATTTAACAACAACATTCTAAGAAAAGATATTAATAGATATCGGTAGTTGTCCGATCATACCCAAACAATAAGATTCCTGAGGAAAATGCACCTAAGATCAAATATTTCGAGCCGGCTTCCGTGGAAAATTCAGACTTTCTTTTTGATGTTGCGATCACATAAAAACATAAACTTTGAGGCTCAATAGCTAAATACATGGCAATTGAATCATAAGCCGAGATCATAAAGAGCATACTGCGAGTAGGAAGTGGAATTAATACAATGGATTCAGAAGCATCAAACCTCTCTTGTTCGGAAGAATCGAAACACATCGAAATGGTACCAGCCGTACTTAATAATAGAAGGATTTGGCAGAAATATGTAAAATTGTCCCTCCTAAAAAGATTATTCGAGAATAAATGGGCAATAGTTAGGAGAGGTGCGCCATCGGCGAGCAGAAGCAAGGTTATTAGATACCTCAGGAAAGCCCGGCCAGAACCACACGTGCAAGTTTCCCTGCATGTGGCTCGTCCGTGATAACTTCTTCGGATTTGCGTGAACTAGCGGACCGATCACTAAGTGGGGATGCTCCCTCCAGCATGAGCGAACCTTTTCGAAAGTGGTTAGGAATGGGCGCCCCTCTCCCAGCCCGGATCCAGCCAGGTTCTATTGATCATGTCCCCTTCCCAACAGTTGGAACTTGTCTTGGGGCGTCTTTGGCTTTATGAGAGAAAGCTCGCCGTAGAAAAAAGTCTTTCTCTTCCCGTCCCGGGTCATAGGTGCGTCCACAGAAGAGGAAATCGCAATGCATCTTGCTCAGCAGGCGTAGCTTGGAGTGAGAGTGTAGCGGGGGTAAGGTAAGGAGGCCGCCAGAGAGGAAGGCAAACCGGCCTATTAAGCGCAGCTAAGCTAATATGCGCCGGAGAAAGCCAGGTGCCGTAGGTAAGCTCTATTCGGCCCGGAGCATTGATTCCCCATAACGAATAGGCTAGCTCTATCTCTCAATTACCTATCCTGTGCTCGAGAAGGTCCCTCAGTTCCTCGGCAGCACCTCGAGGTGCATTTAGTTGTCTTACATGAGACTCGGGATATTACCCACTCCATGGCATGACACCTTTCGCTCATCCATTCCGCCCGCCCAGACGTGGCGCCTTTTCTCATTATCATCTACCGCCCTTTCTTTCCTCCCCGCTATTCATGCATGAAGATCGTCATATGTATGCTCTACTTCGGGTGTCGGTGCTATAGTATAGGTAGGATTACATTATGGCAGGATCAGTCACCCGGGCAAACCAACCCTCCTCCAAGAAGAATTGTGCTATGCCCCCCGATCCCAAGAGAGCGAAAGAGCTGCCTGGTGATCCCTAGGTTGCAGCACGTTCGGTCGTGAACTCCTCGCGCCGCTGCCGCCGTTTCTAGGACCGACCGACGCCTCACCTGCACAGGTACCTACCTAGTGTCGGTCGCACATTCAACATAGCGTTCGGACTCATGTGCCTTTCAGAACCAGGGGTCTTCGAGCCTGCTGCGTACGATTAGCCAGCCTTGCGGCGGCAAAAGGATTCTAAGCCCCCCATGCTACGGTTCCCTGCGGTCCGAACCCAGTGCCGCATTAGGTTAGCGAACTGGGCGATAATAGCTCCTCCGCATCCCAAAGCGCGCTGCCCTCCTAGGCGCGCAACACTAAGTAATCCAAGCCAACCCACATTACTGACTAACGGTGGATAATCAAATTTCTTAGACGTACTAAATACAACTCCATGAATGAGCAAAATGAAGGTTGCATTAATGATAAAGATCTCTGGGGAAACCGCTAAAAAAAGATTGAACATGTGGGAGGATCCGAACGAATTCTGCTATCATTTCCCACGTATGGAGTACTTAGTGACTGACGTTACGGTCTCCCGCAGGTAGGCTGCACGCGGCTAGGAAGGCATAGTCCCATGCGTCCGTTTGTGGATCGCGGGACTATGCGGAAGAGCCTTCTGAGGGGGGGGTATCCCTAAGGAAAACCTTCTCCTTTAATAGGCCGAAGGTCTCGGATTTTAAATTCCTAGCCCGTAGGTCTCTACGCATTTGAAGGAGCTCCCCCAAGGACTCCTTCCCCCTCGGATTATCGAGGGCTCGAGCCCCCCGCCCCAGCCAATCGCCACTTGGATGCAGGCCCGCCATCTCCCGGATGATATCCACCTTGACCTCGAATAGGTCCTCGGCGTTGATCCGGGCTAGATATATATCTAGCGACGAAGGCGCTGTTTTGCCCGACAGGAGGCGGCCCTCTATAGAGCGGACCGAATCCCCTCCTATCACTTCCTCCGGGCCATAGGGGTAGGGGTGTAGGGCGGAGTCCGAGCTCCCGGAAGAGCGGGAGGCGTAGCTTGTTCCCCCGGAAGCGGTTGATTTACCGCTGAGGTACTACTACTACGCCCGGAACTCGCTGAGTCTTCCAGCATATCCTCGGTAAAGGTAAACCAATCCGAATGGGAAGGTACGGCTGAAAGACTCTCGCCGGCGCTAAAGGCAACCGGAACGCCAAAGCTAATGAAAAAAAAAGGTATTGATAACAAAGATAAAATTCAAATCAAGGGGCAACTTTCGTGTAGTTTGTAATTGGATGTAACTATTCAGATTTTTTCGAGAATAAATCATTCTCTTAATAGATCTCGTCTTGTTCCTCAATCTTCGAAGAATGCGGCGTTGTATTATTGTAAGTTTCCTGTTCCAAACATTTCCTTCAAGTAGACGACAAGTTTTAAATCTTAATGCGAGCATTCCTCCCTTACATGCATTTGCTTGCAACAGATTCTTACTAAGACCCCATAGACACGGTCTCGGTATCTTCATTGTTGCCCCTCTTCTCAAAGCCCTTCGAGAGGAAGATGAATGTCAATGTGCCATTTTCTTCTTTCCCCTACTATTTACTCTTCTCCTTCACTGCACACTTTAGATAGATGTTTCCATCCAATCAAAGACGGCGAAGCGCCTCTAATCTAAAGGCCAAAGAGTGCTCTTTGCGCTACTACGCATCCTTACTCATAGTATAGTGCAAGTTAGGTTTGGGTATAGCAGGACTTGAACCTGCGACCATTAGGTTAAAAGCCCAATGCTCTACCAACTGAGCTATACACCCCAAAAAAGATGTAGTAGTAAATAAGGATTGGTGCGGAAAAGAAAAGAGGGCGGCCCCTCTTCATCATATTAAAGGGGCGCGGCTTTGTATGAGGCTCGTACTGCAGAGCAAGCGAAGAAAACGTAAGGGCGCGCGCTAGCACTCCTGCAAGAAAACGGCCTAGCTAACACGCCCCTTATTGAAAAGTCAAGGATATTGAATGATCGATATGAGAAAGAAGCGCTCAAGCATTCGAAGAAAGCCGGCCTTACTCAACAAGCACCTTTCTTAGCTTAGTAAGGTTGCTTGTTTCCACTCATTGAAGATTCTATCTACAAAAAAAGGTCAACGGGGGGGTACTAAAATGGCTCTCACTGACACCATCTACGAGAAGGTGAGGTCGTCTTTATTTCCAGCCGCCATACGGTTCGCCTTAAAGCCTTAAAGACGGAGAAGGGGAGGAGCAGTTATCTATGTAATTACGGTCTTTGTTGGCCGGGGCGAGCACTCTCTTTTCTTTGTAAAATTCCGTCTTACCAAACAAGACTGACTTCTTACCAACCCGCGAAGGGTTGTGAGGCTGGACCAGGTACGAAGAATGAATCTATATCTGTGCACGGAAGGGCCGGCGGCCGCTCAACTGTTCGAGCGCAATGCAGTGGTATTGGTTCCGATTCGACAAAGGTAGAATGCCTGGTCGAAGGTCCAGTACAGTAGGTAGCAGGCGTGTTCGTTTTGGCTCCCGAGCGAGAACGAGAAAGAGGCAATGCACCATCCTTGCTGCTACGTACGTTGACCTTGACTTGACAGATTCATCCAATTGAACCCAAACTCAAAGGAGGACCACAAGCTCGGGGCTCGACGAAAGAGAAAGTCTCGGCATTAAGAAAATGGGGTTAGCTGTGAAAGAGGCATTCATTTTTTCATGAATATTCATATCTGAGTCTACTAAAAGAGGGACCAGCTCATCGTAGTGATTAGAGGACACCTCTGATCGTTCACCTCTAATGTGACACGTTCCCTCCCAGTTTGATCAACGGGATCAGTCGGCTAGAGAGCGGGGCTATTCTTCTTCCGAGGAGACAAAGTAGTCTCTTGTACTGACCGAACCCTCAGTTCGGAGGTCTTCGTCAACATGTTACGAAGCTCCAGTCTGGCGGTCAACTTGATGCGGGAGAGGCATGAGTGCAGTTCGATCTTGTGGTGTATTCCTTTGTAGTGAGTAGGGCCTCTTTCTCGTTGATCAGTTCGCCTCCGCTCTATTGAAACGTCTCCATTCCTACGGCGGTTTTGTCAATGAACCCGTGGATAAGTAGGCCTTTCTTGCAGACCGATCTTCTGCCGAGTTCCTTCCTTCATAGTCAAATCTGATGATACGCTTTGGCGATGTTACCTACCAAAGAAAAGGCCTGCTAGGTGATCGAAATCGCTCAGGTCAGCGAGGACTCACTCACCTACTCCTTATCTAATACTTTCTTTTATCTACTGAATTAAAAAGGCGACCCGCCGCACCGGGCTATAAGATAAGAGACAGCAGTTGTACTACTTGACTGGTAAGAAAGAGCTTCCGTAAGAACTGGAAGACTCTTGTATGTACGGTAACCCTATCTTCCGCTACTGGTGGACTGTTGCACATAAAGGCCGACAGAAGCAACCTTTCTTAGCGCGCTTTTCAAGCGCTTAGCTTCTGCTATAAAAAGGCGGCAAGGCCATAAAGTAAGTGAAGTTGCAAGCCTAAGCCAAGAAGGTACGAACGAAGTGACGGGCCCTTTTAGAGAGAGGGGGTGGCTTTCTTGTGGTAGTCATTGCGAACATCTCTCCTCTTCTCTTAGCGTGCACAGTTTGCTTACGCCTTAGGCACATCTATCTTTCTTAGTTTCACGCTGGCCTAATGAATTGAATATGAATAAAAGTCAGTCTTTTAGTAAGCGTATATAAGCAGCTGTTTAGTGTATAAGCAATTCTTTAGTGGTCGCACCGGTACGATGGAGGTTGGTTGAAGATGATGTTACGCGGCGTTCAGAACCAGTCTTGAAGTGAATGAATTAGAAAGAACGAAGAAGTAAGGAAATGAGACGACTCTTTCTTGAACTATATTATAAACAGACCTTCCCCTCCACACCAATCATGAGTTTTTCTCCATTCCTCTCATATATCGTTGTAACGCCCTTAATGCTAGGTTTTGAAAAAGCCTTTTCATGTCATTCCCATTTAGGTCCGATTCGGATCCCTCCGTTGTTTCCTTTTCCTTCTGCACCTTTTCCTCGAAATGAGAAAGAAGATGGTACACTTGAATTGTATTATTTAAGTGCTTATTGCTTGCCAAAAATCCTACTTCTACAATTGGTAGGTCACCGGGTTATTCAAATAAGTCGTGTTTTCCGTGGTTTTCCCATGTTACAACTTCCGTACCAATTCGGTCGATCCGGAATGGATCGGTTAAACATTCCATTAGGGAGCCTGGTCTTGACTTTTCTGTGTGGTATTCATTCTCGTTCGGCTCTTGGAATCACATCCAGCAGTGGTGGGAATAGCTCGCAAAATCCAACCACTTCACCTACTTCATTGCCCCCAACCCTTTCTCGTACCTCTATTGAAACAGAATGGTTTCATGTTCTTTCATCGATTGGTTATTCCTTTCCGTTCGTATCTCTTTCTCCAATTTCGGTCTCGATTAGTTCACAAGATTGAATGGCCAATTCTCCTCCGGACCCTCGATTCGATTGTTTTCCAAGAATGTTGAGCCGGGTATGTAAGCCATGTATCTGGGAGGAACTTAAAAGAAGGGCTTTCGGTTTTTTTCACCCCATTTTGTGGTCTTGCGGCTATTTAAATAAATAAGAATATAAAATTATATATATATATATATATATATATATAATAAGACTTTTTTAGAAGAAAGATTCTATATATGTCCAATCCCCAGTGGTGGTGGGACCAACCAAGATGTATGTCGTCCAACCCAACCTCAGACTCTTTCTTCCCGACCTATTTGACTCTCTGGTCGCAGTTATAGTTATTTAGGTGGTATCCCGAGATTGAAGAGATCGAATTCCTCCGGGGAACACACGAAACAAAGATATGAACTGGGTAAATAGAAATGGAAAAGAGATGTTTCCAATTCATCAAAATGAGAAGCTTTTTCTACATCCATATGATCTACTAAAGTAGATCGGTATTGCCCATATAATAAAAGCAGATCTTGGTCCATGGAATCCCAAAAAGGTAAGAACTCCAACCTGTCCGATGCTTCTTCGGCCAAATACGATATACAAGTGGGACCTGCACTATGCGCAAGCTGTGCGAAAAACCGCTTCTTTTTTCCGGTTCTGAAACAACTTGGGCGAAATAGGGTTCTACCGGGAAACCATGGATTTTTTAGTTTTCGCCATTGGTTACTGGTTGAGCCACTGGAATGGAATGAGATAAGAATCTCTGGAGATCTTTCCTCTCCACTTACTCGTAACAGGCTTTCCCTCTGTAGAAGACTTCTTCCGAATGGCATAATTGGGAGATTGATTCCTCGATCTTCAAAGAAAACTGACTCCTCCTACTCCTTCTTCTCCTTTAGGATAGGATCGTCGTTGGTCCTTCTTTCACTAATGATCTAATGATCTCACCATTTTCTAGTAGTTCTCGTGAACGCGCGAGGGGCTATCCTTTCTATCGCTTGCCCTTTCTTTTCACTCTCAAGACAAGGCTCTCTCTCTTTTATAAAGCGAAGCAAAGCGCATGGCGCTGAAAGCTCAATAAACACAGACGAACACGATGCAGGGCATAGCATAAATGAAACTGCTGATCATTTCATAAAACATATATGCTTGACCTTTCTCAATGCTTTTTTTGGGTGACTCACCAACCGACCCAGCAGTGATCGATGACAGAATGGTACGAATAAATCAAAGTCATTGGATTTGGTAGTTCTCCATGGACTTCTCTCTTTAGCCCTTTGTATATGTTCATAAATGGGTGTGCACCTCCAGATGGGCGGGGGCCGGCCTCCCACTCTCTTATCTTATGTAGCATTTATTAGCGGTTGGGTGGATCGTGCAATAAGCCTCTCTCGACCCTCCGTTTCTCATACGTCTTTATGAAAGCCTCTCGCCTTTCGAGATCCGGTCCATCATCAACTCAGTCAGATCTTCTTGTTTGCCCGCTTTGATTAGGCTTCCTTTAACGGATTTGATCGGCATTTCGTGCCTGCAGTCCTGCTGAATTCGACCTTTGATCAGGGTAGCGTAGTAAGGTTAGAGGCGCAACTAGAAGAGTTGGCCCTATTTCTCTTTTTTGATCAATTCGATTGCAGTCTCCGAAGTCCTTCTTGATCGATGGTCCCCATTAGCATTAGTGCTAATTAGCAGCCACTTTTTTTGGAAAGCGAGATACTTATGTGTGACCGCGGATTCCACGGTAGCAGTAGTTCTAGCTCTACATTAGGAGCAGGGGGGCTCTATCTAAAGGAGGTACGGACCCCTCCCATAGTACGATACGATGCAGCTGAAAAACTTAATAGGCTATCGCGGCTCGCTTCGCTTTTGTTGCGGAGCTCACTGCTTTTGGAGTAGTGCTTGCAGCTTGCTGCTTTCTGTTCAAGCGGAGCTCGTTGTCTACTCCACGAGTCGCCACAGCTTCGCCTACGCCACTTGTATATAGACAACAATAGCGCCCAAGATTTCCCCTTCGCGTAGTTCATTGAACCTTCCAACTTCACTCCGTGGCCTGTGCTAAAGAAGCGTGTCTTAACTAATTCCTTTGAACTCATTTCACCTATTCTACCTCTCGATATCTCCTCACCTTGCACCTTTTCTTTCTTTTCCTCATCCCATGATCCTTTCCCATGTCGTGGAAGTGAGCTCCTTCGTCGCTCCTTCATTCTTCATAACGACTATAACCAAGCTGCCAACCAATAAAGCAAGCACCTTCATGGACTGAGACCGTGGAAGCTCCGTTAGCACCTTAAGGCTGTCTTTATCCTGAGAACCCTCGGGAATATTCAGAGACTCGGCTAATGCTTCTAGGCCCACATTCGGAGACAGACCAAGCACCTCTCTTACCCACTCACTATCTAATAAACCGGACTGACTTATTATCTGAATGAGATCGGAAAGAGAGGAGGTAGCCCAAATCTTCCAATAGGCGCATACGAAAGGTTCTGAAAGAATTGAAAAAGCTCTGAAAAATAAACAACCCGACCTGAGGAACTACCAACAACGGAAGAACTAGCAACAGCGGGAGAAACCGTTTCTAACCTCAGCTTCACCCCCTTCCTCGGGATTCTTTCTTTGATGATATGCCCTAAGCCCCTTTCAGAAGACCGAAGTCATTGGTGCTTTGCATAAGGGGTAAGAGCGCCATAAAGACTATTAGTACCTATCATAGACTTGACTCATTTTATGGGCTTGAATTCCTTTCCCCGAGTTAGAGGGGTTTTCTGAAGGTCTTCCTCAAGGGCCACTTGGTTCTCAAAAAGACTGTTACCCCCAGCCAGAGTAGAAGTAGGCAAACGGATGTTTCTGGGGGGAACTACGGGAGACGGAGACAGGTGGTTAGGCGAGATTCTAACTTCTGGCTCATCGCAATTCCATTTCTTAAAGTGCAAGTCCAGTTTTCTCTTTTTATGAAAGTGAAAGTCAGGTTAGCCCCTTCTTTCAATTCCAAAGATGCTCTCAAATTGTTGTTCAAGATTATTTTACCCTAAGGCTTCTCGCGGTCAGGCAAGCGTGGCAGAGCATAGCATGTATCCAGCCATCCGAACTACTTACTGAAGGGAAAGCACCAACGAATTACTCACTTCATTCACAGCGCGGGGGAGAGACAGAGAGGGGTCAGTAATAACTCACAGCCGGGGTAAAAAGGTCCTACTTCCTTACTCACTCAAGTCATTGCTTTGACCGAACCATAGGCCGAAAAGAAAAGATTTTTTAGATACTTGTTACAGGCCTGACCAAGAGCGCAAAAGAGCTTTATTTAGAATTAGAGTAAGGGCACGCCATTTGCAATGCCTTTTCTTGCTTTCGACAGGACCCCCTTCCGACAGGAGAAAAAAGATTACGCCAATGCCAATTGCCAATGATATAGAGTTTCTAGCGATTACGACTATAAAGGGCAGGAGATGAATTAAAGAATCGTACTGCAACTGCTGAAGAGAGATCAGAGCTAGTACTAGAGGAAGCGATAGCGGACAAAAGAGCTCAGAGAGCAGTGCAGCTAAGCGGGAAGATCTGTGATCTATTTGAAAGAGCATATCGTAAAGACCGGTATATTGCACATACTAATTGATTGATTGTATAGATTGAGTCTCAATTAGAGAGTTATGATATATCTATAGTACCCCTGCCGATGAGACTGTCCAGCTCGAGGCTAGAAGCTACCAACACTTTAATACAAACAAAAACAGAAATCGGAATTCGTGGGGCCCGAGGCCTTACAGAAAAAGATTGATGAACGATTAAGCGAGACTTTGCCTTAGAGACCAATGAAATGAGACCAAGAAGCTTTATTACACAAAAGTTCTTTTAAGACCTTTTGCTTCTGCTTCCCTGCTTACTATTGCTATCACCTCAACTGCTTTGACCTGCTCACTTAGAGTGAAGATCAATAATGGGCGGAAAGGAGTTCACACAAGACCACAGAGCGAGAGAGAGAGAGCCTTCGCTTACCTGTTTAACCGTGCCCTCCTATCACACCTATCTCCCTTTTCCTTCAGTCACATCCAGTCTCAGTTCTGCTTCCAACTACCGAGTTTGGACGTATAGCAAGATTGAATAAGAGATATGGCATACGGGAATAGTATATGAAATCACAAAGGCTGGAAAGAGACTGGAGAGGAGCGTGGAAAATACTTAATAAAGCACCTTAGCAATTACTAGTAATGCCCCTATCGACCTCAGTCTTGTTTTTTGCTAGCTTTAGTCTAGAACTAGACTATCTCATTAAACGTCGAATATCCCTATGATGCTAGCCAGTGAAAAAGGAAGGAGTCTACTTCTTTGCTGGCTTGACTCCAGAACTAGTAGAGGAAGGAAGCGATGATCGGTCTATCCCATTAAGCGTAATCCCGCTAGCCAATGAAAGGACTACTCTTCTTGGACTGTGAGCGACGACACCAGATCAGAGCTAAGTGAGAGATGATAAATGCGATTAAACTGCTTTATAACTGCTCGATTTATAAGTCTTGCCTAAGTCCTAGACTTGAATGAAGCAGCCTGGCTGAAAGTCGTATTTGCTTTTGCTTTTCTTGTTCTCTTTTCTTAGTTAGGCCCAAGAAAGTACAAGATATAGCTTGACTAATATACTAAGATGATAGCTAGAGACTAGAGATGAGAGTGCAGGATCTAGATTTGTAACAAATATTCGACTTTGCTTATGCAAATTGTTATGTACCAAAACCAAAGAATATCGTCGATGGGATACAAAAAAAGAGGATCCTACTTCGCTCATGCACCGTCTTTTCACCCTCCTACCGCTGGTAAAGCTAGCAGTCTAATAAAATTTCTGCATGTTAAGACAGCACACTAGTACATTTTCATTGACCACTGAGACCAACCCCCAAGCCCGGTCTTTGAACTAATAAAGATGGCATAGTAGAAAACTTCAGAATGACTATCATCGCGCTTGAAGTCCACCCAAGAGAGTTCCCCGGCTTCTCGTGATGAGCGCAGCGCAGCAAACGGTGTTTGCGCCAGAGGAGGGTGGTGAGAACCGTTGAGCCATTGGCTTGCTGAGCTTTTCTGATTTGGGTTTCTCACCCACATCACCGAGAGGAGGGCTTTTTTCGTTATAGAAAAGAAAGGTCAATGAAAGGATTCAGTAATGACGCCATGCATCACCATTGAGTGTTGTGCTGAAGAGAAAAAAACCAAAAAAAGTTCCCCACATTGGGAGAGAAAAGAGAAGACTGCGGTCAATGATCAATTGTGCACATCCTTTTTGGATGGTCGGCTTAGAGTGAAAGCATACGAACATAGACTTTGTGACTGACTTCGCCATATAAGCATATCTTCACTGAAAGTCATTAGGGCTGCTTTTGCCCATGCCATGAATGAGAGTGAGTCCAGTCCATCTTCCTTCCCTGGATATGCTGTGTCCTCTACATTCGCATCGTCCTCCGCCTCTACTGCGCAAAGATTTTGATCCCCCGTTTAGTGAGTCGTGAAAGCACCTACCTTATGTTTAGACGTATTGGTTTCAGTGAAAAGCCAAATAGAGAGTTTTGCGTGTGCCTGCTTTAGTAAGAGTAAGGAAAAAGCTTGAAAAGCGTACTTGCTTTAACAACGGAAAGAGGTTCCTTCAGCGGTTCAGCTTTAGGTCTCGGTTCAGGTGCTTTTCATGATTGTGGTGTTTGATTGGGCACGGGCGTTCCTGTCCTTACTTAGAGGTCAAGTTGCCACCTGTCTATCGAAGGGGGATTTCCCAGCCTATCTCGGTATATGTTACCGAAAGAAGGAAGAAGAATCTAATGATTTCCCTAATTCTGTGAGAAAGAAAAACCAGTTTGTTAGAGCTGGGGCAGAGAAGCAATCAATAGAATGGGTCCCTGTTGTTCACAAGTGAAGGCACTGAACGGATCAAGATCTCGTAAATTCATTGTCTTTCTTGATTCAAATCAGAAAGAACTTCTTTCGCTATTGAAGCCATGCCTGAGCTGTCAGCTTATTAGCATCCCTCTTCTGCGTTAGGAATTGTCCGAAAAGGTTCGATTGAATCCCATGCTTTCATGGTCCCTATCTCTGCCCCGGAACTGGCCGATACGTAGGTCTATTCCGCGCTTTCCTAGGTGCGCATCTCCATCTACTAAAAGTAGGGGTGGTTGCCATAGATAGATTGGGTCATTCGTAACCAGAGCAATAACCGATGCTACAGCATAAACTAAAGCTATACGTGGCGGCCCCTAAAGGCGTAACTGACAGGTTCTGTTTTATCTGCCCATCCGAGTCATCCCGTACTCCAAAAAAGCAGAGGTGAGGTCCGGAGAGTGGGACGGATCTAC